>NW_011499848.1:1704832-1740767 GCF_000495115.2 Populus euphratica
CCCCCCCCCCCCCCCCCCCCCCCCCCAATTGTATCTGACTTCTTTATGTGCTTTACTTGAAAACATTTCAGGTTCATGACTTTGTTTATGTCTTAGCTGAGGAGGATAAACGACTCATTGCTTACTTGGAAGACCTCTACGAGGACTTGAAAGGGAACAAAATGGTTATGGTACGATGGTTTCACAAAATTGATGAGGTTGGTATTGTCTTGCCTCACAATTTTAATGACAGAGAGATTTTCTTTTCTCTGTGTCTTCAAGATCTCAATATTGAATGCATAGATGGAGTGGCCACTGTTTTGAGTCCTCAGCATTTCAAGGGATTCTTAAATGAGGCTGCATGTACTAGGTTCAATGCTTTCGTTTGTGACAAGCTGTTTGACAATGAAGATGTTAATCACTTTGACATTACTCAAGTTGAAGGTTACTGGAGACAGGAAATTCTTGGGTATTTGAGTGTCCTTCCTTCAAAGTGTCTGGCGAATTCCCAATATCCAGGCAATGGCTTGAGAGGTGAAGGACATGACAATAATGCTACTAGGATGAGACCTAAGAAGAGGCTTCGCAGATTAAAAGACAATGACGATGTTTACATTGTCAGACAAGAATCAACTACTGCTAGGTGTTTTAACATGCAAAACTTGCATAACAGTCGGATTGACAGCAAAACTGGAAATGAGATATGCAGTAGAAGGGGAGAAGAGCATACTGCCTTTTTGTCCACAACAGAGGTTATGCAAAATCCTCAAAATCTACATGTTGGCTCTGAAGTTGAATTGCTTTCTCAGGATAGTGGTATTAGAGGTTGTTGGTTCCGAGCTTCGATAATTAAGAAGCACAAAGATAAGGTGAAGGTGAGATATCAAGATATCAGCGATGCAGCTGACGAAGCCAATAAATTAGAGGTGTGTATTGTTAAACCTACTTATGTTTGCAAACTTTTTTGCTTTTCATTGTGGAAAACAGGAGGGGATATAAAGAAGTCATTCGCATGTAGTTATGTCCCTTTAAGTCCATATTTTTACAAGTTCACTCCAACATACAGTGCTGTTTTATGTTGTAGGAATGGGTTTTGGCATCTAGGGTTGCTGCTCCTGACCAATTAGCTATCCGGATTGGTGGAAGGACTGTTGTCCGCCCCACCCCCCAGATCAATAAAGATCAAGCAGCATCAATTGCTGATGTGGGGACTGCTGTAGATGCTTGGTGGAATGATGGTTGGTGGGAAGGTGTCGTTGTCCAAAAAGAATCTGAAGATAGAATCCATGTCTTTTTCCCAGGTTTGGGAACTTTCTTTCCTTGGAAATTAAATTGTAACATTATTCAATCCCGTGTCATTTTTTTTTGTTAACTTCAATTTTGTAACCCAACATTTTTTAGGAGAAAAGAAGGAATCAGTTTTCTGTAGCTCTGACATAAGACTTTCCCAAGAGTGGGTGGGAAATGAGTGGATACATATCGACGGACGACCAGACATTCTGTCCCATTTATCATCTTGCTTGGAAAGAAAGCAATTAAAGTTCAGATCTGATGAGAGCAAATTGGCCCAGGCTGCTATTCCTGATTCCAGGCAATCAGGAAAAGCCAACCCTGGATGTATTGATTATTCTTTAGACTCTGGATGTGATATGGGAAAAGAATTGAAGGTAGTTCCAGATCTTTCAAAGGATAATATGCTAGCCCAGTTGAGGTGGAGGTCGATAAAGAAGAGAAGACGTGGTAGTGGGAGTTCTGGCCATAAGATGCACCCCAACAATTATGGGGGTCGAAGGTTATCAGAAGCCATCGGATCCAATTCAGGTGAAAGATTTTTGATTCCAACTGCCCTGAAAGTTGATCATGAGAACTGCAAGTACATGGGGGATTCTCTCTTTACCTCTGCTGTTGTGCAGCCTCTATCAAGCTTGGTTATGTCTAGATGATTGGTTCCTTGTTATTAGGATATCTCAAGCAGATGTTACTTTTTGATCTTTTGCAGAGGTATACATGAGTAGCCGATAGAATCCTTGCCTATGATAGATTTTTGATGTTGACAACCTCGAAAGTGGGCGAACAGAGCTGCTGTCCATTGGGGGTTCGTTCTTTTTCTGTTGTTCAGCCTCTAACAAGCCTGCTTATAGATCTGCCTGAGACAGGCTTCTTTTTGTTGGGACGTGGAAGGGTTATTCGTCCATCTCTCAAGTAGATGTAGTTTTTGTTCTTTTTCAGAGGTAAATATTCTCATGGTGCATGTACTCGATGCAACACAATAGATTACAGGCCACTGCCATCGGTTTTGAAAACTATTTTCTGAGAAGTGATGGCATCCAATCCCAAGTTTCTTCACCGGAGCTATGTATTTGTATCTAACAGTAGCCGCTGGGGTCCACAAACATCAGGCAGCAATTTTGAATGACCTTATAGAGTTCTAACCCCTGCATATACTTGTACCCTTGAAATACTGTTGCAACATGATTTCTGCTTGTGATTTGTATCTGTATATCATCTCTGGCAATAAAATTTTACCTTCTTACTTCTCTCCATGCTCAAGCTGTTTTAGATTGACGAGTTTCATTTTATGCGCGGTATTAGCTGTGCCGCCTTTTGGGACTTTTGTTCCGCTTTCCTGTATTTTACGCTTCAGCAGCAAAAACCGGCTTTGGAGGGTAACTGACAAATGCCTCTGTGGCGGTGTAATGCATGTTGTGATTCTTTGATAACCATGTGGAACTTATATATTTATATTTCTGTTATGGCTGTGGGTTCCTGTGCTAGAAAAGATTCAAAAGTGGTCCATTGGTTGATATAAACGGCTCAATTCTTCACCTTGAGAAGGAAGATTCCTTTCAAACTTCTATATTGGTATCTGCATGTTTTGACATACTTTGATTTTTAAATGGTTTGATTTTTAAAAATATTTTATGAAAAAATAAATCTGACAAAATATATTTTAATTTATATATTTTTTAAAAAACCTTGCAGTGCAATATTAATTTTTTTAAACAAAGTTGTTGGAGAGTGATAAAAATTGTTTTTTTTTAAAGTGTATTTGTTTGAAAATATATTAAACTAATATTTTTTAATTTTTAAAATTTATTTTTTATATTCAAAATTTTTTAAATACATTAAAAAATTATTTTTAAAATAAAAAATATCAAATTTTAACACAAAACAAATTCAACCCCAAAACCAGATAAGAACTTATTTGGTTGACCGCAAACTAATCTTTAGCTTAATAATAATTATTATCGGTTTGGTCACTTTATTAATTTCATTATCGATATTCTGTATGAGCTAACAGCATCATCTATTAAAAAGTTTTTAGCGGTTAAGCACTCTGTTCCAGTAAACTAGCAAAAAAGGATGCATATTCAAATTAATTTTGTAGCGTTTTAACTGTAGTTTTTTAAAATTTTATTTTATTTTATTTAAAATTAATTATTTTATTTTATTTTTTTAAATTGTTTTAATATATTAATGTTAAAAATAAAAATTTAAAAAAATATAATTTTAATATACTTTCAAATAAAAACATTATAAAAAATAACCGCAGTATAAAAAACCTTTGCTTATACGTAGAAAACCACGAGCCACTTGTTTGATTTTTTGGTTAATCCAGTTGTTCAGCATCAAAGTTGCCGAACAATCAAATCAAGGAGGCAAAATTTTCGTTTGTTTAGCTGTTAACGTTTGACATTATTATGGTAAAGAACACATGCTTTAGTGGCTTGATTAGCGCGGAGCTATGACAAAGCCGAGAATGAGACCCATCAAACCTTCTACAAGGTCGCTCTTTGTCTCAAAACTCAGCTCTATTGGCTCGCTGCAGCCTACAGAGTTTGGCCATAGCCAAACTCTTTATTGACACGACATTTAGATTGACCTTAATAAAAGATAGAGTACTGATGCAAGTGTTTGGTCTCATAAGCAAGCTACGAAGAATAATTCGCGAGGAGAAAAATTCAAAAACAGTGTTTTGTGTGGGCCTGCCTCAGTGAATGAAACATCTTTGTCACCCAAGCACTAAAGACCCCTTTTAACTTTTACTAGGCTCTGTAACCTATTCTATCTTGATTCCTTGTTCTCCAAAAATTGAAGCATCTTAAAAGTTGGGCTTGCTCTATCAGCACAGCAGAAGCTGTTCTTGGATCCTTTTCAGATCATTTTCGTTCTCCATCTTTCTTTCCCTTGCCCATTTCAAGATGGGATTGAACTTGTTACCTCACTTTCCTATATGAGTATCTTTGCTGATTTTAGTCACAGAACAAAGATATGGCTCTTGCTTCACGGCCTAAAAAGGAGATACAAAGAATTGGAATCAAGAAGTCAAAGAACATGCTATATTCTGGAACTAGCCTGGCCTCTGTTGAATCCTTAACCGTGCCTCTTGTTAGAACTCTCTCCCTCTCTCTCATTTTTCTTACGTTGAGCTTACATGTTTTACTTTTTTCAACTACAGTCAAAGAATTATGCAAGTTCTCATGGTTTATTGTGGGTGCTGATTGCAAGCAGGTTCAGGTAGTTGTTCTTTCAGCAGATATTCGATGTGCAGAATGTCAAAGGAGAGTAGCTGACATAATGTCAAGAATGAATGGTAAGATTTCTGGAAACTTGGCCTTTGAGGTGTTAAGCTTTTAAAGAAAAGTAACGAGTTCTTAGGATTCCTCCAGACTGCTAATTAAAAGATGATTTTGGTTTGGAAGCACCTCCAAGGAATTCTCTTGGAGTTACAGCGATGACTGAGCTAACGTTCGGTCATTGATGTGGTCCTAAAATTAATAATAATACTCTTTGAACAGCAAAAATGCCCTTTCATTTCCTTTAAAGGCGGTCCTGTTTGCTTGCTGCCACAGTAACCTCATCCTTCTTCCCTTCTTTTCTTGGGGCTTGCTGACTTCCTTTTAGCAATTTCGTGTAAATGCTTCCTTGAATCAAATAATTAGGCCTCTTTCTGTGGCAATGCACGAGTTTCATCGTATGTTCTGTTATGTGAAAAGCTGGTACAAAAGAAGAACATTATTTAAACATCAACCTTTGAAATGGCACAAGTGTACTTCCCTGTCATTGTTGAGAAATACACATCCTTCTTCCTAAAATACCCAATCCAGCGGTTGTTACTTTCTGGGCTGGACCTTCAGACTCTGTCTGTAAATTTGATGCAACGATGGACAAATTATTAATTGAAATTCACACTTCCATTTATTTTCTTTCCACGTTCCATGTTTTAGATGACTGTGATTGTTGGAATGTTATTCAACTAAGTATCTAGCCTGCATATTTGTATGTCATTTTGCAATGATACAAGGTATACATGCGCCTAGAATAACTAAGGATTCTTTTGATGTAGATTTTAAAATTAATTCCAACAACCCCCTTAATTTTGGAAATCTCACAATTCTTGAAATTTAGAGATGTATTGCAGATGCTTGCATACTTTCCTGCTCTTTACCATTTACCCTGGAAAGCACTCATTGCTTTGTTTTAGCCACTGTCTCATTATAGCTTGTTAGACAACTACATCGTTGCCACCATTTCCTTCTTCTTGCAACGCCATCTTGAGCCATCTCTTTTTATCATGGCTAGCTAATGGCATCTCATTGCCATCTCTTCAATCTCATTCTTCAGCAACTGTATTTGTCTAAACATTGCTATTCCTAGTCATTTTTCTCCTTTAATGGCTGCCCCCACAGTTCTCTAGCCAAACATCTTTCTTTCAAGATTTGGCTCTTCAACTGGCTTTTGTGCTTACTCTTCACCAAGATCCTACCTTCCTTTTATCATGACTCAAGCTTGTCCATTTTCCACCTCCTTCATTAGGAAGGGCTCTCTTCTCTCTCTTCATGTGTGGTCTCTCTTGTACCACATCATTTCTTGTGCAAGAATTTGTCAACTTGCAGGTAGCCCCTCTTGGGCTTTTTCTATCTCTCTCTTAATGCAAGGTCCCAGTTCTTTTGTCTGGGGATCTATTATCTCGCAACTCTATTTTTTTAATGTCACTCCTCCATCCTCTCACTCTAGGGTTTACTTTCCATTTTCTTTTGGGATTTCTTCTTTCTACACACATGCTTTAATCCCTTCCTGTTAGACTGATCTAGCTCTGTACCAGTGATAATTTATGAACAGCAGCATAAGGCCAGAAGTCTTCCAAATAAATCTGAAAGTGTCTACGAGCTTCTTATCACAAGAGAATAAAACACCCCTTATATAGAGGTTCTAAGTAACTCTTTAGAGGCTCATTAAATATATATTCATGTCACATGTACAAGAACCCTTACTAAATACATGAACTCCATACATTCATGAAATTCTAATGAATAATGAATCTAGATTTTTCTTAATTATTTCTAACACTCCCCTTTTATTTGAAAAATCTAAAACTGGGTGCTTGTCTCGGAAATAATAGAACTTCTCTGTAGCAACTGGTTTTGGGAGGACATCTGCCATTTCTACAAAATGAAGTTCAATTGCTGTTTTTTTCATAAGCTCTCTGATATAGCAATGACGAAGTTCAATATAAAAATCTACAACTCCCAGTTTGTCTCGGAAATAATAGAACTTCTCTGTAGCAACTGGTTTTGGGAGGACATCTGCCATTTCTACAAAAATGAAGTTCAACTGCTGTTTTTTTCATAAGCTCTCTGATATAGCAATGACGAAGTTCAATATTGTACTCTGCGATTATGGAACACTGGATTTTTAGTCAAGGCAATGGTTGACATGTTCTCACAAAACATGGTTGTTGAAAAAAACTGCCTCTGACGCAAATCCTCCAGAATTCTAGGCCAAAATGCGTCAAATGCCACTGTTGCCCCTCTTTTTATACAATGTTTTTTTGGCAGAGACAGAATCTGTATCGATCAATGTATTGGAAAAGAAGGTAACTCTCACTTGTAGGTATCCTGTTGTGAGAGTTTCTACAAGGCAAGTTGCTGCTGTATACAGAAATCCTCTAGGCAAAATGGCAGTGATCAAGCGAATTTTTCGTTCTTACTGCCCTTGATTACATGTAAATGTTTCGACAATGAACACAGTTCTATTATCAAAAGATCTTGGCTGCGTGAAATAACCACGTATATAATTGTTATATTACGTTGAGAAAGTAAAATAGAATCTCAGATACTTCTTATCGAGCATGCTTGAATTTGTTAGGGAAACAGATAAAAAAAGGCAGATATGTTTGGACAGACATGGAAATTATGAGTTTTTGTTGATAAGTGCAGAGCTTGATTTCCAATTTGAAGGAGGGAAAAAAAGTACTTTTCTAGGAAGGAGTTAAACAACTACATGAACGTAAAATCTACCATTATTAACTTTTTCTATTTTCAGGGCACTGAATTGAGGGCAGGCTAACATGTAAGGTGGCTTCAATTTTGCGCAACACAAACCTTTGCAAACAAGAAAGAGATGCTTCGTATAATGTGTCATGGAGTAAAACAAAGCATGGGACAAGAGGGAAAGATATGCTTCCCCTTGTACCTGTGTGGAAAATAAACAAAGCACAAAAGTGAAGTTTCCAAAATGAACGCGAAGGATTTCCAGCGGACATTCCAAAAGCAGAAAAAACAGTAAATCTATGATTATTCAAAATCTCAAAATCGTTATTTCTACTGATGTTCTTGGCCATCATATCAACCCATCGTTGATTTCGTACCACGTCTTTTCTCAGCTTCGTACCTGCTAGGGTAAGTTACAAACATAGTCTTCAAACGGGCTCTGTTTTTGTTTCCGTTTCCTTTCCCCCCACGTCAAGCTCATTCTCCTAGAAAACTAAAAGTTTGCGAAGTAAATAGGCTCTTACTTTTGATCCATGACTGCAGACTTGACTGCAATGCTTGTTGAAAAAAAGCTAGGAGAATCATTCTCAACATGAAAGGTGAAACTGTCTTGAATGAAGATATTAGCATGCATTTAATAGCAAATTAACCTTTCTTTTTTTCCCTTTATATTGAAGAGGTAGAGACACACATGACTGAGAAGCAGCAATGCAGGATAAGCGCACGTGGAAGATTTAGACCATCTGATGTGGCGACAAAGCGAAGGAAAAAGATGAACCACAGCGTTGAAATACTGGACACTCCGGACTCGGACTTCGGCAGCAGCAAAGAACAGGAAGACCCGACGCCAGTGGTGGCTGGCCAACATGCACTCCCACTTCTTATCCTCTTATGATGTTGTCGTACAAAATTCCTCGTGCCATTATAGTACGCGTGATCAAACCATTCCTCATGAAATTTGGCAGATGCAACTGAAATAGGAAGGAAACTAAAAATTCAAGCAGGCATATGGACAATTGAAGTAAAATGTGAATGATTGGTGTAGAGATGTACAAATGCAATTCAATATTTATGTACTTAGGAACAACATAGGTAGTAGGAAAAAAAAATCCACAAATATGAGTTCTGCAAAACACTTCATTTGTAGTTTGTAAATGATAGAAATTTAATTAACAAAACTAGAGGATGCGGGCAAAGCATTTTAGCTTAACACTAGTGCTGTGAATTGAAATGATGTGGGTACGTTTTTTTCCCCTCATAAAAACTTATTAGTTTAATTCCTCGTGCCATTATAGTACGCGTGACCAAACCATACCTCGTGAAATTTGGCAGATGCAACTGAAATAGAAAGGAAACTAAAAATTCAAGCAGGCATGTGGAAAATTGAAGTAAAATGTGAATGATTGGTGTAGAGATGTACAAATGCAATTCAATATTTATGTACTTAGGAACAAGATAGGTAGTAGGAAAAAAAATCCACAAATATGAGTTCTGCAAAACACTTCATTTGTAGTTTGTAAATGATAGAAATTTAATTAACAAAACTAGAGGATGCGGGCAAAGCATTTTAGCTTAACACTAGTGCTGTGAATTGAAATGATGTGGGTACGTTTTTTTCCCCTCATAAAAACTTATTAGTTTTGGTCTTTTGGGGTTAAGTAGTTTTTTTATCGGATTTATTAGTTTTTATAAAAACGATTAGAGATAACTCGGTTTTTTTGGGTTTTTTTTTCATATTCAAATGATATTATTATAATTGAATGCGAAACTCAATCAATGGCTTTTAGGAGCATTTTTTTTTACTTTTTAAAAGTATAATAAAATAATTTGATTGACTTTAAAAACAAATACTTTTTTTTAAAAAATTTTAACCTAGTTTTTTTTTATGTAATGAGGACATGTAATTTAGTATTTTAATAAAAAAAATAAAAAAAATAATTGATATACATATTGTAGACAATAACAAATAAATCACTCGTTATATTTAAATAACACGTGTGATAACCAAAAACTAAACTCTCTCTCTCTTTTTTTTTTTCAAGCATCATAATGTGACCTCCATTCTGACCTCCATTCTTAGATATTTCAAGCATCATAATGTGACCTCCATTCTTAGATAAGACATGTTGGTTAATTCTTTGGTTTGGTGCTAATTAAATTTTTTAATTTTTGCACGTGAACTTTTAAATTTTCATAACAATCATTTAATTTGTGTTTTCCTTTGTATTTGATCTTTATATTTTTAACTGATATTTTTTAAAATTAATTTATAGAATTGAAATATGATTTTATTTTCATCATTTTAAATCTTTTTATATGTCATGTTTAACTTTTATTTTTTTCATTTTTATTTGTTTTATTTGAAATGTTTTTAATTTTTTTTTATGATTTCATCCTTTTTTTTTTTGTATAGGATTTTATCCCCATTCTCTTAACTATTATTTTTTTATTTTGAATTTTTTTAACTTGATGTTTTTTTTCTTTCTAATTCCTTTTTTCAACTTCAACATTAAATTGATTGAAAATTGAGTTTCTTAATTGATTATATATTTGAGATTCATGAGATGTAAATTTAAGAAATTAATTTATATTTAAAAGATTCATTCATGTTTATTGCTTTTTTCTTCTTTTTTAAGCCTTTTCTTTTAATTTTTAACATTTATCATTTAATTTAATTGGATATTGAGCTTTGCTAAAAAATTTATTTGTTTTATAGGATTCTTCATTAATTTTAAAAATAATCTTAGTTTTCTCAAGTTTTTTATTTATAAGTTTTTATTAAATTTATTTTCTTTTTTAAAATGTTTTAGAATTAAGTTAGATTAATTGCCTAGATATCACTTCTTTTTTGGTCTTTTTTTTTTTAAAAATATTGTTTTCATTTTCGGCCTCTAAAGTTTGTGTCCCAAGGAGCTATTATGATTTCAAATCCCGGAATGCGAGTTTTATATGTTAATTTTGGTAAAGTTGGCTTAATCCAAAATGTTATTTTTAAATTTTTTTTATAAATTTTTTTATTATATTATTATCTTAATATTTTAAAAATATTCGATATAACATGCATTGTATTTTACTTTTTAACATCTTTATAATTTTAAGAGTAAAAAAAAATGATCCAACCTCGGACTAAGATTTAATTGTTTTTTATCTGACATAGGATTAGTGTGTATTTTATATATTTATTTTAATTTTTAATGTCAATATATTAAAAACATGAAAAATAATCAAAAAAATATCAATTTAATTTTTTTCATGTAAAATATAATTTTAAAAACATTTTATAAAATATATTATATATAAAAAATAAACACCCAGATATAACAGCTTCCATTCAAATAGCATATGCTGGGATTACATTTTCCGGACCCAGAGAAAACTTCTTTGCATTCCATAGGTCTATGATTTTTTACCCCCTGGGCATTTGATGCATCTAGTCCGTGCTCCCAGAAAATGAAGGAAAATTTGTACACCGCCTGTGTTGAATCACATATCAGCTTTAAAAATGATTTAATTAATATAAATTCTGTTTTATGGAAAAAAAGGACTTACTAGGTGGTCAAGTATAAAGATGATTTTTAACCATTAAAAAAATGCCAGAATGAAATAATTACAACTGGTAGGACTGCTTTATGTGGAATCTCCCATGAACTTCTTGCAGATCCCATGATCGAAAGGGATTAAAAAAGCGAGACAACAGCATAATAAATGGGCTAATGGGCTTAATCTGCTGACGATGTCCACCGCGCGCACGCTTTTGTTAGGCACTCGCCCCACCCTCCAAATCTGGAAAGGATAGATACCCCGCCAGCGCAACACAACCACCTCCCCTCCACTTCAAATAACTTACGCTACCAAATTACTGTGTTTCAAAGTTCACCCTCTTTCCATTCTCTCGACTTCCCTCTCCGAACAAATAAGCAAATCCCTAATTCAACAAAACCCTAACCCAAACCTAGGTCGCTGCAGCATTTCCAACACCAAACAATGGCCAGCGATTCCGATGCCTCTCGTCGCAAGCACCGACGATCTTCCTCCGATGACGAGGCGGAGAAGTCCTCGAAACGCCACAAACATCGTCACCATCACCACCGACATCGCCACTGTCGTAGCAAGAAGCACGGAGAGGATACAAAACAAGGCGGTGAAGAGATCGTTCCTGCTACTCTTCCTCCTCCGGTTCCTGTTGCGAATAGTAATGGAGTTGATAATGATGACGTGGAGGAAGGGGAGATCCTTGAGGAGGAAGGTTCTGGTGGTGTCGATGTCGAGGCCAATGAATTGCATGAAGAAGTACCAGATTCTCAGAATCTGGTGTGTTCTGTTTGCCCTCTTTTATCTATATTTTTTATGCAGACTGTTACTCTTTTGCCTTGTTTTGCTTCTTGTTTGGTCGCTGAGAAATATAACAAAAATGTGGAATCTTAAATTCCAATTCTTTTTTTATACTACGTTTTATAGCTACAAAAATTTGATAATTGCTTGCCTGGGGCTTTCCTCGGTTTTTGAATTTTTGAAAATTTGAGTTTCTGAATGAAAATGTTTTCTTTATGCTTTTCTCAGCGGCCAAACGGATGCTTGTTTTGATTTTTGGAATATGTGATGAATTTTTGGTTGGTGAGAGTTTTATAGAGAATGTTCCATACACATATGTAAGAACCTGCTTGCACTACAAACACGAACATGTGTGCATTGCAAAAAGAAAGAAGTTTCCTCTAGGCGTTTCAATGGAGAACTGGTGGCTTTATATTCATTCGTAAGAAGAAGTTATTCTCATTATTTATGTTTTTTTACTGCATACTCACCTCATGTGTTTTCTTCCTTTATTAATTATTCACACTGCTTGTAATGTTGTAAGTTTGTGTTACTTAATTTTATTCATATATTTTATGGCAGGGATTTGACAAGAGTGACATTGGTTCTGTGAATAATGAGGTCTGCCTTCGAAGAGATTCCAGGGCTGAACTTCGAGATGAGCTAGTTTCTAAAATTGACTTGGAGGATCTTGCCAATGGTAATTTAGGTCGTGAATACCATAAAGATGATAAGAAGAGGCACGTGGAATCTAGGTCCCCTTCAAAGAGAAGTAACAAGCGAAAAACTAACCCAGATATCAATACAACCTGGGGTGATGATAGCAAATTAAGGGATTGTAGAAAGTCATCATCTTCTGAACGCAGTGAGAATAGGCATAAGAGGGCACAATCACCTTCGTGTGAAAGGTACCATTATGAGATTCATTCTAGGAGTAGATCAATGTCACGAGATCTAGTTAGGGAGAGATCGCATTCTCGTAGCCATATTGAATGCAATGATCTTTTGACAAGAAAAGGACGCCATGACAGGGTTGATTATGACTCTGATGGTAAAAGAATGTCTCAAAACAGCAGGGATCTTCGACATGGCAGTAGAGATTCAGTGAAAAATGTGGATAGGGAAAGCAGTGTTAGTTACAACAAATCTTTTGATGGAGAGGATCGGTATCACAACAAGAATTCACAGGATAGAGAGAGTAGCAAGGAGAGGGAGAAGGAGAGGGAACAACAAAGAGAGAAGGAACAAGAGAGATGCAGGGAGAGGGAGGTGGATCGGGTTAGGAGAAGGGGGATGGAACATGAGAGGAGCTGGGAAAGCTTCCAGAGAAGGGAGATGGAACATGAGAGTAGGGAAAGCGACCATAGAAGGGAGAAGGATCGGTATGGGGTGGTAGACTGGGAAAGGAGGAGGGATAAAGAGCGGGGGAGGAGTAGGGACAGGGTGGAGGGGATAGATAGAAAAAGACAGAAGGAAACAGATTTGAGCAAACACAAAAATATGCATAGGGCTAGTGACAGAGATAGAGACAGGGAGAGAGAAAGGGAGAAGGATAGGGATAGGTACAGGGAAAGGGATAGAGTTAGGGACCATGATCGTGGGAATGAACAGGAAAGGGAGAGGCGAAATGACAGGGATAGGGAGAAATCTAGGGATAAGAGTGATTCAGAAAAATTCTATAATATCAACAGCAATTCTTTTGGACAGGGAAGAGACAATCTAAAGAGGTATTCTTTATAGATAAAATAAAAATGCTTACTTTAATTCAAAACATTTTTTTTACTAAAAGAAAATATGTATCTGCAGGGCACCTTTGGACCTAACATTATGTTTTTTATATTTGGTTTCAGAGATGAAGATGAACAGGATGATTTTGAAAAAAGGATGGCATTAAAATTAGCTGAACAGGAAGAGGAAGATCTCAATAGAATAAAGGAGGAGAGTAGAAAGCGAAGGGAAGCCATTCTTGAAAAATATAGAAATAAGCATTTACACCAGCAGAATGAGTCTCAATCAGAAGATGCAGACAAAGGTACTTTCCCAGTCCTTGTAATGTTTTATATTTACTTTTGAGCTCAGGATCAGCATTAAACTGTTTGGTTTGTTATATCATATATAAACATGATTTTCAAGGTGTACATGCTTGCTTGATGAGCCTCACTTAGATCTGGTAATTTTCTTATTGAAGTTCAAGAAGCATGATTCAGAGTTCCACTATTGCCTGCAATTTTTGCAACGTAAACAATGAGTGTGTTTTTACATGTGGTGTTATTTCTCATCGTAGGGCTAAAAAACTCTGGTTTTTGTTGTTAGAAAATGCTTAACTTGTTAATTTGAGTTACATCCATGCAATAATTCTGGTGCCATCTCACAAGCAACTATGGTGGGTGGAAGATGTGTGTGTTTAAGTTGAAAATTCTAAATAAAAAATCTGCTGATTCATAATTGATATTGAGCAGGGTTAAGTACCCATGGATAAGTAAACCAACTGATTTCTGTTTGTTTTCTGTAATTTATCATTTGTTTCTCATGCCAATTTCCTCTAACAATAAAATTGTATCATGTGGAGTAGATAAGGAGCCTTTAGAAGGTCCTGTTAACTCAGCAGCAACCGACAATGTTGCTCCAGAAACTCTCGATGCTAGGACAGATGGTGCTGATGTTTATGTTGCTGAGACATCATTTTCTGTTGGGAAATCACCTTCACATAATGGAAGACAAGTTACTTCTGAGAGGACTTCAGGTGCTGCAGGGCTTGGAGAAGGTTCTCCAAAGGTTTGTCCATTTTTTCTCCAATGTCATGTTTTTTAAGCTACTTGGGTAATAAGCTTAATATTCAAATAGGTGGGAAGTGTATGCACGATTACAATTGAATCATATTGGAGTTTATCAATTCTTTTTGGTTGCTATTTTGTACAGAGTGAGAGATCAGATGAAAAATATTGTGATGATATTTTTGGAGAGACGCCTGTTGGAGTTCGTAAATCAGTAAGATCCACTGTTTCCTGCAATTTGTTTATCTGTCTTTTGTGTTGTTTATACTCAATTATGCCAAGGATTTGTGATTTGAATGTGCTGCAGGGTAAAGGAGAAGGTTTGCCAATTGTGAGGAGTGGCCTCCATGACAATTGGGATGATCCTGTAGGGTATTATAGTAAGTATTCTAATACGTAATCATCTCTTCTTTTTTTAAATAGAGAACCCAATACAGAAATCTGTTTTTTAAAAAGATATGGATGTTTTTGAACTTGACTTTTCATGCTAAAGGCCTTTTTTTTAATCTATTTTATCAGATTGTTTTTCTATCCCAATAAAATGTTAGCTATTTGTTTAGTAGTTTCGATAAAGCTACAAATATCATGTGGTTTCTTTTTTCTAAAGTAAGAGATTGGAAATATTTGGTTTTTATCTTGGTGAGAGACAAGAAAGAGTGCAGTTCTTATTACTTCTCATTGTTGCTTAAAAAAGAAATGTAAAGAAGTCTCTTTGACATCATATTTCAAGTGTTCCTCTTCAGTTTTCTTTTCCATTATATTCAGAGCTTGTGTTTTTCCTGTTCTGGAAGATGTGACTTCACTTTACATCATTTCAGAGGCAATAGTAGAAAGTAAAAGGCATGTCTTCAATTTGTCTCAAACATTTATAGTTCTTGAAAATTTATGGATTTGGTTGATCAACATGCTGCTACTGTTCTTCTAATAGTTCTTTCAGTTATTTATGCTAATATCATTTTTGGTATGTAGGCTACCGATTTGGAGAAGTACTTGATGGTCGATATGAGATTGTTGCTGCTCATGGAAAAGGTGTCTTTTCTACAGTAGTTCGTGCGAAGGATCTGAAGGCTGGCATTGATGAACCTGAAGAAGTGGCTATAAAAATTATACGTAACAATGAAACAATGTTAGTGATTTTTTTTTATAACATTGTGTTCCACCTGTTCTTATCCATATTTGTCTTGGCAACCTATTTTACTGGCCACTATTCTACATCTATGTTCTAGGCGCAAGGCTGGGGATACAGAGGTTTCAATATTGAAGAAATTAGCAGGTCAAGATCCAGAAAACAAGCGTCATTGTGTTCGTTTTCTTTCAAGTTTCAAGTATAGAAATCATCTTTGTTTAGTTTTTGAATCTCTTCACATGAACCTGCGTGAGGTCTTAAAAAAGTTTGGTCGGGATATTGGCCTTAAACTAACTGCTGTTAGAGCATATGCGAAGCAGCTTTTTATTGCTCTGAAGCATCTAAGAAACTGTGGTGTTCTTCACAGTGATATAAAGCCTGATAATATGCTGGTAATTTTCAGTGCCACAGTTGTGTTATTTTTCTTTAGTTAATTATCTATTGGTTACCTGCTATTTAACTCACCTGTTCTTTTCTCTCGTTTCCCACAGGTAAATGAGGCAAAAAATGTGCTGAAGCTTTGTGATTTTGGTAATGCGATGTTTTCTGGTAAAAATGAAATTACACCATACCTTGTAAGCCGGTTTTATCGTGCTCCTGAAATAAGTAAGTTCCATTGTTAAACTTCTATTTCGGATTCTGTCCTTTTGTTGGATAAATTGATATTGACATACGTTCTCCAGAAAAAATGAGTAGATATTGGCCAAACATTTATTACACTAAAATTTCATTTCCATATAGGAAAAAGTATATGCTTATTTTGAATTACTTTGCAGTTCTTGGTTTGACATATGATCATCCAATGGATGTGTGGTCTGTTGGTTGCTGCTTGTATGAGCTTTATACTGGAAAAGTTCTATTTCCTGGTTCTACAAACAATGACATGCTACGACTTCACATGGAATTGAAGGGCCCTTTCCCAAAGAAGATGCTTAAGAAGGTAAAATTCACACCCCTGATTGTCATTGTTGGTGGTTCACAAAAAGGCAACCTTTTGGTGTAAGCTGTTCTCCATGGTGGTCTGCATATCTGTTCATGAATTTGGCGTTCATTGTTTATCTGATATTGATTTGGCTTATGTATGCAGGGTGCATTTGTTGACCAACATTTTGACCATGATTTGAATTTTCATGCTACAGAGGAAGATCCTGTCACTAAAAAGGTATGTTGTATGCACGTCCCATTTACAGACCTGTTCTTAACATTTGTTGCTCATGGTAGTTCAATTTCAAATTGATTTATATGTATTTTTCTTCTGCAGATTATGAAAAAGATTATTGTGAACATAAAGGCAAAAGATATTGGATCTATTATTTCGGGTTCTCCTGGTGAGGATCCAAAGATGTTAGCGAACTTTAAAGATCTTCTCGAAAAACTTTTTGTATTGGATCCTGAGAAGAGGATGACAGTTAATCAAGCGCTAGCTCACCCATTAATCACGGGCAAGTGAACCATGTTGCTGATTTTCTGACTCCAGAAATGCTGTTGCGCTAGATTTTGTACATTATGACCTAACTCATTCAGATATCTAATCATTGCACATTATCTTTATCTTATGTGTTCTGGCCTCTGAGCTTTGAGCAGTTTTTGGCATGGTTGACGTCAAAACTGGTGATATGTGGTCAACAGTACTCTTTACAGGCGGGGTTCATTTCAGTGGTGTACTGGTTCTATTGTAAGACAACTTGCCAAAGGCGTTTTTTCCTCTTGTAATCATTTTTAATCCGTGTTCATTGTGAAAATTTATCATATTTGCTCTTATTTCTCTACAATTATTGTTTTTTTTTTTTTTTTTTAACTCTGAACATGGTCACTGCAATTGGATTTGTGGGTTACATGATAAGGGAAGAAATATTTTTTATCCCACGAGTTAGTAATTGTATTTGTTCTGAGACCCTTTGCTAAAGATGGCAGGAACAATCTCGTTTTCTGTTGTGTTAACTTTTAGTTTCTACTTGTGTAGTTTGTATTTAGTGCTGAATATCAAAACATCTGTCATTCTAACTGCTTCAATTGTTTTTTCTTTATATTTGCAGTCTATATGTTCTCTTACCATTTTATGTGATTTTTCTGGTCCTTGAGAGTCTAATTGAATTTTTCATTCAGGATAGTCTTCCCCTGCATTGAGGCATCCTTCCAGTGCTTAAATGCTTAAAAGGCACCCAGGAGAAGGTACCTTGGCTTGTTTATTAGGAGCTTATTTGATAACCCCTTGAAAGTGCTAAATATGCTTTTTAGATGGCAGTGCTGCTACATCTGGCATCGTCTTTTGTTTCACAATATGTATGTGTTTGAGTTATGTTAGACTTCATAGGGAGTCTTTGTTCATATTTTTTATGTGGTAAATATTAATATATGTTCTAACTTAGTGAATGCATCTGATCCATGGCCTGTCATTCTGGAGGCACTTGTTCTGGAGATTTGCTGCTGCAAACTTGAAGTGAAAGTAAATTTTAGTAAGTAATTCATTTTTTAGATTTGATACTTTTCTCCTTAAAATGCACTATCAGGGGAACATGTATTCAATTTGAAATACTAATGTATCAACATCGCTTCCTGTGCTTTTTAGGGCTTTTATCTCATCCATTTGCAGCTTTGGTAAGTATCTGAAAACAAATTGGTTACCCGAGCTTTGTACATTTTTAAAAATTGTAAATATTTGATATTTAGGTTCTTGAATTTTGATCTCTAATGTCGGTATAGTCTGTCTTTTTCATCTGTCACAGATGCTTCATAAGATTCATGTATTGCCTTCTATGTGTAGTCGGTGTTTCTCTTATGAAAGTTTTGTCAGTTACTTGAATATAGAACATAGGATGTGACGAAATATTATTGTGAAGCATAAGCTTCAGTCAAAACTGCACTTGAAGGAGGAAATCTAGTTGAAGTTGTAGGCACTTTTTTTACAGGTCTGTCCTACCAATGATAAAGTTATAGTTTAATATTGACCAATTAACATGTTTCTGAGTAGCTGGATAACTTTCCTTTACGTTTTACAAGTTATCTGTGTTAATTTCATTTGTTTGAAAATTGAAACCCTCTTTGTGATGGTTGTGATCACTGAAACCCACAGTCACTATTAGGTGAAGTTTGATCCAATTGGCTTTTTGATCTCTAAATGGCAATATAATCCTTGCAAAAAAAAAACAAAAAACAAACCGATACATGCAGTCCTCAACTTTCATTCTGTGTCCTTTTTAGTCCCCATCGATCATTGTCATCTGAGATGATGTTTTAGACATCTGTCAAGCATGTGTGGCATTAGACCCAAATATTTTTCTGTGAGCCTCAACCATGACTGGTAGCTATGGATCGGAAGAAGTTGAGTTATTTGTCTTTCATAGCCTACCCTGACATCACGTGTCGACATTTACATTTAGGAAGAGAGCATTTTGTGTTTGGACACGTTGTCAGGAAAGTAGGTTGTTTGGAGAAGTATTATACAAGCTACAGGCTTTCAAGTTTATCTATTTTTTATTTTGTGCACAAAGGGTGAGGCTTGGCAATATGTGGTCCATTGATATTCTCGGGTTCCATGGCTTTCATCTACCCTCATGATCTATGACCTTAACAATGTGAGATCTGTATTCACTTTCCCAATTGAGTATGGCTACAAGGATCGTTCTAGGTCTATGTTTGGGTGTAGAATAGATAAACAGGGGATGGAGAGGGAAAGAGAAAGTAATGACAGTGAGATTAAAATGTAGATTTGAATATTGATGTTAACATGAATGATGCTTTTTTTTCATGTTTTTTAATCAGATGGGTTCTTTTCCTTTTCTTTTTCAATTATATAGAAAGATAGCGTGTTCTTTTTGGCCAAATTGAAATTAGTCCCAGATACTTGATGCCTTGTCTCATGGTGATCTGCCAATTGGAATGGCAATACACAAAATATAATTTAATTTAAGGCAGGTTGGAATCTTCTATTAAACATCAGGATCTGATATTGATGGTAAACGTGCTGAGGAGCAAAAATTTGCACAACATGGAAGTAGGGGGTTCATTGTATTGAATTTGTGTACGGATTGTTTGCCATCAGGGCTAAGTTGAGGGACAATATCTGGCGACTAAGTTTATTAAAGTAAATACTCTATATTTAGCGTCACTATTTCAATAGAAAAAAATTTAGGACATGCGATTCTTATTTGATGTCAGTTAAGTTTAGGCATTACTGGGTTTCCATTTCAGTTTGTTTCTATGAATTGCCTAGTCACGTGCTTGTGCTGTATGATTGCCCTGCAAACATGTTAAAGAAAACTTGCTCTCCTCATTCTGCCTTCAAATTGATTTCAATAATGACGTGCTGAATTGCTGGACTGATGTGTATTCACTGTATTGTGCTTCTGTGGATTTTTGGAAGGTTTTGGACGCTACCCTTGTATTTTCGCCATTATACGGCGCCAACACCAACAAATTGGCGTTATCCTATCTTTACCAAAAGCTCAATTATTCAAGGAAATTGATGAGAGGATCTTCAGATGATTTTCTCCAAAATATAGTAAACCTGTTATCAACAGTCTTTCTAGGAACAAATTATCTTAACGACGGTGAAAATCAAGTTAGGATAAAACAAGAAGCATCTCGAGAGAGAATGACTAAGCTACAGATCTGTGATCTGTGTTATCTAGATCAATTCACATGTGACTATGAAGAAGCCCTACTTAGTGTACCTACTTCTGAATGGGTTAGTTACATTGAAGGATATCTCAGAAAAATCCCTTATATAGGAAAAGAAAGCCTTGAAGAATATCAAGCCTTACCACCTATTAGCAAACTAAGTCTAATAGCAGCCAAAAATATAGTTTCTAAGAAACTAACCAAAATATGTACTGAAAGACAATTGCTAAAAAGAACAAAGAAAATTAATCTTTGTTGTCCTGAGTTTCAAGGACCAGAAACCATGTATGGTTGTCAAACGATTCCACAAATTAAAAAATGGAAGAAGAAACTCAAAAAGAAATATAGGTTTGCTAAACCTAAGAAGAAAAAGTATTATAAAAATCCCAAACGATATAAAAAATACTTTGGACACCCAAATAAGAAAAAAACGTTTCTTTAAATGAAGAAATTATAAAGATTTAAAAGATGAACCTAAAACTATATCTAGCTCGGATAAACAAGCCTTCTGTCCTCAGAAGAAGAAAACTTGTAAGTGTTGGATATGCCAACAAATTGGACACATGAGTTATGAGTGTCCTAATACCCAAGGATCAAAGGCCCAGTCAAAAGCCTTTGAAGAAATAGTTCTAGATGAAGCCCTAGAACAATATAATCTAGCCCCACTAGAAACCCTAGACAATGTCAGCAGTGACGAAGAACTCTATTATTTAGAGTCAGAAAGTGATTATGACTTCGATGACTATTCAGAGACAAGCTTTGATAGCACGGATCAAGAGTAATCTTGAAGATAAGATTCCCACATGGGAAGAACTAGAAACAATAGATGGATGGGACCATCTACTAGATGACAGCACTACCTTGTGCTTTAAACCACATAATGAGTCTAGACAACTCACAGACAGTGAAATCAATGATTTCCTAGACCAAGATACTTTACCTTTATGTAAAGTAGAAGAAACAATAGATTTAAGCCAAGTCGTTTGGACTGACTTAATTACTATTCCTCAAGAAGATATTCTTGATTTAGGACGTCTTACCAGACAAACACGTACCCATGTAAATTCTATTTACATCAGAGGAACTTTATCCTTTAGTGGATACAAGAAATTTAACGTAGACTGCTACGTAGATATAGGTGCTAGTATGTGTCTTGCTAATAAGAACATTATACCACCTAACTTTTGGACTAAAACTCCTAATCCAATATATGCTAAGTTAGCAGATGATACTATTCACACGCTAGATATCGTGGCTGAACGTATAGAAATCCTTATCCAGGATAAAATTTTTATCATACCAACACTCTATCAAACAGAGTCTCGTTATGATATCTTACTTGGTAATAATTTTTGTAGACTCTATGAGCCTTTTGCTCAATGGGGAAAAATTATTATCTTCCATCATGAAGGACAAACTGTTGTTTGCCCTAAAATAACCCGTGCTTACCATTGAGGTCAGCCTGGTTTTTTAGAATCTCAGAAACATGGTAGTCATACCAAAGTTCCTGACCCTGAAAATATTATTCAAAATCTTGATTTTGATCAAAAAAGTTTAGGGGAGAGTTTATGTACTTTCACACCTACACCCACAGAAGATTTTTTATTAAATCTTATGAGTATCTCCATTATTGAAGATAAACTATAATCGGTCTGTAGTAATAACCCTTTAGACAACAATATCTCTAAATACCATTTTAGAGCCCACATTGAACTAGTTGATAAAACAACTAAGATAAAGGTTCCACCCATGCAGTACACTGCACCAGATAGAGAAGAATTTGCTAAGCAAATTAAAGAATTATTAGATGCCAATCTAATTGAACCTAGTAAGTCCCCACACTTTAGTCCTGCGTTCTTAGTCAATAAGCACTCAGAACAGAAACGTGGAAAAAGAAGGATGGTAATCAATTACAAAAAATTGAATGACCATACGATAGGTGATGGATACCTACTACCTAGAAAAGATGAACTTCTAGACCAAATTCGTGGTAAAAAACTGTTTTCCTCTTTTGATTGTAAAAGTGGATTTTGGCAAGTGCTGTTGGATGACAGCTCACAATCTTTAACTGCTTTCACATGCCCACAAGGACACTTTCAGTGGAAAGTAATGCCTTGCGGCCTAAAGCAGGCACCGTCCATATTTCAAAGACATATGGATGAGACCTTCAAAGGATTCGAATCCTTTTGTCGTGTCTATGTCGATGATATTATTGTATTCAGCAATAATGATAAAGATCACATCACGCATGTGACTAAAGTCCTAGATAGATGTAAAGAAATTGGCGTTATCCTATCTTTACCAAAAGCTCAATTATTCAAGGAAATTGTCAATTTCCTTGGCCTCATAATTGATAAAGGACAATTAAAGCTACAAAGTCATATAGGAAATCACCTAAGTGAATTCGATAGTAACATAACTGATAAAAAACAGCTACAAAGGTTTTTAGGCATATTAAATTATGTTTCTAATTTCTGCCCAAAAGTTGCTCAAATTCGCCAGCCTTTACAGGCCAAATTAAAGAAAGACACTGTTTGGCAGTGGACTACAGAAGATACCAACTATGTTGATAAGCTTAAGAAAGCAATAAAACATCTTCCACCTGTCCATCATCCTGGACCTGAAGAACCCTTAATTATTGAGACAGATGCCTCAGATAAGTATTGGGGAGGAATCCTTAAAAGTCAACCAATCGAAGGACCGGAATTAATATGTGGATATGCAAGCGGGACCTTTAAACCTGCTGATCTATTATTTAGAGTCAGAAAGTGATTATGACTCCGATGACTATTCAGAGACAAGCTTTGATAGCACGGATCAAGAGTAATCTTGAAGATAAGATTCCCACATGGGAAGAACTAGAAACAATAGATGGATGGGACCATCTACTAGATGACAGCACTACCTTGTGCTTTAAACCACATAATGAGTCTAGACAACTCACAGACAGTGAAATCAATGATTTCCTAGACCAAGATACTTTACCTTTATGTAAAGTAGAAGAAACAATAGATTTAAGCCAAGTCGTTTGGACTGACTTAATTACTATTCCTCAAGAAGATATTCTTGATTTAGGACGTCTTACCAGACAAACACGTACCCATGTAAATTCTATTTACATCAGAGGAACTTTATCCTTTAGTGGATACAAGAAATTTAACGTAGACTGCTACGTAGATATAGGTGCTAGTATGTGTCTTGCTAATAAGAACATTATACCACCTAACTTTTGGACTAAAACTCCTAATCCAATATATGCTAAGTTAGCAGATGATACTATTCACACGCTAGATATCGTGGCTGAACGTATAGAAATCCTTATCCAGGATAAAATTTTTATCATACCAACACTCTATCAAACAGAGTCTCGTTATGATATCTTACTTGGTAATAATTTTTGTAGACTCTATGAGCCTTTTGCTCAATGGGGAAAAATTATTATCTTCCATCATCAAGAACAAACTGTTTTTTGCCCTAAAATAACCCGTGCTTACCATTGAGGTCAGCCTGGTTTTTTAGAATCTCAGAAACATGGTAGTCATACCAAAGTTCCTGACCCTGAACATATTATTCAAAATCTTGATTTTGATCAAAAAAGTTTAGGGGAGAGTTTATGTACTTTCACACCTACACCCACAGAAGATTTTTTATTAAATCTTATGAGTATCTCCATTATTGAAGATAAACTATAATCGGTCTGTAGTAATAACCCTTTAGACAACAATATCTCTAAATACCATTTTAGAGCCCACATTGAACTAGTTGATAAAACAACTAAGATAAAGGTTCCACCCATGCAGTACACTGCACCAGATAGAGAAGAATTTGCTAAGCAAATTAAAGAATTATTAGATGCCAATCTAATTGAACCTAGTAAGTCCCCACACTTTAGTCCTGCGTTCTTAGTCAATAAGCACTCAGAACAGAAACGTGGAAAAAGAAGGATGGTAATCAATTACAAAAAATTGAATGACCATACGATAGGTGATGGATACCTACTACCTAGAAAAGATGAACTTCTAGACCAAATTCGTGGTAAAAAACTGTTTTCCTCTTTTGATTGTAAAAGTGGCTTCTGGCAAGTATTGCTAGATGATAGCTCACAGTCTCTGACTGCTTTCACCTGCCCACAAGGACACTTTCAATGGAAAGTGATGCCTTTCGGCTTAAAACAAGCATCGTCCATATTCCAAAGACATATGGATGAGACCTTCAAAGGATTCGAATCCTTTTGTCGTGTCTATGTCGATGATATTATTGTATTCAGCAATAATGATAAAGATCACATCACGCATGTGACTAAAGTCCTAGATAGATGTAAAGAAATTGGCGTTATCCTATCTTTACCAAAAGCTCAATTATTCAAGGAATCAATCAATTTCCTTGGTCTCATAATTGATAAAGGACAAATAAAATTACAAAGTCACATAGGTAATCACTTAAGTGAATTTGACAGTAATATAACTGATAAAAAACAGTTACAAAGGTTTTTAGGAATATTAAATTATATTTCTAATTTCTGTCCAAAGGTTGCCCAGATTCGCCAATCTCTACAGGCAAAACTAAAGAAAGACACTGTTTGGCAGTGGAGTACAGAAGATACCAACTATGTTGATAAGCTTAAAAAAGCAATAAAACATCTTCCACCTATCCATCATCCTGGACCTGAAGAACCCTTAATTATTGAGACAGATGCCTCAGAGCTCTTATAAATACCATCAAACGGTTCCAAGTATATCTCATCCCAGTAAGATTTAAAGCTAGGACAGATAATAAACATGTGTTCTATTTTTTGAATACTAACATTACAGGATCCTACAAACAGGGAAGACTTGTCCGGTGGCAACTCTGGTTACAATATTTTGATATATAATAAATTATACTTTTTATTCAACATCATACATTTTTGATACCTTCTACCTAGAAAAGATGAATTATTAGATCAAATTCGTGGAAAGAAGATATTTTCCTCTTTTGATTGCAAAAGTGGATTTTGGCAAGTGCTGTTAGATGACAGCTCACAAAAGCTGACTGCTTTTACATGCCCACAAGGACACTTTCAGTGGAAAGTCATGCCTTTCGGCTTAAAGCAGGCCCCATCCATATTTCAACGACATATGGATGAAACCTTTAAAGGATTCGAATCTTTTTGTCGAGTCTATGTAGATGATATTATTGTGTTCAGCAATAATGATAAAGATCATGTCACACACGTGACAAAAGTCCTGGACAAATGCAAAGATATAGGAGTAATCCTATCCCAACCAAAAGCCCAACTATTCAAAGAAAGTATCAACTTTCTCGGGTTAATAATAAACAAAGGACAAATAACATTGCAAAGTCACATAGGAAATCACCTAAGTGAATTTGACAGTAAGATAACTGATAAAAAACAGTTACAAAGATTTCTAGGTATATTAAATTATATCTCTAATTTCTGTCCAAAGGTTGCACAGATTCGCCAACCTCTGCAGGCAAAGCTAAAAAAAGATATCATTTGGCAATGGTCCAATGAAGATACTGCCTATATTGATAAAATCAAAAAGGCAATAAAACATCTTCCACCTGTCCATCATCCTGGACCAGAAGAACCCCTAATTATTGAGACAGATGCCTCAGACAAATATTGGGGAGGAATTCTCAAATCGCAGCCTCTAGAAGGACCTGAATTAATATGTGGTTATGCTAGTGGGACATTCAAACCCGCAGAACAAAATTACCACAGTAATGAAAAGGAGCTTTTAGCTCTTATAAATACCATTAAACGGTTTCAAGTATATCTCATCCCAGTGAGATTCAAAGCTAGAACTGACAATAAACATGTATTTTATTTCTTAAATACTAATATTGCAGGTTCTTACAAACAAGGAAGATTAGTCAGATGGCAACTCTGGCTACAATATTTTGACATAGAGTTTGAACACGTCGAAGGCATAAACAACGTGTTTGCAGACGCACTTTCCAGAGAATTTGCGGAAAAATGTCAGTCCAAGACTTGACAGAACAAATTGAGGAAATCGACCTCAAAATCCAAAGAGCTGAATCCATCATTCAGGAAAAGAAGTTGAAGATCTCCAGTCTCCAACTCAAGAAAAGTAAGTTGGTTTCTCAACTTAAAAATAAAACTGTTACAGCAGAAGGTCTCCTAGAGAGATTCACCCAAAAGATGGCATCAGCCAGGGAAAACAGTGGACAACCTTCACAGGTTCCCTCCACAGGAGAGATTTTGTCTACTCCTCAAAAGATAGAACCATTGGTTCTACCCATAGCCTCATCTCAGGAGGTTATTCCAAAAGATGAAGTTGCTTACGCTTCAACCTCCTCTAGTAAGCATTATGTTATCTTTAACGGCCCTAATGCAGGTTGTTACAAAGAGTGGTCAACCATACAACCACTTGTAAATGGAAAACCTTATGCCTTCCAAGGTTTCCCAAACTATGAAGCTGCCAGAAAAGCCTTCACAGAATATTGTGTTAAACACAACAGCCCACTTCACAGTATGCCTAAACTTATCACTCCAAGTGATATGCTTCACCCCTCTCTCCAAAAGACACCCTCTTTTGCAGACAAAGCTAGACTACCAGCAAACCCTGTAGTCTCTAGAGAAAAATCTTACCAGAGATTTAACAAAGTTCAAAACAGAGACCTACACAAACATGACCTACACAAACATGAGTTCATAGGTTTTGATATTTTTAACCATTATTTCAGGCTTGCTGAAGTAACAAATTTCTCGACTAATTGTTTTGTTAGTCTTAAACATGGACAGAGACTGTTCAATATCACAGAAGGAGCAGACCCCAAGTCTGTTCAAACTTTGTTCTATTGTGGATTAATCAACTACATTTATCCAGGAACAAATCTTAAAGAAGTTAGTCTCCTTCCCCAAGGAGTCTTCACAGCCATTAAACAATACCGAACCAAGGTATTAAAAGATCCAGAAAGGAGAGTTTATCTCTCTTGTTATAGCTCTTTCCTTGACTGGGAGCCAAACGAAGAAGGACTTCTAGGAAGTTCCAAAAATTATCCTGCCTATCATTTCTTTACTATATTTTGGAGAAAGTCTTCTGATGATCCTCTCATGAACTCATCCTTATTGAATCCTTCAATAAGTTCACTTGCCATTCTGGATGATTTGTTTATCATCAAAATATGGGCTAATTCAAAATCTTCACTAAGATTTGAATCTGTTGCTATGATTAATCTTAAGGAATTATGCCAGGATTGAATCCTACGTTTTCTTTCCTTCAGATCAACACAATCTATGTCTATAGCCAACCTCTGCAGGCAAAGCTAAAAAAAGATATCATTTGGCAATGGTCCAATGAAGATACTGCCTATATTGATAAAATCAAAAAGGCAATAAAACATCTTCCACCTGTCCATCATCCTGGACCAGAAGAACCCCTAATTATTGAGACAGATGCCTCAGACAAATATTGGGGAGGAATTCTCAAATCGCAGCCTCTAGAAGGACCTGAATTAATATGTGGTTATGCTAGTGGGACATTCAAACCCGCAGAACAAAATTACCACAGTAATGAAAAGGAGCTTTTAGCTCTTATAAATACCATTAAACGGTTTCAAGTATATCTCATCCCAGTGAGATTCAAAGCTAGAACTGACAATAAACATGTATTTTATTTCTTAAATACTAATATTGCAGGTTCTTACAAACAAGGAAGATTAGTCAGATGGCAACTCTGGCTACAATATTTTGACATAGAGTTTGAACACGTCGAAGGCATAAACAACGTGTTTGCAGACGCACTTTCCAGAGAATTTGCGGAAAAATGTCAGTCCAAGACTTGACAGAACAAATTGAGGAAATCGACCTCAAAATCCAAAGAGCTGAATCCATCATTCAGGAAAATAAGTTGAAGATCTCCAGTCTCCAACTCAAGAAAAGTAAGTTGGTTTCTCAACTTAAAAATAAAACTGTTACAGCAGAAGGTCTCCTAGAGAGATTCACCCAAAAGATGGCATCAGCCAGGGAAAACAGTGGACAACCTTCACAGGTTCCCTCCACAGGAGAGATTTTGTCTACTCCTCAAAAGATAGAACCATTGGTTCTACCCATAGCCTCATCTCAGGAGGTTATTCCAAAAGATGAAGTTGCTTACGCTTCAACCTCCTCTAGTAAGCATTATGTTATCTTTAACGGCCCTAATGCAGGTTGTTACAAAGAGTGGTCAACCATACAACCACTTGTAAATGGAAAACCTTATGCCTTCCAAGGTTTCCCAAACTATGAAGCTGCCAGAAAAGCCTTCACAGAATATTGTGTTAAACACAACAGCCCACTTCACAGTATGCCTAAACTTATCACTCCAAGTGATATGCTTCACCCCTCTCTCCAAAAGACACCCTCTTTTGCAGACAAAGCTAGACTACCAGCAAACCCTGTAGTCTCTAGAGAAAAATCTTACCAGAGATTTAACAAAGTTCAAAACAGAGACCTACACAAACATGACCTACACAAACATGAGTTCATAGGTTTTGATATTTTTAACCATTATTTCAGGCTTGCTGAAGTAACAAATTTCTCGACTAATTGTTTTGTTAGTCTTAAACATGGACAGAGACTGTTCAATATCACAGAAGGAGCAGACCCCAAGTCTGTTCAAACTTTGTTCTATTGTGGATTAATCAACTACATTTATCCAGGAACAAATCTTAAAGAAGTTAGTCTCCTTCCCCAAGGAGTCTTCACAGCCATTAAACAATACCGAACCAAGGTATTAAAAGATCCAGAAAGGAGAGTTTATCTCTCTTGTTATAGCTCTTTCCTTGACTGGGAGCCAAACGAAGAAGGACTTCTAGGAAGTTCCAAAAATTATCCTGCCTATCATTTCATCAAAATGGGAATGTTCAGGAAACAAGATGTGCTACCATGCACTGAAGTCAAGACAGATTTAATCAAAAATCTGGAAGAAGATCTGCCAGAATTAAGAGCCCAAACTCTTGGCGGACTACTCAGAAAAACCCGGACTATCTTCAAAGACTCAAAGGTCCGAGTAAATTATAAGAATAACCATATATTCTTATTTACAGAAAGCCTGCAGATTATAGCAGATCAAGATTGTCTCAAACTCCAGGAGTTCGAGAGCCAATTCTACGGCAATGATTTGATGATCTCACCATCAACAAAAAAGCAGTTCTGCAAGTATGGTTCACGAGACCATAAGTGCGACTACTGTCCTCCAGAGGACCCACATGATGAAGACAACCTGTCTTCCACTAAAGAAAGTGACAGTCCAGCTGCTCTATTTCTGGGTCTTCACAACTCAGAACCTTTATAACCGTGTTGGTCCATTCTGTATGGTCATGAGCCATATAGTATTCTAACAGTTGTTCCTTAACTGTCTTATATTCCTTAGTCATGGTCTAGGGATATATGTAAAGCTAGTAATTGTAGCTGGTTTTAATCCTGAAGGGGACTTATCATCTTTTGCCATTCCTATTGGTGGATGGGTTGTTTCTTTTCCTATTGTTGGTGCTATAGGAATTTTTCCTAGATTCTTCTCAAAAGCTAAAAGAATCTCTGCCAATTCTACGGCAATGATTTGATGATCCTCTCATGTCTAAAAAAGGAGTTCTGCAAGTATTTCGAGGTCTTTTCTTAAAGCAGCAATTACTGAAGCCGCTGATGTCTCTATATGTCTTTGTAAGACATTGATTTGTTTGTCTTCAAGTGTCTTAACGTCACTTGATAGTTGGAGTATGACCTTTTCTAAGGCATCTATCTTTCCAGACATTATTTTAGACTTTTAAGTCTATATTTTGGGCTATTGTTAAGATTTGTTCAATCTTATTTGGATCTATCTGTTTGTTTAATTCTAGATATTCTGGTTTATCTAGCTTTTGTTCCAAAGATTTTAATCTTAGGTTCATCGTTTCTATCAGACTTTTAACAGTCTTAATATCTTTTTCTAATGGTTCTAATGTGTGTTGGACATTAGTTACCAAATCTTTTAATCCATCATCTGTGAGATGTGGATATTTTAAGGGTTTTGGGAAGTCAAGAATGTCACTATCCCCCCCACTAAAAAGTTGTTTGGATGAAAGACCAAACACATTGCTGATGCTAGTAACAAGTATTAGCATAGATCCTAAAACTGAGTTGATATTATTTAGATGATTAAGACAACCATCTATTCCTCGGCCACCCTGATAAGAGTATGGTGGTGGATTTGTCGTCACATTTTGGTGTTTTAAACCAATGTATCTTTTATTAAAGAAGATATGAGGTTTAACCTGATGTGGTCCACTCATAATTCTCTATCTGATAAATCTAAACTTAAATGGTTTATCCTGTTGCTAACAGCTGTGAGGCTGTCATTTGTTGGTGGTGGTAAACCACTCATCCTATGTTGTGCTTTTATCAAAGCGGCTTTTGATTTGGACGAAGACGAAGCTTCATTCCATGTTGGATTGTATGTCCAATGATTTATTATCCTTGGATTTTCTTCTTCTGCTGAAGTTTCTAAATCTTGCCTATGAGGCCTATTCATAATTTGTAACTTAGGTTGGGATCCTAAGAATGGTTTTGGACTCAAATTCATGGCCCATACTGAATCAAGAGGGTCTATCTCTTGAAAGGGTATGCTGGAGATCTGACCGAACTCCTTAAAAATTCCATCTATGCTAATGGACTCTTTATTTTTAAACATCATCGAAGGATGGCTATTTGTTAAGGCATAACAAATCTTGTATGTAATGCTAAGGGGCATATCACCACTACGCATTAAATCTGTTCTCTCAAATTCATGAGCTAAACATATTATTGAGTTTATGTTTTTAGTGTTTAATGGAACACCAATCTTGGGACTACAGGTAAATACTAGTTTACCGTATGCTAAGTTTCCTTGGACAGCTCCAAAGATAGCATCTTTTGGGTCAGGCATCCTTCTATCTAGGATAGCAAGTTTAACCGGACTGTTTATTCCTACCCTAAAGGTGGATTTTAACATAACTTTTATACTTCCTACGTGTATGTAAGAAATTGTTTTTCTAACATCAGTTGGTAATTTTGCCAACTTCTGTGTAATTTCTTCCTTTAAAACTAAAGGTATTTCTGTACTACCACGAGTATCTTTAATATCTATGGGATATTCTCTAGTACCTATGCAGGTAATTATATGATTTTTCCTACGGAATAATTTATTCTGTAGAGAAGCTATTGTACTTAAAGATTTAAATACATCTTCAGTATTTAAAGATAAGTCTGTTTTACTTACCTGGTTTAATACATTACTGTCAATAGTAATGTCATGGGCAAACATGCCTTCTGCTTCAAAAACTTCTTGTTGGAAGTTTTCATCTTCTTCTTCATGAGGTGTATTGCTCATGTCTGCAATGTTAGTTTCAACACAAAGTCGAGATAACATTAACTTTTAAACCTAAAACAAGGCTCTGATACCATTTTTGCCGCGGAATCGTGACATCTATAATGTACGTGGCGTTGTTATACTAGAAATACGAACCAAAGGTTCTAGTTACTGGTTTCCAGCCGATATACATTCTTCCTAACTGGTAGGATCATAATCACCTATTTCTTCAGACTCATAAGCCTGAGGATCTTGGGAATCTTCTTCTAATTCCTCAATATATTTCTTAATCTTTCGTAAAAGATTACTTAATAGTCTAAGTTTAAAGCTTAGATGTATGTTCTGGGGCTGATTAAAGTAATCATCCTCTATATTATTGGGGATTCTATCCTCATGGTATGTTATCTTAGCCTGTAAGATATCATGTATATGTCTTAAAGACTGTATGTTTGACCAGTCTATACAATCTATAAGTTCACAGAACTTATTTCCTTTTTCTGTAAAAGTATTTGACATACCTTTATACTGTGCTTTCCGTCTGTATCTTTGAAAACGCTACCCTTGTACTTTCGCCATTATACCACTCCAATACCAACACTTCTTCCCTTACTCTCATCATCATTAACGGGACTTACTTTGTGCTATTCAGGTATTATAATGTATGGTTGTCAAACTATTCCACAAATTAAAAAATGGAAGAAAAAACTTAAAAAGAAATATAGGTTCAGGAAACCTAAAAAGAAAAGATACTATAAAAACCCTAAAAAATACAAAAAGTATTTTAGGAATCCAAATAAAAGAAAAAGATTTTATAGGAAAAACTATAAAGATCTAAAAGGCTTAAACGAAGAGCCCAAAGAATTAACTCAAAACGATAGACAAAAGTTTTGTCCACAGAAAAAAAAAACCTGCAAATGTTGGATTTGCCAAGAAATTGGACATATGAGTTATGAATGTCCAAATACTAAGTCCACAAAGGCCCAAATAAAAGCCTTTGAAGAAATAGTTCTAGAAGAAGCCCTAGAACAATACAATCTAGCACCACTAGAATCTTTAGATGATGTCACTAGTGACGAAGAACTCTATTATTTAGAGTAAGAAACAGACAATGAAACAGATGACTATTCAGAGACAAGCTCTGATAGCTCAGATCAAGAGTAATCTTGAAGATAAGATCCCCACATGGGAAGAATTAGAAAAAGAAGAAGGCTGGGACCTACTTCTAAATGATAACACTTTCTCGTGTTCCACAACCAATAATGAGTCTGAACAACTCACAGACAAAGAAATCAATGATTTCTTAGAAAATTATACTCTACCTTTATGTAAAGTAGAAGAAAACATAGATTTAGATCAAGTTGAATGGCTTGACTTGACAAAAATCCCTCAGGAAGAAATTCTTGATTTAGGACGTGTTGCTAGGCAAACACGAACACATGTAAATTCAATTTACATTAGAGGAACATTATCCTTTAGCGGATATAGAAGATTCAACGTAGATTGCTACGTAGATACAGGAGCCAGTATGTGTTTAGGAAACAAAAACATCATACCTCCACAGTTTTGGATTAAAACACCTAATCCAATATACGCTAAATTAGCAGATGATACAATCCATACTTTAGATATGGTTGCTGAAAAGATAGAAATTCTTATCCAAGATAAGATTTTTATTATTCCTACTCTGTATCAAACAGAGTCTAGATATGATATCTTGTTTTCTGAAGCACCTACCCTCTGTCTGAAAACCAACCTCTTGTAACAAAGTTTCCATTTTCCAATAAAAAAGATCCTTAACAGGGTAATAATTTTTGTCGGCTTTATGAGCCCTTTGCCCAGTGGGGTAAAATTATTATCTTTCATCATGAAGGACAAACAGTTGTTTGCCCAAAAATTACCAAGGCTTATCATCGTGGTCAGCCTGGTTTTCTGGACTCCCAACGACATGGTAGTCGTTCTAAAATTCCAGAACCCGAAAATATTGTTCAAAATCTTGATTTTGATCAAAAAAGTTTGGGGGAGAGTATATGTACTTTTTCACCCACAGAAGACTTTTTATTAAGTCTCATAAATTTATCTACAATAGAGGATAAATTAAAAATGGTTTGTAGCGACAACCCATTAGATAACAAAATCTCTAAGTATAAATTTAGAGCTCATATAGAATTAGTTGATCCAACAACTAAGATAAAAGTCCCTCCGATGCAGTACACTGCACCAGATAGAGAAGAATTTGCCAAACAAATTCAAGAATTATTAGATGCCAATCTAATAGAAACCAGTAAGTCCCCACACTTTAGTCCTGCGTTCTTAGTAAATAAGCACTTAGAACAGAAACGTGGAAAAAGAAGGATGGTAATCAACTATAAAAAATTGAATGACCATACGATAGGTGATGGATACCTACTACCAAGAAAGGATGAACTGTTAGATCAGATTCGTGGAAAAAAGCTATTTTCCTCTTTTGATTGTAAAAGTGGATTTTGGCAAGTGCTGTTAGATGACAGCTCACAAAAGCTGACTGCTTTTACATGCCCACAAGGACACTTTCAGTGGAAAGTAATGCCTTGCGGCCTAAAGCAGGCACCGTCCATATTTCAAAGACATATGGATGAGACCTTCAAAGGATTTGAATCCTTTTTTCGTGTCTATGTCGATGATATTATTGTGTTCAGCAATAATGATAAAGATCATGTCACACACGTGACAAAAGTCCTGGACAAATGCAAAGATATAGGAGTAATCCTATCCCAACCAAAAGCCCAACTATTCAAAGAAAGTATCAACTTTCTCGGGTTAATAACGTTGTTATACCAGAAATACGAACTTATGATGGTGTTATACGTTTCCAGCCGATATACAACATTCTACAAAATTACCACAGTAATGAAAAGGAGCTTTTAGCTCTTATAAATACCATTAAACGGTTTCAAGTATATCTCATCCCAGTGAGATTCAAAGCTAGGACAGATAATAAACATGTGTTCTATTTCTTAAATACTAATATTGCAGGATCCTACAAACAGGGAAGACTTGTCCGGTGGCAACTCTGGCTACAATATTTCGATATAGAGTTCGAACACGTTGAAGGAATCAAGAACGTGTTTGCAGACGCTCTCTCCAGAGAGTTATCAAAGATATGTCCCGATCAGACATAGTTGAAGAGATCAATGATCTCGATATAAAGATTGCTAAAACGCAGAAAAGGATTCAGGAAAAGCAACTCAAGCTTGAGCGGCTTACTGAAAAACGAGGTAAGTTATCTCTAAAGTTAGACACTAAATTTCTTAGTGCAGAAGGTCTTCTTGAAAGATTTTCAGAAAAGATGGCAGTAGCCAAGGAAACTGGTCAGTCTTCACAGACTCCTTCCAGTTCAGAAGATGTGGTTGTCTCAAAACCACAAGTCCTTAACCAAGGAATACAAATGATAGAGTCTGCTCAAAAAGCCTCTAGTTCTTATTATGTGCCAGAAGCACACAAATGTTATGTTATCTTTTCAGGACCCCGAGCTGGAGTCTACAGAGAATGGTCTACTGTTCAACCACTAGTGACAGGTAAACCATATGCTTATCAGGGCTACAAAACTTATGAGCTTGCAAGAAAAACTTTTTATGATTATTGTGTCAAACACAATACCCCTCTACAAAATGTTCCTCAAATGATAACACCAGTTGATGTTCTTCAACCAAAAGTCCCAACATTTGCCGATAAAGCAAAAATGCCCGCCAGTCCGGTCATACAAAGAACCTTTTCCCGGTTCAATAAAGTTAAGGTCATAAACCCTGATCATCATGAATTTATTCCTATGGAAATATTCGATCATTATTATACTCTTGCAGAGTCAACATGCACAGACGATCAAAACCACTTTTTTATAAGTGAAACTAAAGGATTCCGTCTGTATAATGTAACTATAGGAGCTGAACCCAAATTTGTTCAGACCCTTTATTATTGTGGGCTGTTTAATGCAGCATACCCAAGTCCTAATCTTAAGGAAATAAGCCTCCTTCCAGCAAAAGTATTTACTGCAGTTAAACACTATCGTCAAAAGGTCTTACAGGATCCAGAAAGGAGAGTTTATCTCTCATTCAAAAGTTCATTCCTTGACTGGGAAGAGATGGAAGACGAGACAGACAGTCTCAGGAATTATCCAGCATACCACTACATCAAGATGGGTCTGCTAAGAAAACAAATAGATGTGCGACCATGCACAGAAACCAAAAATCCAACTCTCAATCTGCACCAAGCACTTCCAGAACTGAGAGCTCAAACTTTAGGCCATGTGCTTAAGAAAATTAGGACCTCCCTATTCACTGACTCCAAGGTCCGTATAAATTATCAGAGCAACCATGTTCTGTTAGCAACAGATAGTCTCCAACCTATAAGTGATGAAGACTGCAGAAGGATAAAATGTTTTGAAAAACAATTCTATTGTAATGATTTAGTCATCTCAGTGGCTACCAAAAGAAAATTTTGCTCCTATGCAAGTGAGGACCACAAATGTGACTTCTGTCCAGAAGA
>NW_011499848.1:1741097-1902085 GCF_000495115.2 Populus euphratica
CACAAAATAAGTCCCGTATAATGATGATGAGAGAAAGGGCAATCATGTTGGTGTTGGCGCCGTATAATGGTGAAAGTACAAGGGCAGCGTCTCCAAAGACACAGCAGAAAGTCATAACATAAGGTATGTCAAATACTTTTCAAAGTATAGGAACCAAGTTCTGTGAACTTGTAGATTGTATTGACTGGTCAAATTTACAGTCTTTAAAAAATATACACGATATTTTACAAGCTAAAATAAATTATCATGAGGATAGGATCCCTATTGACATAGAGGATGATTATTTCAACCAACCTCAGAATATTAGTTTAAGTTTTAAACTTAGATTACTGAATAATCTGTTAAGAAAGATTAAAAAGTATATTGAGGAATTAGAAGAAGATTCCCAAGATCCCCAAGCCTATGACTCTGAAGAAATAGGTGATTATGATCCATCCAGTGTATTGGATAGAGAATGTTGTATATCGCAACGCCACGTACAACATATAGATAAGGTCTATTACAACCAATAAAATAATTCCGCAAGGGGTTGTAAAGAAATTGGTATAATCACTTTCTGACTCTAAATAATAGAGTTCTTCGTCACTGCTGACATTGTCTAGGGTTTCTAGTGGGGCTAGATTATATTGTTCTAGGGCTTCATCTAGAACTATTTCTTCAAAGGCTTTTGACTGGGCCTTTGATCCTTGGGTATTAGGACACTCATAACTCATGTGTCCAATTTGTTGGCATATCCAACACTTACAAGTTTTCTTCTTCTGAGGACAGAAGGCTTGTTTATCCGAGCTAGATATAGTTTTAGGTTCATCTTTTAGATCTTTATAATTTCTTCGTTTAAAGAAACGTTTTTTCTTATTTGGGTGTCCAAAGTATTTTTTATATCGTTTGGGATTTTTATAATACTTTTTCTTCTTAGGTTTAGCAAACCTATATTTCTTTTTGAGTTTCTTCTTCCATTTTTTAATTTGTGGAATCGTTTGACAACCATACATGGTTTCTGGTCCTTGAAACTCAGGACAACAAAGATTAATTTTCTTTGTTCTTTTTAGCAATTGTCTTTCAGTACATATTTTGGTTAGTTTCTTAGAAACTATATTTTTGGCTGCTATTAGACTTAGTTTGCTAATAGGTGGTAAGGCTTGATATTCTTCAAGGCTTTCTTTTCCTATATAAGGGATTTTTCTGAGATATCCTTCAATGTAACTAACCCATTCATAGGTACACTAAGTAGGGCTTCTTCATAGTCACATGTGAATTGATCTAGATAACACAGATCACAGATCTGTAGCTTAGTCATTCTCTCTCGAGATGCTTCTTGTTTTATCCTAACTTGATTTTCACCGTCGTTAAGATAATTTGTTCCTAGAAAGACTGTTGATAACAGGTTTACTATATTTTGGAGAAAATCATCTGAAGATCCTCTCATAAATTCTTCCTTATTGATTCCTTCAATAAGCTCGTTTGCTAATCTAGAGGATTTATTGATCATCAAGATATAAGCTAATTCTAAGTCATCTGATAACTTATCATCTGTGGCAATAATAAGACGGAGAGAATTATGCCAGGCTTGGATTCTCCTTCTCCTTTCCTTGCTATCTACACAGTCAATATCTAAAATATCAACTGAATATTTTCTTTCAGGAGCATAATCCTCAGGGACATTATATCTCTGGAATTTACTTGTTCCTGATCTATATGAACCTCCAACTGGTCCACTTTGATAAGTCGTATTATGACTTTTTGGTGGTCTAGGTCTTGAGGGCCTATCATAACTTACTCCACTAGGTGGGTTTCTTGAGGCACCTTGGGCTGAGGATTCAGCTTGGGTTGATCCTATATTATCATCAAAGGTTTCATCTATCTCAACATTGAGATTTTGATGCCTTGGATTGGGTATGGCAACAAGGACATTTAAATCCTCGTATTGGGCTGGGGCCTGTTCTATTTCTGGGTCTTCACAACTCAGAACTTTAATGACTGTATTAGTCCAATTATTATGGTCATGGGCCATATAATATTCTAACAGTTGTTCTTTTACTGTTTTATATTCCTTCATGGTCGAGGGATATATATGAACGAGTTTATCGTTGCTGGTTTTAATCCTGATGGGGATTTTTCATCTCTAGCCATTCCTATGGTAGGTGAGGTTGTTGGTGTGGGTCCTATGGGTGTGGCCATGGGGACACTGTCTAGTTTTTTCTCGAATGCTGCGAGAATCTCTTTATTGCATTCACATGCTTTTATGCTGTCGGCACATCCTTTTATGGCATCACTCATTAATAAAAGACTATGTTTTATTTCTTCCAAGTCTTTTCTAATGGCTGCAATTATAGAGGCAGCTGAGGTCTCTATATGTCTTTGTAGGACTGTTATTTGTTTGTCTTCAAGTAATTTGAAATCATCTGAAAGTTTAAGGACAACTCTTTCGAGGTTATCTATTTTTCCAGACATATTTTTAGACTTTTTGATCTATATTTTGAACGACAGCTAATATTTGTTCTATCTTTTGGATATCTACACCTTGTAAGGTAGTATTTAGGGATTCTAACAATCCTATTTTTTGTTCTAAAGACTGGAGTCTTAGATTCATGTTTTCTAATAAAACTTTAGAAGTTCTATAATCTTTTTCTAAAGTTCCTAATGTTGTATGAACATTTGAAACTAGATCTTTTAATCCAATATCAGTAAATTGTGGATTTTTGGAAGGTTTTGGAAAGTCTTCAATGTCACTCTCCCCCCCACTGAAAATGTGTTTGGGTTGTAACCCGAACATATTGGTTAAGCTGGTAACCATAATTAACACAGATCCTAAGACTGAGTTAATATCATTTAAATGCTTCAGACAACCATCTATTCCGCGTCCTCCGGAATAATTGTAAGGTGGTGGGTTGATCGTAACATTTTGGTGTTTTAAACCTATATATTTCTTGTTAAAAAAAATATGTGGTTTATTTAAATGAGGATTATTCGTTCTTCTATCTAGTATAGCTAACTTGACAGGACTGTTAATACCTACTCTAAACGTAGATTTTAACATTACTTTTATACTTCCTACATGTATGTAAGAAATAGTTTTTCTTATCTCAGGTGGAAACTTAGATAATTTTTGTGAGATTTCTTCCTTTAAAACTAAAGGTATTTCTGTACTACCGCGAGTATCTTTTATATCTATTGGATATTCTCTAGTACCTACACAGGTAATAATATGATTCTTTCTACGAAATAACTTATTTTGTAGAGAAGCTATAGTACTTAAAGATTTAAATACATCTTCTGAATTTAAAGATAAGTCAGTTTTACTTACCTGGTCTAAGACGGTACTGTCTATTGTAATATCCTGTGCAAAGATACCTTCTGCTTCAAAAACTTCTTGCTGGAAGTCTGAATCTTCTTCTTGATGAGTATCAGTACTCATATCTGCAATGTTAGTTTCTCGACAAAGACGAGTAAACATAAACTTTTGAACCAGAACTAGGCTCTGATACCAATTTCTTTACAACCCCTTGCGGAATTATTTTATTGGTTGTAATAGACCTTATCTATATGTTGTACGTGGCGTTGCGATATACAACATTCTCTATCCAATACACTGGATGGATCATAATCACCTATTTCTTCAGAGTCATAGGCTTGGGGATCTTGGGAATCTTCTTCTAATTCCTCAATATACTTTTTAATCTTTCTTAACAGATTATTCAGTAATCTAAGTTTAAAACTTAAACTAATATTCTGAGGTTGGTTGAAATAATCATCCTCTATGTCAATAGGGATCCTATCCTCATGATAATTTATTTTAGCTTGTAAAATATCGTGTATATTTTTTAAAGACTGTAAATTTGACCAGTCAATACAATCTACAAGTTCACAGAACTTGGTTCCTATACTTTGAAAAGTATTTGACATACCTTATGTTATGACTTTCTGCTGTGTCTTTGGAGACGCTGCCCTTGTACTTTCGCCATTATACGGCGCCAACACCAACACGATTGCCCTTTCTCTCATCATCATTATACGGGACTTATTTTGTGCTATTCAGGTGCTCCAGGCGACTGATGCAGTAGGCTACTTACAGAATGCAGGTAGACACTTAGAAAGTTCTTACAAACTTAAAAGATTATCAACAAAAGTCTTCAATGTCACTCTCCCCCCCACTGAAAATGTGTTCGGGTTGTAACCCGAACATATTGGTTAAGCTGGTAACCATAATTAACACAGATCCTAAGACTGAGTTAATATTATTTAAATGGTTGAGACAACCATCTATTCCGCGTCCTCCGGAATAACTGTAAGGTGGTGGGTTGACCGTAACATTTTGGTATTTTAAACCTATATATTTCTTGTTAAAGAAAATATGTGGTTTATTTAAATGAGGATTATTCATTATAATTCTTGGTCAGATAAGTCAAGGCTTAAATGATTGATTCTTTTACTAATAGCGGCTAAGCTATCTTGTGGTGTATATTTAGCTTTAACTAAAGCTTCTGGGTTGCAAGTCCATTTTGATGCTGACCCCCGTGGAACAATTATTTGAAAAAAGATTAAATAGTCCGTGTAAGCATCACCTAAATTGACATTTGTGTTCTGTTTTGAACTTTTAACATTTTGTAGTGGGTGATTCAAGGAATAATTCCACATTCAAACTCAACCTCAAGATCAGAATCCAAGTGAAAAGTCATTTTATGAGACTACTGATAAAAAAAATTAAACTTTACGTTCTTTTAGATTTGTGAGCATGTTTTTCAAGCTTTCTGATATTCTGATGCTCGTTCATGCATTTATAGCTTAAAGATGATGTTTTGACTACGTTCGCAACCAGCTTCTTGAGTATGGCACTGTGAATTATCATTACAAATTACAAAATAAACTGTAAGGCTTGATGGTTTTTCTGTATATGGTTGCACTATACACGCTTTTAGTGTTTATTGGGGATTACGATGGTTTTTTATTTTTCGTTTGTCATCAGACTATTTTTTTCCTTAGGTATCATTGCATGTGCTTATTATGGTGATTTTGAGTTGAATGTCATCTATTTGCAGATTTTTGAGTAATAAAATTTTTTATAAGATTACTGGGCTTGAATGGAGGCATAAATATATAATTAAAAGAAAAATGGTCAAATTGAAAATCAGAAACAACAATAGCGGGTCTTTTCTAAAACTTGCTTGAAAAAGTGCTATCCATATATTCTATGTTGACTTCTGTTTTGGCCCTTTTAGTTCTAGTATTTTAGTTTTTTATTCTAAAGTTTATTTTGGTAATGTTTTATAGTTGTTGAGTTTAATAGATAAAAGCTATATTCGACGCTAAACAGGGGAGAGGAAATTGTTGATTGCCCACTTTTTGTCAATATATATATTTATCTTGGTGTTAGTGGGTGTGATGGGATGAGACGAGTTTCAGTGTGGGGTTTTTTTTTTATCCCTTCTAAGTTTTTTGGAAAAAAAATAGATTTTGGGTTTGATTTTTTATTTTTTAAGTTAGTTTGGGGTTATATATGGTTTTTTATTTAGGTTTTTTTTATCAAATAAATTTTCAGGTAAAAAATAAATTCCGAAATAATGTTCAATGGCTTTGATTGTAAGGATATCTTTTTTTTATCCTTCTTCATTTATTTATTTATTTATTGAATTTTTTGTAAAAGCTTTTTCAAGGAAAATAGATTAATAAGGAAAGAATTAATTACACTGACATTATTTTATTTTAATGTAATTTACTTTCTTACTTTTGTTAAAAAAATAAAATTGTAACATATAATTAGATTAAAAATATGAATAATTACTTGTTGCTCTGGATCAAATCTCATAATCACGGCTCCAGTGCAAACAGTTTTTGTAACATTATTTTTTTTGTCTAAAATTCTCAATGTATTTGATTGAAAGCGTCTTTGAAGCTAAAAATATTTAAACACCTATACATTTATTTGACATGCCGCGGATGCGGGTCAACCGACTAGTGTCATCCAAGACCTAGTGGATGTTCACCCCTTTTCTCCCATTCGTTTTGGTGTGGAGATGGGGCGGGTGGAGAGGAGTTTTGCCTCATCCATAGAGGATGGTCTAGGCCAGAGGCTTGTGGATCCGTGTTCTCTATGATGCCTTTGATATTAATATGTTGGAATGTATAATCTAATTGTTTTGAACCCATGTCATGCAATTTTATGTGATGGTAGCCCCGCATCAATTATACTTCTGTCACGTATATCACGTTTTTCAGTATATTAAGCGCATCGTTTTATGTTCCACATCAAAATCCCTTAAACGGTTTCTTTTAAGCCTCGCCATCTATCGCCAAAATGACAGCTGAGGCTATGAATTGAACGCAATTCCTAGAACGGTTTCTTCATCCTTGTGTTCACAGAAGAAAAAAAAATATAGGCTTTTGTTTCCTGCAAAATGAATATTGTTAGCTCCTTGTTTGTTCCTGAGTATGATAACATGAAATGATTTCTTTCAATTTGTTTAGCTAATGTTTTGGGTTACATAAAACCTATTATCAAACATTTTTCAAAAATCATATCAGCCATAACTATAAAAAAATGGATCCTAGTTCATTGATTATGTATTCTGATGTCACTCACCTCCTCTTTTACGAAGTTAAATCTATATGCTATTCCATCCTGTGGTATGAATGAGTAGAATCAAGAGACAATGTACAAGAAAAGTGCTACATTGCTTTTCTGATAATAATAATAATGCAACATTAGATAAAGATTGTTTGATTCTGATAGTTTTTCTACCACTGCAAGGAAAGTACTCCACAGACTATTAGTGGTTGGAGGGAACTGTGGAAATAAGTTTCTTGCAGAAGTGGTTTTGCTGCTGAAGTCTTCGTAATACATGACCTCGATCATGCCCTTGCATTTGCTATTTACGCCATCTGGAATATGCCCTTGCATTTGCGATTTATGCCACGTGGAGTATGCCCTCGGGTTTTCGCTTGTCAATATTTTGGTTTTTGATCTGTGTTGACATGTATTATTAAGGGGATTCATTCCCTCGAATGCATGTCGAGGAAAGCAATGACTTTTATTCATGTGGCTGGGACGTGGTATTGCACATAATGTGTACTTGATTAAAAAAATTTCCCGTACTTCTCAGGTAAAAAAAAAAAAAAAGTACGTGGTATACTATAGCCCATTACAAGGCGAGCGCTCATTTACATGGAGCGAGAGAGCAGGTTCTATCTCGATTGCAGATCAATCTTCAACGTCTTTGTGACAAAAAAAGGGGTGTATCAAAAACAAAGCAAGCTAAACAATCAATTGTGGCTCTGAAACAGGTTGAATAACGTCGTGATCTTTGTGGAATTGGCACTAGACGGTTGAGAAATATAGTATAAATCTAGAGACTTTTAAAATAATATACAATTCTTGTGATGAAGTGTTTAGGAGTTTGATTCTTGAAGGCTGATCTTTATTAATGAGGATGAAATAAAGTTGGGCGTGGGTAAAATGAATTGCACCTAAGAAAATTTTTTAACATTAAAAAGAAATTTTTAGGTGTTTAGATTTTATAATTTATTTTGATTTATTTTTTATTGAGTTATCTTGATTTTATGATGTAGTTTGTAAGTTTGACAACTTAATTTATATATCTTTTATGTTTTATTTTAATTTTATTTTTTAATATTAGATTAATTGAGAATAAAATTTAATAATTTATTTTAATTTATTTTTTATAAAATTAACCATCTTATAACTTGAATCGTAAACTTAACATGTTAATCTAGTTGATATAAATCAATCTACCATGTTATCATTTTAATATTAAAAATATATTATTTTAAAAAAATTTCGAGTCATTAATATTAAAAATATATTATTTTAAAAATTTTTCGAGTAAAATTATGTTTATATTGGTTATTAAAGTTGCTTTTAGATCTGTAAAATCAATTATATGGGTTAGCTTACATATTTTTTTTATTAGAAAAAAAATTATTAGCAACATTTAAATGTTTTTTTATATTCAAGAAAAATTTAACTTTATCTACATGACATAATATATAATATAGGTGAATAATCTAATTTTATCTCTCAAAAACACGACTAGTTTCTCATTTAACAAATTGAGGTTAAGGGGACTATTTACAGAAAAATGCATCCACATCATATAGTATGGAATGAGAAGAATGCTTCGATAAGAAAATCTTATGGTGTCTGATTCAATTTGTCCTTCATATCGTCGTTATTTTTTTTTTTTAATGTCTTGAAATTCGATACGTTGGGTTTCAAACTTAATTTATTTTAAAACAAAACCGTGCGTTTGAAGTTGTTAGCAATATCTGGACTATCAGAATGTAATTTAGATCAAGCATGTATTTGAGTTTAAAAAACTTAATTATATTACGAGATTAGTGTAACTTGCTACTTAAATGGCTTTATGTTTCTCCTCGTCAAATATAAGCCTGACTGAAGACCTCATCACATACATTTCAGTAGTGTGATTTATGCAGCGAAAATAAAATTAAAATTTTAAAACTCTAAGTTTATAGGCTAAAAAATAAAGAAATCTAAAGAAAATTATCTAGTATATTTGAATAATAATTTTGATTTTCATAAAATAAACCAGACATTTATATTTACATTTATATTATTCCTAGAACCCTTTATAAAAATGACTTCTAATTCAAATTTACCTAAATCTATATATAGTATTAGAGTTTTTAAATAATAAAATTCTAATCAAATTAAAAATTTTAAGCTAAGTAGAAAATAAATAATTTAAATAAAAAATAAATTATAAAAATAATAAAACAGGAGAATTTACTTCATACTTTATTCGAGATACCTTAAGGTTTCCTTGCAAACTTATTTTCAAGCGTAACTTTGTTTATCTAGTTTATAAAACTATAAGGAGTGTTACAGTTAAGTGATTGTGTGAAGTGCATAAGACGTGTTACTCTCGAAATTTTTTATAAAATAATTTAATTGATACCAGCAGGTAGGACTAAAAGAATAACAATTATTTTTTATTTAAAGTGTGTTTCTTGAAACAGGGATAAAGATTTTTTTAAAGTATTTTTTATTTAAAAATATATTATAATAATATATTTTTATTATTTAAAATTCATTTTTAATATTAATACACTAAAAAATTAAAAACATTAAAAAATTAATTTATAATATTTAAAAAAAATTGTGAAAACGATGGTGAGACTGTTACACCTTACCTGTAGCCAGACTGGCCCCACAAATGATTCCACACGTACAGTTAACACAACCGAAGAGTTGTCTCGTAAAAGAATGTTCCACAAGGAAACCAAAACCTTTCTCATTTCCTCGAAATGGACAAACCAACCGCGTAAATCTAAACCTTCAATTTCCATTTTCTTCAGCCTTCTCTAAACTTGGTTGGTAAGAAAACTAAAAAACGCGTTTTTATTTTTTAACTCCAAGGTCTTCAAAAAGCAATGCTCTCTCTCTCTCTCGTCATCACATAAAGGAGCAAACAAGCATCTGCTTGTTTGTTCGCTTGTGCCTGTCCCCGCGCCCCTGCGAAGTACTATCATCAACTCCTTTGAGAGTGTGTGTTTCTTGGCTCTTAAGAGCTCATTCAAAAGCTTAGTAATCAAACAGTAAAGAGCGGGCATACATGGGGAAAAAGCTTGATGCTATTCTGGGAAGGACCTTTAAAGCCTATAAGTTGAAAGCAGCGGCCAGTCTTGCCATCTCTCGCATTGCTATATTCAAGAACCAACGCCAGGTCAGGTGCAACCAAGCCCGCTCTGATGTGGTTCAGCTTCTTGAAAAAGGGCATCATGATCGTGCTCTTCATCGAGTAAGATTTTTGACGAATGTACACCATGCCTCCATTTACCTCTTTCTATATTTTCTTCATGAACTTTTGTTTACTAGTCTCTTTTATTTTTATTTCTTAACAGGTTGAGTATTTGATCAAGGATCAGAATATGTTGGATGTATATGTGATGATGGAAGGATACTGCAATTTAATGATAGAAAGACTCCAGCTCATTGAACAAGAAAGGTTGCTTTCTGCTTTCACTCGGTGATAGGTTTAAAGTTTCCACATCCCTATCCTTTCATCAGTAATTTTCAGTTTTTTCATTCTGTTGATGGGATTATTTTTTTATTACAGAGTGTGTCCTGATGAATTGAAGGAGGCCATATCAAGCTTGCTTTATGCTTCTTCGAGGTGTGGGGATTTCCCCGAGCTTCAAGAAATTCGTACTGCTTTCACCTCCCGTTATGGCAAGGAATTTGTTGCTAGTGCTATTGAATTGCGTAACAATTGTAGAGTGAACCCAAAGGTATGTTTTGATTCGAAGAATTTGCCAAACTAAGCAGGGAAAGAATTTACCCACTTGGTTAATTTCAGCACAACGCATTTATTTTGTAAAACAAGACATTTGCTCGATCTTTTCCATTAAAATCAGCACAGCATATTAATTTTGTAAGAGTGATTTGATCGATCTTTTCCCCAAAAACCTCTACTTTCTGTCAAGACACCCTTTTAGGCAATCATTGTCATGCAATGATGGTGTTGTAAAGTAGAACGAAGGTGTTGTTTCTTGTGAGATTTTGGTGATACAATTGTTTTGATGTGGTGCTTGATGATGGTAATAAAGCATAAGTTTGGAGAGTAAAGTTTTTTTAGTTGCTTTGAGGTCTGGTAAATGATGGTTACGAGGAATGGACTGTGTTGCCAAGGGGTCGGTTCAAGTGAGAAGGAGAAGACTCATTCAACGTAAGTCTCGTATTAGAGTCCCGTCATGACTTCTTAGAAAGGTGGCATTTCTACATCCGATTAGCCCCTTTAAAGATACTCTAAGCTTCAACCACTACATAGATACAACGGGGATCCCTTCAAAGGTTGTGTGATTATTAGTCTAGTAGCACACCCATTTCTTAAAACCCAAAAAAAAAAGAAATAAAGAAATAAAGAGGACTGGACAATTTAATTTATTGGCAGAACTTGCTGCTATTGGGTTTGATGAACGTTGTAGAGAGGGGCAAAGGCGGCAGCAGTGAAGAGGAGCTGTTTTCTCATGCTGTGTAGATAAGCATCTAAAACAGCTCTTTCAATTATTTTGTTTGCCTGGCTGTATAAAATGTCTAATAATCTAGTAACATGCATATTTTGTATAAATCGAGAGAAATATTCAGAATTATTGTGATGGCAGCTCTCATTTATCTATAGTTTACTATATATGCAATTTATAATGTGCCGTCTTGGTTTCTGTAGATGATACAAAAGCTGTCAACCCGGCAGCCAGACTTGGAGGGCAGAATGAAGGTGCTCGAGGAAATTGCTTCAGAAAACGGCATAATTCTGCAACTCGGAGAGAGTTCTTCCAGTACCACTGAGGTATGCAGGTTTCAATAAGGAAATGAAGTACAACTATAGTGCTATATATAAAGTCAAGACTAAACATATGAACAATGCAGGAAAATTTGAATGTCAACAAGCAAAAACAAGCCCAAACAGAGACATTAACTAGTTCTTGTGGCCCTAAGCTGATTGACGATTTGCAAATGTCGCCTGAAGAGATAGAAAAATATGGGCTATCTGATTCAGCGCATGCAAGAAAAAAGTACAGGGATGTAGCGGATGCAGCTCAGGCAGCTTTTGAGTCAGCTGCCAATGCAGCAGAAGCAGCAAGAGCAGCTGTGGAACTCTCTCGATCTGGTCCTGATGAACCTGATAATCAGAACAGTCACAATGGAGGAAGAAACAGGTCTCAGAAAGGCGAGCCCATACAAATTGAATCTCAATTTAAAACTCAAGAGATCCACCAAAAAAATGAAGTTGTGAAAGAGAAGGCTCCTGTAACAGAACTCAAGAGATTGGTGTCTACTTCAAGTCTGGAATCAGAAGAGATTTTGAAGGTGAGTGCAACGTCCTTGGATGCAGAGGACCCGACCAAGCAGTTAGAGAAGGATATAGTTTTCGATGAGAGCGACAATGAAAGTCACGAATTGCATTTCAACAGCGAGCTTGAAGGAGAGATCCCTACAACAGAAGATTCTAATAAGAAAATTTCTAAAATCATTCAAGGTGATCTGAAGGTGGATTCAAGACATGGATATTCCACAGCACGTGCTACAGAAGGACCTGATATTCAAAGTTCACAGCGCCTAAACATAGAGAAGGGACCGATTTCTGTCAGGACCAGACGAGTGCGAGGATTCTGAGAAGCATGAGCATATTGAGTTTATTATGTTTTGGTGAGCTCTGTTAATTATAGGTTATATCTGTTCATTCTTTTTCCAAAATTTTGTGAACTTATTTTGTTGTTTTGGTTGTGAGTGCCTTGTATCTTTACTGAATTTTGTTAAAAAACAGAGGAATCTATAAAGTTTCTGGCCTCTGGCTCGCTTCTTGCAATGTTGCAGCAGGCCACTAAATGACTGCAAGCTCACACCGACATCTTCATCATATTAAAGTCCAAGATCCTCCTGCAAAAACGTGAATATATTTATTAAACCCAACTCCTGCGAAGACAGATTGCGTGTGCTGGCAAAACAGGATAGATATAAGGATGACCTTAAATTCTTTTAGATCCTGGGGTGAGTTCTCAGTTATGACACCCCACACATCCTTGAACATCCTTGTTCTCCACTGACTTAATTTCTCTGAACACATTCCCTCAATTGCCTTCCGCTCTTCTGTCCTGACCTAACTCCTTCGCGCAATTTTACCAATTTGTCTTCCATTTCCTAACCTGATACGGAAATCAAAAGTCCTGAGCTCCATCCATTCTTCTTCACAGAAACAACTTCAAAAGACTCCACTAAAGAAGCACTTCAAAAACCCACGCGTAATTTACCCCCTTCCTCAGAGTGGCTTCTTTATGACGTATCTGTTCCAGTGTCAGATTCAACTCCAAGGTTCTAATTTCTGCAATTGTGTACATCAACCCAGCTCCAATCATATTTTTGTTAGCAATACTTCTCCTGAAATTCACAAAGCTGAAATCCGCGTCAAGCTTTGTGTACATCAATAAGTATTTCTCACGCCATATTAAACAATTGAGACATCTTAAGTAGTTGTTCTAACGCAGTATTCACTTCTTTGGAACACATAAGGGCCGCGTATAGAACAGACCGCCCTCAACCTCACTAATAGCTCTCTTCTGTTCATCCAGTTGTTGCTGCAATTTAGCATTTTCTTCCTTCATCTGATTAAGCTCTTGGCTGTTGGGAATGTTAAAATGGTCTTTCCGGGCAAGATGTATCTTCTGCTCACCATACTCCTTAAACGACATCTTCCCATTATCCGAAAGATTACCCAGTGCTTTCTGTATTGCTGCCTTTTTTAGGTTGAACTTTTGCAACAAGTCAGCCACATTTTGAGAATTCAATGGCCTATTTTGCTACCCTACCGAAAATTCAAATTTATAGATAAGCTATTTATTTTGGTTTATCATCGTGAATATTTTTATGCAAGTTTTAACACTTTAAAAGTTCACATCTTTAATATGGTTAAAGATAAGCTATCTAAATTCTAAGGGTGTTCATGGGTGGGGGTTGGGTTATTACCCATAATTATATCTAATCAAATTTTAAATATTTTATAAATTGTAGATTGATTTATTAAAAAAAAAATAGACTTAAGTAGGTTGGATATATCAGATTGAGTTAATTTTTTATTATAAATATTTACAGGTTAAGAATATAATTTTTTTTATTCATTAACAATTTTAAAATAAATACAATTTCAAAAGCATATAATTGTTTGTTTTTAATTATAATTGATATTGCAATGTATTTTATTATTTCAAACATATAGTTAGCGCTATACATTAAAAAAAATGATATATTGAAATGTAAAATAAAAAATAAAAAATGATGCGCACGCACATGAAAATAAAGATAAAAAAAATATACTAAGTATTAGAATTGTTCATTAACTAAATGAGTTATGCATTTTGAATTAAATTGAAAGGTTTTTAAAAATTCCAACTTGCATCCGACTTGTCATATTTATTTATTTGGTTTTTAACTTGTTATTATTTATAGTATTTATATTAACTAATTTCATCAATTAAATCGGATTAATTAATATAAACATTATAGATAACTCCAGTTTCTTTAAAAACCCCTGCAGCATTGATAAGATTTTACTCCTCGTAAGCATGGTTTAAAGACATAGATTTATTTTTTTTAAGTTCAAACTCTTTAAAATATAATTTGAGAAAGCAACATATAAAACAAGTCATGACGCAAGAATCTAGCTCCTGTATCAATGAAAACTAAATTCCAGAAGTAGCATTAAAATCATAGCAAAAAAAAAGTTGTTTTAAAACTGTGATTTTTTTAAAAATAAATTCCAAGTACTAGAAATGTCTTCTTGGAAAAAAAAATCCAGGTAATTAGTTTTTCAGGAGTTTTCAAGTAACTATTAAATGAAATATAAATTCAAACTTCTCATGCAATCCAAAATAAATATTCAATAAGAGAAAAAATGATGATTTGTCACCTTGAATTTTGTCCTCAATTAGTGTGAGTGGTGGTGAAAAATCCCTGATAATATATATAAAAAATTCAGACCCTTTTTCAAAATATTAAACTATGGTTGGGGCAAAAATGGAAAACCATTGTTGAGTGAAGGAGGGACGACAAAACTATGATAATCAATTTTAAAATTTTAACATATATCAAGGTAATATGACGAGTATAATTGAATAATTACACGGGTGAAGACAGATAACAATCCTATCTAAACATATATTTATGTGCTTGTATGTCTCAATTATACCCTGCAGCGATATATATTAGATGAAAAACCGAAAAGCTGCATTTAGAGAACGGGTTTTCAATTATGAAGGATTAAGTTGTAAAACGCTCATAACACAGGGACTAGAGAATAATTCACCCTCTTCCTCGTGTTCAAAACTGAGCCAGCCAATGACCCCTTCACCCGTTAGCCGAGCAGTTAGCAGTAGCTGACTCAGAGTTAGCTAAAAGTTATCGCAAACAATGGTGGCAACTCAAGCTCTCCTCTGCAGCAACTACTACTGCTCTTTGGTCACGGCAGCTACCAAAACACAGTTCAATTCAAAAGGACCACCTTCAATCTCTCCCCATCATAAATTGCAACATATCAGAGCTTTTAATTCCAGAACCCAATGCTCTCCAGCAACACCACTTTTCCTGTCCCGAAATTCCAATTTCCTATGTCACGCGACCCGCCGCAAACCACCCACCGTGCCAAACACCAACACCATCTCCTCTGCCGAAGAGGGCGATGATAATGCACGGAAAGTGGTTCAGATTATTCTGTGGGTTGTTGAAGGAGTTTACATTTTGTGGCTCTTTCTACTCCCTTATGCCCCTGTAAGTAAACAACTCCTCTTATTCTTTGTTTAAAATAGTGTATCGTGTCGTAAATAAAATGCAATTTGTGAATTTGAATTGCATATGTGTTTTTGATCGACACAGGGAGATCCAGTGTGGGCTATCAGTTCAGAGACTGTTAATTCTCTCATTGGACTTTCTCTCAATTTCTTCTTCATCTTGCCTTTCATCAATTCTGGTTTGTCTTTTCGGAATTCGCTTCTGATTGTTAGATAAAATGAGTTACTAATTGTCGATTATATTTTAATCTTGATGGCAATGCATTTTCTGGCAGAGTAGTCGGCATACGTCTTATTGATGCCCCAGTTCTTCACCCGGTAAGAATGATCATAAGGTGATGTTGATTTGGTCGGCACTTGGTTTTGTACCGTTCTTACGGTCTAACGTTGGTGCTGGTGATTTTTATTTCCTTTACCAGATGTCTGAAGGATTATTCAACTTTGTTATTGGGTGGACTTTCATGTTTGCTCCTTTGCTGTTCACTGATTGCAAGAGGGATAGATACCGATGGTCACTGGATGTTTTGTGGGGCTTCCAGATGTTCCTCACCAACAGTATGCTTCCTTTACACTCTTGTGATTGATGAGTAGATAGATTAGCTTTGACCATTCCCTTTAAAGCCGGGGTGCAAGATTGGAAGATCTTTTCGGATGATTACTTGATCTGGCTAGCTGGCTTTTAATAGCTACCGGTGATTTTCTTTTGTTTGCATTGGTCATAAAATGGGCAATTTTCCTCAAATTCACAAAGGACAAGCTCCTCTTACCATCGCTTATTCCCTTTTCCTTTTCTTCATGTTTTTGCTGTATCAAGGAAATATTGGTAGAGTCTAGTTACGTTTTGTTTTAACTAAAGCATCATTTGTTCATGTGTATTATCAGCATTCTTGATACCTTACATGGCAATCCGGCTGAATGAGGCTGATTCCGACTATACACCAAGCAAGCGCTCTCAACTAGGCACTATCATGACAACTGGCGCACCAGTAGTCGGACTGATTGGTGGAGCTGCATGCCTGATATCAGTATTATGGGCTCTTTTTGGTCGAATTGATGGTAATTTTGGGAGCATAACAGACAGATGTGAGTTCTTGGTTAGTTATTTAGAATCAGAGAGGCTTGCTTATGCTTTCATTTGGGATATATGTCTCTACATAATTTTCCAGCCCTGGCTGATAGGTGAAAATTTGCAAAATGTTCAGAAAAGCAAAGTTCGCGTGGTCAATTATTTTAGGTTTGTTCCCGTGGTTGGCTTGGTGGCCTATCTTCTCTGTTTGAATCTTGACGAGTAGCTTTTGCTACCATGTAGTTTTCTACTAGATTTGAGTCGGGGTCAACTTTGGAGGTTTCAAACCAGTTTAAATATGTACATGAAAGGAATCTTCGTATTCGTATTTGTAGTATTATAAAGAAAATGTACTAGTGAATCCTTGTGGTTGATGACAGTGAAGCTCAATAATGAGTCGGAGATGCGTTGCTTATATCTTGCTGCTTCTATTCTTGAGATGATCAATCCAGAAACGGTATTTGAAAGATCCTTTGTTATATTGTTTGAGCAGAAGCTTTGTACGTGCACCCCTTTCCTTTTCCTTTCTTTTTTGCCCAATAATCAGTATTATGCTTTCAAGTTTCTCACGAACTTTGGCTAAATGGTCTTTTTCCTTATCATCTTTTAGGATGTTTTATTGCTGAAAATGACATTTTTGGTGTAGAGCACAATTTCACAGAAATTAGCCCGGTTTTTTATTTCATGTCATGGATTCCCTTAGTGTTTTTGCATTGCACAAAGGAATTTGTTAATATGATGCTGAGAAATCTTTGGAATTAGATTGGACATGCACTATTCTGCTAAATACCAGATGTTGCAGAGCAGATGAAAACGAGGCCCGCTGACACAATCGTGCACTAAAGTAACTGTTCAGTCTGAGGCAGGATTTCGTCGCAAATTCAGAGCAGTTCTCGAATACGATTTTTCAGCAGGCTTTCTTCTCAAGCACTACTTCCCTTCAAATTAGGTACCATTCTTTCGTGTGTTTTTATGAGGGATTCGGGGATGGATGAGGAGAGTATATGAGAAGTGAAGGATTTGGTGCTTTTTGTTTGACAGGTCCTTCCAATCCTTCTTCACTTGTACTTTTCAATCTTTCTGAGTTGGGCTGATTGTCTCCCATCTTTCCCCTCCTTTGAAATTTTCAAACTTCTTAATTTGGACGGATCAACTCACATCTTTCTCCCTTCTTGTTAACTAAACAACTAGAAGGATGGTTACTCATCCATCCTTTCTCTAACCACCACACCACCCACCCGCCGCCCCCATTTTATAATTTCTCCTGTTATTCATTTTGACAGTAGAAGACATTGATGTAGCGTTCACCAAGGGCAAAACAAATCGCCGGCAAATTCATTTATCTCTTAAGATGAAACATCAACTATGGCAAACAATTATGTTTTGCCACATGACAAGTACAAGTCACCAGCTGAATTAGAGTCAACAATCTTCCACCGATGCAAACTTTGTGCGTACACAGAGAAGAAAGTTTCCTGGTAACACTATCAGACAATCTCTCCAAAACAACTAGCAGCGGGCATCACTGAATCTTCTAAGTTCTAGTATTGCAGCCCACGTGAACTGAGGCAGAAAACGTACACCTATTAACATTCTAACATCATTGCATGATCATTTGGTTTCAATCCAACACTATCTCAACTTCAACTTGAACTGGGAAAATACCACAACCAAGTTCCAAAATTCTCAAGTGTGGGATTACAGATTGAGAATTCAAGTATCATTAAACCTTCGCAGAGTTAAAACAATATGATTACACGACCATGGACATAATTCTACTTTCAATTATACCAGAAAGATACAAAAGGATGCAAGCAAGCTACAGCCTAAGCACAGTAACAAACTGCAAAACAAACCCCAATTCCACGCGCCAAAAAAACTAACCATCAATTTCATTGCGTGGTAAGATTGCCACCACTTTGCTGCCACAAATTGATGATGTCGGTGGCATGATTGAGAAGTATGATCATCTTCTTCTGGGATATCCATGGCTTACTCTCTAGAGTGGCTTTAAGCTCTTCCCATGCATCCTTCCTTGGCCAAAAGAAATAAGGACTCAACGGGACAGTGCCATGTCCAGGTATCACCTGATCAAGAGCCAGTCCAATATTCTTCTCCATCCATATAAACTTCAACACCAACCTTGGTTTCTCCACTTGTTTTACTAACACCTCAGCTTTCTGCAAAAATCAGGAAAGCCTCTTTGAAAAAACAGCACAAAAAACATATAGACACGGATTAATAGTTAAAGAATGAGAAGAATATGGACCTCGGTTTCTTGGGTGGGGATGGATTCCTCTGCTTCAGTGGAAGGTGGAGTGTCTGTGGGTGTTTCAACTGTGAGAGCTTCTGGGGCGGCGAAAATTGTGTATCTTTGGTTTCTTGAAACGCGTTTCCTTTTCCGGCCAAGAAATGTTGAAGAATGTATCAGATTTGGTTTGGGATTGGTGGGAAATGTGGCTTTGAATGTTTTGCAACTAGGGGTCTGACAAGGCAATGAAGAATACGCGAACACATTACTGAACCCACAATGAAATGCCACGGATAACATCTTCTTGACTTTTAGAGAGAGAGACTTTCTGGAGATAGAGAGAAGGACAAAGCTTGGTTATGTCCCGACCAAAACCATGGTGGTCTTTCTCTTCAGAGATGAGAACCACCTGGGTTAGGATAAGGTGTTTGGGGTTTTAGTTTGTACTGAGATGGTATAAATTCTGGTGTGCAAAAGAATGGGTTTGACTAATGGCCTCGGCTTCGATTAATAACACAGTTTCTATATAAGTTCGCCTATGTCACGTCAAGGCCCAGATATGAGATCAGGCTGGCTTCTTTTCAGAATTCCAACTTTAGGCTTGTCGGTGAATGAAAGGAAGACTTGTACACACACGCATAAACATTAAAAAATCTAAGTATTTGAAGAAGAAGATGAACGTACAGGGATGAATTCAGTAACATCATGGTTTTTATATTTTACAGAACAGAACATGAGTATTTGGTAGCTGTATTGTTTTATTTTGAATTGTTTAAAGCAGCTACAAAATTGTGAAAAAATCTCAAACAAAAATTGGATTTTTCATGGGCTATTATCCCGGGCCTGGGCTTGAAATGTAAGCTTTCACATCCGGGTCTGGTTGTTGGGCTTAATCGTCGGCTTGAAGTTTGCCTTAAAAAAACACGTCCCTCTTGCATAAGGGACTCTTCATTGTTTAAATCAACGAGTGGGGACTGGTTAGGGAGAAACTATCAAAAATTTTAAAGTTATGAACTGATTTATAGTGGCTATATACATTGGGGACTAATTTTGAATTTTTTATTTAATCCGGGATGCAGACGGGAAGCTTCTTTGCACTTTGCTTTAAATACAAGCATTATTCGGGGCTACAAGCTTACATGGCTATAAAGGAAGTTTTCTCTTTTACATTGGTGTAATATATTTATATATATGAGTGAACCGTTATTAGAGTTATTGTGTGAAAAAAATTAGATTTTATATTTTAATGTTACGTAAACATGTGATTTGTCTTAAAGAATAAAAGATAAATTTCTCTTTAATTTACACCTTCAAGGAAAATCAAGTGAAAAACACATGATATCTAATAATATCAATATCTGTATTTAATAAAATAACTCAATAAAAAATACTTTTTATAATATAATTGATAGAAAAAAATACTTTTGAGTATAAAACGCTAATAATTGTATAATACATTTGAAGTTTGTCCTAAAAAATGAAAAAAAAAAGTCTCCTGAAAATTTAATCACTTTCATCTCGTGTCCGCGTTATATTTGTTATATTAATCTAAGGAAGTGGATTTCCGCTATATTTAATCAGTGCTAGCAGTAAAATGCGTTTGGAGTCTTAGTGTAAAGTGCAACTCGGCCCACGAATACCTGTAAATTCTCATTTTCTGAACTTTAAAGCTATATTCTCAGCTGCATTATGAACAAAAATGAGATTTGATGTCAACCAAAAAACTGTAGCCCATTTCATTTGATTCATTAATTTTAAGTCATTGCTCGTTTCCAGTTATTAATTATGATTTCAACCCTTTATTTATTTTCCTTTTTCTCAAGGAAATTCTCGTGCATTTTTAAATTAAATCTCAAGTGGAAGGAAAGGGAAGTGATTATGTAAATAAGCAACACCGGAAAATGGGGTCACATAGCTTGAGTAGAGATTTTTTTTGTAAGATTAGAGATGCTGATTGTGAAATAAATACCTGGTTCAAGTTTCTCAATAATTCTTTCATTTAAAAGTTTTCTTTTATGATAAATGAATTGCCGGTTCTGCTTCTCGGAAAGTTATATTTGGAAATAAAACTCATACTTGATGTTTTTGCATGGTTAATAATGAGTTAACTTTATGGTTAATATTTTTATAAGTAAAGATTATTTACAATAAAATAAAATTGATGAAGGTGTTGAATTTAAAGAATTTATACTTGATAATCAATTAATTTTTAAATAAAATGAATCTAATAAACTTGTTAAATTTGAAAAACTTGAATTTGATATTCAACTAAGTTGAAAGTAGTGTTGGCTTGGTAAATATATCACATCTAAAAAACTTGGACTTAATATATAGCAAAGTTCAAAATAATGTTGGTTTGGCGAATATAACAGACCTAAAAAATTTGAATATTATGAAATCTTAAAGCTATGTATTTGATCATGGACAAATCTTTATAATAAAAATATTAAAGATATGATAAACCATCCTTTATATACTCGTGGGTGCATACAATGTTTTTTAAGGGACAAGTAGTGTTGGCTTGGTAAATATATCACACCTAAAAAACTTGGACAATGTTTTTTAAGGGATATATTATATTTACTATCTCATTAATAATATTTAAGATACATTTTTCTCGAATTAATATCATCAAACATATAGAAATTTTCAATCATTTTTTTATTTAAAAATGATAAGGTTTAGGGGATATAAATATTTCTGAATCATTCAGGTAAAATATTTACAATCTTTGTTCTCTGTTAGATATGTATATATTCAAAGTATTTTTTAGAATATTATTATATTTTTTTTTTAAAAATAGTTTTTATAAGTACTAGCCACGAGCCTACCCAATACTAGGTATGAACTATTAATCATTTTAATCAGAAAGAACAAATAAGATTGTTAAGATATATTTGATTAATTAATTATTTAACTTGACAGTCTTGTTTCTATATTACTTAGAATTTTAGAAATTCATCTGTTAACATTTATATAAATACACATGCATGTATACGTACACATGAATGTATGCATGTATATATGTCTTTGTATTTGCATAGATATGAACCATCAAGGCTCCAAGAGATCAAGAAATTCATGAACTAATCCATCTACCCATTAAAAAAGAGATCTGGAAAATTGTTAATTAAGTAGATCCTTTTTACCCCATTAGGAATAGGACAAAACAAGTAAAAACAAGGCATAAGAAACCAACTAACAAGAAATTTCCTCAAGACTAGAGAGAGTTACAGGTACGCTGGCTAGACTAGCTCTTCGATAGCTTCACCTAGTAGGAAGCTTCTTGGAAAATGGCATGTACCTTTATTTTTCTATGAAATTCAGCCGGAGTACCATAGATTGAAATTAATAGCCGATCGAGAATGGAATGGAATATTGCCTTTAACAAAATATAAAATTGAAGAAAATTAATTTAATAAACTAAATGGAGTCCACACGTAATTACCTTTTAATCGTACATCCTCTGCATCCGATCCTCTCCGTGGCCCCGTGAATAATGCTGGAACGAGAAAGGTTCAATCCCTTGCCCTTAACTGGGCGGCGAAGCTAAAAATCGAAGGCGGCAAAATTCAAGAAGCTCGGTTAAGCTGCAAATCAATACTGTAAAGTTTCAACTTAGTTATTCTATTTTTTTATGCTCCTTAATGTATTAATATTTCAATATTCCAAAAATGCAACTTAATTATACTATTATCTATCTAGCAAAACAATAATTAAGGGAGGCAATTCATTTCCAGGCCACTCTCATTGCGTTGACTTTAATTTGCCTTATAGTTTTATATACCCTTTAGAATTTATGAATGAATGATATGATGTTCTTAGCAGGAAAGAACGCCCCTTTAAAGACTGCAGCAATGTAGTTCCTCGTTGTTTCCTTCCTCGCTTCAAGTCACAAAACTTACTTTTTCGTAATTAAAAAACAGAAAGAAAGAAGAAGTGAAGTTACTGGGCAGGTTGTTTTCTGGAGAATGTTTTTTTTTTTTCCCATGGTATCGATGATAATATCTTGCTGCAAATAAAGACCTATCACAATTAAAGGAAGGACAAGCAATAATGGATTCGTACCCATGGTCCTGTCCTAGAAAATAATTTTCTGTTTTTTTCTTGCTGTTTGTATCCAAAACAAAGTAGCAGAAGTAGCGTGCATGTAAGAACATGGCCACTCGTGATGTTTTAAAATTTACTATGTTAAGAGATGGGGATATTTTTTTGAGTGTATGGATAAAAGGTGAATATACATTCATGTTAATATATTTAAAAACAATTCATGAGATTAATGATTAGTAATATAAAATATGATATTTGTAAATAATTTTTTTTATTGGATTTATAAATTCTCTGGTAATAAAATTAATAACTTTTAACAAAAAAAATTACAATAAATAAAAAAATAATTTTTAAATTAGAAGAATAAAAGCATTTGCTTTTAGTTATGTATAGATGTCTTTTTTTTTTTAAATAAAAGCATTTGCTTTTAGTTATGTATGATAGATGTTTTTTTTTTTTAAATTTAATTATTTAGAAGTTTATTAAATCCTAACCAATCTGGTTGAACCGGGTCGATCCAATAAAAGGTAGAGCTCTCCCAATGATAGTATATTCTATTCATAAAGGTTCAAACACATCATAAATATTTTGAAAATAAAGCATAGGTATTTGGAGAATAAGAAAAATATGAGATTTTATTAGGATGACTTAGATATATACAACATCTAAACTTTTTCATTTTACTTGAATAAAAAGGTTAAAATGTTATCTTTTCCTTAGTAATAAAAAATAAATATCCTTTACATGATATTAATTAAAGATAAATTTTTTTTAAAAAATATTAATGTTGATAGAAATATGATAAATTCTTAAAAAAATTTTATACACTTAGGAATGCAGGGAGAAAATTATTCTTGTATTTTAACTTTTTGTATTAAAAGACACAAGAATAAATAAATAAATTCTTATAATAATTTTTTTAAAAAAAGATTATCAATTTTATATGTATTTGGACTTAAAATAATTTAAAATTTAAAAATAATAAGTTTAATAATTTATTAAATTTATTCCTACTTGAACTTGATATTAGAAATATCAAGTCATTAAGTTTGATATTTTACTAGATACTCTGGTACGTAGAATTAGTGTAGTTCAACCCTGGAAGATAACATATATACATTTTACTGGAAAAATACAATATTACGTGGAGCAGATTATGTTTTATATTTTCTCGAAAGCGGTGAGTTATCATATGATAGGTAACATGTCTTTCTCCATTAATTTGACGAGGATTGATGTCCATATATATTTGTCTAATCTGATATATGAAACGAGCCCACTTTGTTCTTGTGGCTTCATGCTTTTAAGATTTTGTTAATTTGGTTTCAGAAAAGAATCAAAATAGGTCAGTGGGATTTTTCTAAATGCTTCCATGACTGCTAATGTTGTAAGAATAAACTGCATATGGATTAGTTCTTAAGTACTGAAATCCTTTTTGACACACCACTTCCCGCACATTCGGTAAGTTTTCTAATCAGTAAGCTGTATGACAATATTCTGAGTAAGAACTATACTATAATCCTCTTCTTCTTTCATGTCAAAGAAGTAGTCTGATGTGCCATGCTATTCTTTTCATGTCAAAGAGTAGGATGTGTTATGCTATAGCATAATCTTCTTCATCTTCTTCTTCTTCTTGTGAGTCAGTTCTCCAGGCTTATACACCGGCCTGCACTTCATGGTTTCTATGCATTGATCTACACCATCTTTGATCCAAAATATTAAGCCACTGGGTTATAAAGCCATTCTTTGTATTTACTTCATTTTTTTTCCTAACCGATTCAGGATCCCCACTTATGTAACTCGACATGTTGATTACAGTTTTCGTTAGTATAGCTATTTATGTTTACTCAACTTCTATACTATTCTTTCATCAATTATTAATATTTTTTTCTTATTTTTTCTGTTCTTAATTAAATGATGGTACTGCTGCACAGTGAATTTTCAGTTGAAGGAAGATCGAGAAAAATCAACAAGGTAATGAAAATGGCGCCATATAGGCATAACTACGTGGAAAGTAGTAAAGAATGGCAGCCTCTTTTGGGCAGCTTGAGTGGAGATGTTGAACAAGCAGGAAAATGCAAGTATTTGAATTTGTTAAGTGAAAAAATCAGCAAGTCATTGAATGATTTCCAAGATTTTGCTGTGAGAGCTTGGGAAATGGGCCGTTCTGATCCGAAGAAAGTCATATTTGCTATCAAGATGGGATTAGCATTGTCAATTGTATCCTTGCTCATATTCTGGAAAGGATCCAACGAGGACATCTCTCAGTATTCAATCTGGGCAATCTTAACTGTCATTGTGATGTTCGAATATAGCATAGGTATGACTTTCAAGATCCTAAGAAATTTGTTCTGATTTTGTTTCTCCTTTTGGATATCGTTCCTAAAGCCTTTGATCCTGACTTTAAAACTGTATCATTATGAAAATTTAAAATAATGTTAAAATTTAGGTAATTGCTGGAATCAATTTTGAAGTTTACATCTAAATAATTCATTTAGTTATTCTAGGTGCACATATACAATGTATTGATGGTGTAGTTATCTTTTAAGTGTTGACAATCTTTCTCTCTTATGCGAGAAATATAATACAGAAAGAGTTGGCCTTCTCTCTTAAGTTTTTTCTAACAGTAATAATCAGAGTAATTGATCTGTTTGTGGGGAAAAACCACTTTGAAAGATAATCAATGTGGTTTCATAAACAAAAAGAACAGTCTCAGTATATCTTATTGAAATTTAGAAAGTTAATTTTTTCTTTTTGTTTCAATAGCAATGAATTTTTCATAATTACTGATTAGAGTGCTCTGCAATATCACCATTATGTACAGGAGCAACATTCATAAAAGGATTTAATCGTGTATTGGGTACAATATGTGCTGGAATTCTTGCCTTCTTCTGTGCTGAGCTCTCTATGTTGGCTGGTGATCAAGGAGAGGAGGTCCTAATTGTTGCTAGTATTTTTATTGCAGGTCTGTAAATATTCTTTTGATTTGCTAGTGTCTGATCGATCGACTTATTTATTTTCTTTTTTCAGAGAATTTTGTGCTATATGTTCTAAATTTACCAACCTTTCCCTGTGGTAATTAGGATTCTTCTCATCCTATTTGAAGTTGTACCCGACAATGGCGCCATATGAATATGGTTTTCGAGTATTCATATTAACATACTGTATTCTTATGGTAGCTGGGAATCGGACTCGGGAATATACCACGGCAGTCTTAACTAGATTAGTACTTATTGCAGTTGGTGCTGGTGTTTGTTTTGTTGTAAATCTGTTCATATACCCCATTTGGGCCGGTGATGCATTGCACAGTTTGGTGGCAAAAAATTTCATGGACCTGGCTGTCTCCCTGGAAGGTTGGCTTTCACTTCCTGTTAATTATATGGCGTAAAGAGGCGTCTTGCTCATTCATGAGTGCATAATTATCAATTTTGTTCTTTAGGTTGTGTTAATGGGTACCTGAAATGTGTTGAATACGAAAGGGTTCCCTCAAAGATTCTTACATTCCAGGCTTATGATGATCCACTTTACAATGGCTACAGATCAGTGCTGGAATCTACAAGAAGAGAAGATAGTCTGGTATTCTGATATCAGAGAACTTATGCTAATAGCAGGTTCACTGGACAGCACACGTACTAACTTCTGATTGCCATTTCTGCAGTTTGGCTTCGCTATCTGGGAACCACCTCACGGTCGTTTCAGAATGTTCAATTATCCTTGGAAAAACTATGTCAAATTGAGTGGTGCACTGAGGCATTCTGCATTTATGGTCATGGCACTACATGGTTGCATTCTGTCAGAAATACAGGTGATTAGTCATTGAATTCTTTTTAATCTTAATTCTAGAATCAAAATATACTAGTATTAAAGTTACTAGTCAATAACTAAGAGGCTTCTTATCCGGCATCCTTGTGGTGCAGTCACTTTTAAGACTGATTCAATTTGGCGCAGAAAAACCGAGTTTGTGGCATGCATGGCTAGAATTAAATTACCAGAAAGTAATTTGTGCATGTAGGCTCCTGCTGAAAGGCGGCAAGTCTTTCGTAGCGAGCTCCAGAGAGTAGGAGCAGAAGGTGCAAATGTTTTGCGTGAGCTGGGAAGCAAAGTAGACAAAATGGAAAAACTAAGCCCGGGAGACATACTAAAAGAGGTGCATGAAGCAGCAGAGCAACTACAAAAGAAGATAGACCAAAGATCATACCTTTTAGTAAATTCTGAAAGCTGGGAAATTGCAAGAGATCCTCAGGTATTTCAAGAACTTGAAAATCTTAAAGAGAGCGGGAATGTTAAATTGGGATTTAAATCCGCAAGTGAAGCAGTATTGGACTTAAGGTCACTCACTCTTTCTACACCTTCCCTACCTCCGAAAGACTCCCAGGATAATTTGTTTGCAAAACAAGCATCCTGGCCTTCCCGTCTTTCTTTCAATGCTGATACAGGCATTGAAGAAAGTGAGCGCCGAACATATGAAAGCGCAAGTGCCTTATCTTTAGCAATGTTTGCTTCACTTCTGATTGAGTTTTCTGCTAGGCTTCAAAATGTAGTTGAATCATTTGAAGAACTAAGTGAGAAAGCTAACTTTGCAGAGCCAATTATGAACTCTGCGATTGTTTAAAAGAAGGCTGGGTTTGGGACCATCCTGTCTAGTTGCTGCGGGTTACAAGATTAGCATCTGTATTTAGGAAAAGAATAATGCATACGTTCTCTCCTGGGAGAGATAAGGAGAATTATTATTATTTTTAATTGTAATTCCAATAACATAACGTTCTCTGTCGCGTAACACGCGCGCTTGGCATAGCAGTCGTCTACCTCATCGCTCTTTTTAGTGAAGCAGAGTTCAAACCTTAAACTAGCTAGTTTTCCTTGGTTGGTTAAGGTTACAAGAGGGCACTATTTCATTGTGTAGCTCAAGATCTGTTCAGCGAAATACATGAATTATTGTTTTCTTAATTGTATTCTTAATCCTGATTTTAGTTCTTATTGAGACATCTGTGTATATATTATCACGAGATTAAATTATTTTCAGCTGATAATAAAATTAATAAACGTGGAAAAGTAATGCGTTTCTGGAACCAATGATTTTTTATGGTCATTATAACAATAGAATTAGAGATTTGGATATTCTCGCCTTCTAGGAAAAGAATATGATCAGTCAGTTTCTAAATTTCACTATTGGTTTTGAATAAAAAATATAGAACAGTTAAGAAAAATAAAATAATTAATAATTAATTTGCTTTTAATTTCATCATATTATAAATCATATGACCAGTGGAGGGAGCCCAAGGGGCAGGTGGGAGCCTTTGCCAACCTTCGGCCCAAACAATATGTCAAGCTTGCAAATAGTCGTTAGCCCAACAATTACTCTGGTGATGAATCAGCAGGGAACAAGGAAATAGCAGATTTTCATTTTTATTTTTATTATAGTCAATGAATTATAATTCAATTGATATTAGTATCCTTTTCCTTTAAAATTTCTCGAGCTTCAACCTATATCGTGTAAAAAAAAATAAAAAAAAAATCACTGTGGTCTCTATAACTTTCAACAAGAAAAGTCCTCGTATTTTATCCATTTACAATTTGGACCTTGTTTAAGTGTTTTTGGTCCAATATTTATAAAAACTACAGTAATCCTGGTCTTTTTTTTTTTCCCTAACACCGAGTACTCTTGATCATGGGATGGCTCATTACATGATTTTTTTCATATGATACTTGCAATAAATGTAATAAATCATTGCAATTGCAATCATTTATCACAAGATAATCTTAAAAATCTCACATTCAACAAGGAGAAATGTAATGAAGCATTATAGTGTTCGTGGCGTAGCTTGTTAGCCTCGGGCTTAAGAGAAGAATACGGGCAATTTGCTTGGCCCAAGCCCGTTTCACAAGGATCCAAGTATTTACATACAAATCCGGGCCTCACTTTAAGATAGTTTGGTATTAACAACAACAATAATCCCAAAAAAGAAAGGCATATAAACACTCCAAACTATATTACAAAAATCATCACATAAAAAAGAGATTAATAAATTCTTTCTCAGCTTCTGTAACTATTCAGAGGCAACCGGCGGGAACGCATTTCAGATCGGTAAGAACACTACAAATTCCCTCGGTTTCTATTTATTTTTGAACCCTTAACTTTCTCTGCTTGGTTGTGAGGGAAAAAAACTTCACATAAACCATATCAAATTAAATTCTTTATTTATTTTTTTCAATTCAAGATTGTTGACGGTTTCATTTTCTTAATATAACTGCAAAAATTAGCCTGTTCCTTGTTCTTAGCAAATCTATCAATCTGATTTGTTTATTATTATATATTATATTCACCAATCGATAGATTTGAATTCTAGGGTTTGTTACAGATCTTGGATATAATGTCAGCGATGGAAGAACCACTATATCCTATAGCCGTTTTGATAGATGAGTTAAAGAATGATGACATTCAGCTACGGTTAAACTCAATACGTAGACTATCGACTATTGCACGTGCTCTCGGGGAGGAACGAACCCGGAAGGAGTTAATTCCATTTTTGAGTGAAAATAATGATGATGATGATGAGGTACTCCTTGCATTGGCGGAGGAATTGGGGGTGTTTATTCCTTATGTTGGGGGAGTTGAGTATGCTCATGTTTTGCTCCCACCTCTGGAGACTCTCTGCACTGTTGAGGAAACCTGTGTGAGAGATAAAGCTGTGGAATCGCTGTGTAGGATTGGATCTCAGATGAGGGAGACTGACCTGGTTGATTGGTTCATTCCTCTTGTCAAGGTAGGTCAGACAACTTCCTTTTGCTGAGTTTGTGATAATGCTAATTCCTTATGATTTAATCAATTGCATAATTCCTTATGATTTAATCAATTGTATCTACTACCTGCCCAGCATAATTTTCATTTTTTTCCTTGAAAACCCTGTTGGTCTTTGCTAGATTGTTATATTTACTTCGGTTACTCATGCCTGTCCTTCTCATCACATATGCATATTTCTCATCTTAATGAGAGTTACTTTTTTTTTTCTTTTTTTTTTGGTTGCTCTTCCAAAGATACGAAGATTACAGAAAAAAGAAAAAAAGAGACAAAATTGGAAACTAATTAGTTTGAATGAATTGCAGTATGGAACGACCATTTTATTCTTCCATAGTTCCAATTTATTCAACTTATATCCTAAATATGCATTTACTCTGTATGTGCATAATTTATCCCTTGCTGAACTCACTGATATCTGTGTGCATGGGTGAGACATTGTGGCCTGCTATGGCACTTGTATTTGTGCTTGTATGCATGTTTGGGAAAGAGAGAGATTGCACTCATGTTTTGAACCCCTGAGGAGTGATATATTGTAATTTTGGATATGTCCTATTTGTTTTAACTACTGATTTACTTTATTCTCCTGCTCTTGTCTAGCTCATTACCTTATTGTTAAATTTTATCTCCAGAGACTGGCAGCTGGGGAATGGTTTACCTCTCGAGTTTCTGCGTGTGGGCTATTCCATATTGCCTACCCTAGCGCCCCAGAGATGCTGAAGACAGAGTTGCGGTCAATATACAGTCAGTTGTGTCAAGATGACATGCCCATGGTTAGGAGGTCTGCGGCCTCTAATTTGGGGAAATTTGCTGCCACTGTTGAATCTGTGCATTTGAAGGCTGACATACTGTCAATTTTTGAGGATCTTACCCAAGATGGTAATTAAACTTTCAATATGTTGAAGGAAGTGTGCTTTGAACTGGCCATGTTGAAAATGGAATAAGGTTAAGATAACTACTATTACGTGGTTGACTGCACATGGAACTCGTATAAGGTTTTGACTTGGAATGGTGGAATAGTCAACAATGCATGAGAAATGAACTTGGTATCATGAATTCTGTGTTTATAATATGATATTCTGATATATGCAATACCTTAATTTGTAGTGACCTCAATTTGCATTTTTAATTATATATGTTTGGATTTCTTCATACATGTACTGTTTATATTATTTTTATCCTTCAGATCAAGATTCTGTTCGTTTATTGGCTGTCGAGGGTTGTGCTGCTCTTGGGAAATTATTGGAGCCTCAGGATTGCGTTGCACACATTCTTCCTGTTATTGTTAATTTCTCTCAGGTATTAATGAAGTTTATAGATCCTACAAAAGGGGCAATGTAGTTTATGCTTTCTTGTGTTCTGTTTAGTTTGCTGGAATTATTTTGGTTTTTCATTGTTGTTTGGTGTGTAAGGTCTAGACCTTTCAATTCCTAACTAGAGTAACAAGTTACTGAACATCCATTTCAGTAATCAATGTTAAAGATAGATATTTTCTTTTCTTGGTTTTATTAAATTTGGGATGAGGTGATTTGAACCACAGCTACCAGGATAATGCTACTCCCAGTACCGTTATCCAGATCACATGTCCTGATTTATGGTACATTTGTCTTCCAGCCCAATTTGATGACTTGACCTCCCTAAGTAATGGAAGCTTCCCATGCATTTCTTTTTCCTCTCCTTTTAAACTACTGCCACACTTGTTCTATTGCCTTAGGCATTATACTAGAAAAATAAATATGGGTATGCCTGATACCTTGCCTTGTGTCGGATTTTAACCCTTAGGAAAAACCCATATAAGCGGTTTAAAGTGTACCACCATCCAAAATGCACCAATAAAGCTCCCCCCCCCCTCCCCCCTCCGTGCCTTAAATTAATGTGTACCATGTCCCAGAAGTTGTGCCACAACTCAGAATGCACCACATTTTGGATAATACTGATTTAAACCATTAGGCCCCAAAGCTGGCAGGCGTTGACAACTTGGAAGATATGTATGAATTTGCTAGGATGAGGGATGGAATTTTATACTGGATTACATCCAATGTTATTAAAGTTTTATTGGATAAAACTTTGTACCAATATGATACCATATTGAAAGAAAAAGTTTATACGTTGCCTAGTGGCATCTGTAATATGATATCTGTTTGCTGATTCTGTGAGCTTTCAGCTTTTATCTTTCATTTTGTTTCATATTGGGATCAACTGTTATTGTCTCTGTGTAGGACAAGTCTTGGCGTGTACGCTACATGGTTGCAAATCAACTGTATGAACTTTGTGAAGCTGTGGGGCCTGAGCCTACCAGGTGTCTATCTAACTTGAAATTGCTGGATTAAATGCAGAATTACTTATGTGGCCATTTTCTTTTGTTAAGTTCCAATTCCATGTTTGATGGTGATCTAGTGATGGATTCTGTGGTATCTTAATAAAAAAAATTATTTATGGTAATTGTTTCTAAGGATGGACTTGGTCCCTGCATATGTGCGGTTGCTTCGTGATAACGAGGCTGAAGTACGTATAGCAGCTGCTGGAAAAGTAACTAAATTCTGCCGCATTTTAAGTCCAGAACATGCTATTCAGCATATTCTCCCCTGTGTGAAGGTGCATATCCATTTCAAACTTTAGAATTCTGCACCTGAGTATGTTTTTTCTTGTTAAAGCATGAACTGATTTTTTGCCTGATATTTCTTTTAATTGTAGTGTTCTCACTTGTTTTTCAGGAACTGTCATCAGATTCTTCCCAGCATGTCCGCTCTGCTTTGGCTTCAGTTATAATGGGAATGGCTCCTGTCTTGGGGAAGGTGAGAATGTAATGTAGTGGGCTGTCGATGACCTTGTCATTGTTCATGTGGTTCTTGTACAGTAAGATGTGTTATTTATTTAAATGCTCTTGTCCTGATCTGACTTTGAGTCATATGATGCTTTTCAACCGCATATTTTTCATCAAGTTTTGGATGATATATGAAAAGTTTTGAAATGGATAGAGATACATCTTTTGGGCCAATTTTGCTAGGTTTACTCGGATATTTACATGCTGTATTGCAGATGCTAAATAGATGGCCATTTAGCAGTCCTTGTTTCAAAGTTCTCATTTTTGTATATTTATATAGCTTATTAGCTGTCTGGTTTTCATTTCTTTAAGAAGTGGTATTGTTTGCATGGTACTGTCAAATATCCTTGGTTATTTTAACCACGTCATTGTTCTTCCTGTTTCAATTCCTAGTACATGAATGTAAATTGTCTAAATTCCTGGGAATCGATTTCTAAACTTTATCTTGTCAATGCAGGATGCCACAATCGAACAGCTTCTTCCAATTTTTCTATCCCTCTTGAAGGATGAATTTCCTGATGTGCGACTGAACATTATCAGCAAGCTTGATCAAGTCAATCAGGTTTGCAACAACTTAAGACAATTCAAGGGGTTTCAGAGTTCTGTATCACATGGGCCAGCTCAGTCATCTCTGTCATCTGGTTTTGCTTGATGGATTGCATTTTTTGCCTAAATGAGTGCTCTGAAGCTCTCTGTCGTCAAAAAAATCCAAACATTCCTTGAAACATGTTTTGCAATAATTATTCCTTCTCAGAGTTTGTCTGATTTTCATTACTTGGATACACCCATATAAACAAGTAGGCTAATGCTGTAATCACTGCAGGAACACATGATATAGGTTTGACCTTTCTTTTGGTTCTGCGGGCTCTTAGAAATGCTACTCAGCATACTTTTAGCTCAAAGTAAATATGCAACCTGAATGCATTTTTTTCCTCATTGCCTATGGTAATGTGGAAATAATCTTCACTGCAGGTTATAGGGATTGATCTACTATCCCAATCACTATTGCCAGCAATTGTTGAGCTTGCAGAGGATAGGCATTGGAGGGTTCGGCTTGCAATTATAGAGTACATTCCTTTATTGGCAAGTCAATTGGGTGTTGGGTTCTTTGATGATAAACTTGGCGCTCTTTGCATGCAGTGGTTACAGGATAAGGTTTGTATTTCCACATCATGTGTGACAACAGTTAAAGTTCTCACTTTTGATTATGTACTGTACCAGACAACTTTTAATCTCAGTTTTTCTCTGTACGCTTGTTTGATGCATCTCTGTTCAATGATTAAAATTTCTCATGTAAATAAGATTCTTAGTGATTTGTTTTCAAAGAGATGGATAAAAGTTGTGCATCATAGAACTTGAATGTTCAGGTCTTTATGAGGATTTCAGCTCTTCTCGGAATATGTGTTGAAGTCTTTACATTAATCTTGTTCAAGTAGTTAGTTGCCTTTGTTTACTTTTGGTTTTGTTGTATTTCCTCTAGTATTGCTTTCTGGAGGTTTTTTTTTTAATTAAAAAAAGGGGAAAAACAATCTTTGAATTTCTATTTAATCCTTTACTATTGTAATTAAGCTCTTTTCTGCCAATCACATTCTCATGAAGGTTAAATGGTTTATTTGGAACCATCTTGTCTGGATATTTCTGCAGGTTTATTCGATTCGTGATGCTGCCGCAAACAATTTAAAGCGCCTTGCTGAGGAATTTGGTCCTGAGTGGGCAATGGAGCACATAATTCCACAGGTCCGTGTTACAGTGTTTGTTTGAATTTCACCACTTTGTCATATGATTCTGACATTTCATTGCTATTTATACCCCTCTGGTGGTGTTGGACTTATTGAATGTAACACCGTACTTTATGATCAATATAAATCCTGTGGTGATGGTTTAGCATCTTTCCTGTTTAATCGATGGTTTCTTTCTGCTTCTATCTAACAAGCTAACTGTGTAGTCATTTTTTTTTTGGCAGTTTCTGGCATGATTTTTGTTTTCTATTTCTTTCACATAAAATTTATGTTCTTATCATCCAGGACTGGATGGTGACATTTGTCTCATTTCGCTTGTGCAGGTTTTGGAGATGAGCACCAATCCCCATTATTTGTACCGGATGACAATTATACGTGCTGTCTCGTTGCTTGCTCCTGTCATGGGTTCAGAAATTACATGTTCTAAACTGCTGCCAGTGGTCGTCAATGCATCGAAAGACAGGTAATGGATATGTGGAACCTGTCAATGTGGTTTGTAAAATTGTGTCTTAATTGGGCAGTTTCTGAATGCTGGACTTGATTACACTATGCAGGGTGTCAAACATCAAGTTCAATGTGGCGAAGGTGCTGCAATCCCTCATTCCAATAGTTGATCAGCCTGTAAGTCTTTTCTTTTCAGCGAATATTGTGCTTCTTTTTTGCCTTTTTTATCTGTTCATCGTTTTATGCAAGTACTGGTTATGTTGTCCATGGGTGTCCTTTCACTTTTTAAACCTCATTGGGCTGTAAATTATGTTCCCCCAGGTTGCAGAGAAGACAATCCGTCCCTGTTTGGTTGAGCTCAGTGAGGACCCAGATGTCGATGTCCGTTTTTTCGCGAACCAAGCTCTTCAGACTATTGATAGTGTCATGATGTCTAGCTAGTCAGACTCTTTGTAAGATTGAAATCTTGTTGTGAACCCCATGTTGTACTGAAGTGAAGAACCTTGTTGGAGTTGCCATAATTTCTGCTCATCGAATCAGTTTCGTCTTTGCTAACGTTTCGAGTGGTAGGCAATTGTATCTCTTGTGAGTTGTGACTGGCATGTAAAAAGCTATTTGACTTTGGGCTCCTCAACTATTGCAGGCGCCCTGATATTTTTTCCCCCTCTAATATGTACCTCCACCCCCCACGAGAAATATTGTTTTTGCCTGCTTTGTATCCCTTTCCACCTTTCTTTGTATCCTTTTTCCTTAAGAAAGATATTTTTCATGAAACAAATTTCGTTCTAAGGAGTGGAACCCTAAACAGTGAACTGAACGTATGGCCTAACATGGTTTCAAGAAGGTGTTTATAAATATGATAGTGGTTGTTTTTTTATTTTTAAAATTTATTTTTTATATTAATATATATGCAAAAATACTAAAAATAATAATTTGAAACAAAAATAAATTTAAATTTAAAAGAAAAGAAAATTGAAATCCAATATCAATCGCTCTCTAAACCATTTAGTTGGTGTTTGTAATTTTGTTGTGGCAGTTATTACTAGGACAGAACCAAGGGGTGTGCCCACCTAAGCATCTATTTATTTAAAACAACGTAAATGAATAATAAAAAATTATATACTCACTTAATGTATGTATTGTTCCATCCATTTGTGATTTCTTTCTAAAATGATATTTGAAGTTGTGGTTTAATTGTATTTTTTTAATTTTTTAGAAATTTTTATAGCTTCAAATAAAGTTGCTTTAGATTTTTTTGATATATTGATATTAAAAATAAAATTTTAATATAATTAAAAAATATAATTTTAATATAATTTTAATTAAAAATCATTTTAGAAAAACAACCTCAGTTATATTTTTAAATATATAAAATTATTGATTTAGAGGTCCAAAGCAAACCAATGAACATGCTAGCCTGCTGACGTGAATTCATGTATGTCACAAAGGTAACGCCTGGAATGAAGTGTTTGTTTCCATGGCACTTTTGAAAAAATAATTTTTTTAATTATTTTGATTGTATTGATATTAAAAATAAATTTTATAAAATAAAAATATATATTATTTTAATATATTTTTAAAAAATATTTACTACAATTCTAAATAAAAATATATATTATTTTAATATATGTTTTAAAAATATTTACTACAATTTTAAACAATACCAAAACTTTTAGGGATACATTTGATTTTTGAAAGTCTCTAGCTTTTAAGAGAATGTTTATACCACATTCCTCAAAAAATTAACTTTTTTATTTTATTTTATTTAAGAGAATGTTTATACCACATTCCTCGAAAATTTAACTTTTTTTTATTTCAATTTCTTGTATGTCTTAGATTGTTTTGTTGGGCTAATTTTAAAAATAATTTTTTAAAAATAAAAAATATATCATTTTAATATATTTTAGTATGAAAAACAATTTGAAAAATTTAATATATTTTAATATGAAAAATAATTTGAAAAGTAATCGTAATGGCACTTTCAATCAGACCCTAAACACTTTTTTTGGATTCCAAGTATTGAATGATGAGTGTTCTAAATCAACTTGAATCAATTATAATAAAAACTAGATAGGTGACCTACGATGTGTTATAGATCAAGTTAAAATAATTTTAATATAAAAAAATATTTAGATGATGCCACTATCTAAAAAAATAAAAAATCTAGATCATTAATTTAAATAAGTTTAATAAATTTAGTTAATTTAATAGTATAATTAGTAGTTAATAAAATGATTTTTTTTTTTTGCAATAATCAACTATAAAACATAAGCTACTAATATTACATTCAAGAGGGCTGAAAAAGAAAAATATGTTAGAAACTAATCACTTCTTTGTGGACACCTCCTTACCATTAAAAAGATCTAACATTGATTGTTCTAACATCTTTATAAAAAATTATATGAAAACATTGGAAGAGGTCACATGTGGTGACCAATAAAAAATTATTGGTCATATAAAATTATCTTGTGTAAAGAAGTTTTTTTACCAGGATAAAAGACCCATGATACTTAAATTAGTAAATTAGAGGTGAAAATTAAGGAATAACAGAGAGAAAGAGAGGATAAAGAGTATATGTGGTGATAATAATGTGTTCTGCGGTTTGTTATATGGTTTTATATCTTGTTACCAGGTGATTTGATATATTTATGCATCTTAGCTATATAAAAGTATATTGTGTCGCATGGAATATGGAATTACAGATATTATAATTATCTTTACTGCTGGTAACCTGTAAAATAAGTCATTGAGTATAAATGCTGCACTAGACATGGTATTCATCGGACTTCCTATTGGTGAAAGCTATAGGTGAGATAAGTACAGGTGTGACAACCATTGGTTGGAAAATTAGGCGTCACACTGACAATTCGTGCATTTGTAAGCATGGAGATTGCAGCGCCTTGATACTCACAAGGCGTAAGTGGAGAGGTAAACTTGTGACGCTGTACTGCATCGTGGTCCGTGCTGGTGTTGAGCTCCCGTGCACTCGTATTTTGGAACAAACTTTACCAATATATGAGAATAAAAAATAAAATAAAAAATTGCTGACTTGGTATAAAGCCGTCTTAGAAGATAAAATGTCGAGTTTCTCTAGATAGGTGAATTATATATATCTAAAACCTGACAGAAAGGGTTCAGATTGTTAGATTTCTTTTGAATTCATCAGATATATCTTCTTATGTGTGTGTGTAAATATTTTTACTCGTCAGCAATATATATAATTGTGTGTGTAAGTAACAGATCTTCTTCCACATTTGTTACAATTGTTGGTATATAATTGATGTGCCAAGGAAAAAACAACAAGATAAAAAAAAAGGGCCAAGATACCTGATCCAGGACTGGGTTAGCCCAGGTATTTCTACACATCCTCATAGCTGTGGAAAAAACCTGGATCCTTTTTGTGCATATTTTATTTTATTTTGCATTTTTTATATGTATTTTCTTATACTCTTTCTTTTATTTTTTTTTATTGTAAAAATATTTTTTATGTTTATCTATACACAATCTGATTATTTCACTTTTGTTTTGCTCAATCTCATAAATTTTATATTTCTTCATGTCAGTACTTTTATTAAACAACATATACGACTAATAAGGTATTATTTTCTAAACCAATAAAACTTTTTTATTGTTATTTTATAAGAATTTTTTTATATAATCTGTGTCTAGCTTTTTTTATTGAAAAATTTAAAGATAATCCATGTAACGACTTTAAAAAAATAAATTCAGAGGGCAGGGTGGAGTACACCCAGAAAGGACATAATTCATGAACTTTATTTTTCTAACCTCCTAACGAAAAATTCAAATTGATTTAAATATCAGAGTTTTTATTTTTCCAGGTACCCCCAACCATAAGGAAATATATAGACAACCACAGATGGAATATTCCATTGGTGGATTTTGAAAATTTGAAAAGTCCCAAAAATAAAATAAAAACTTTCTTCAGTAAATGTGTTTATCCAATGGATGACAACTGTGAGAATAAACAAAGCTATTTATTAATCAGGATACTCTCTCACCTGCCCTTACATGTCGAGGTAGCCCGATTAAGGCCCATAATATTCAAACCAAATGGCATTTAAAAGGTAGGCCCGTATTGTACTGACTACCCATCACCCAACTTTTTTACACATAAAGCCAAGCCCACAGAAAATAACTAGGCGTTCAACGGGCTCGCGAGAAAATTTAAAAGCACTCAGAGGTGGTCGCATCCTATAAGCTGGAATGTGCCTCTATCAAAATAGATGCCACGTCATCAGCTTTGCCCCATCGTCTCCATTTTACCCCTTCCATTCTCCTAAACCTCCTCTCCTTTACTCTCTCTCACAAGTTTAGAAAGCTCTCTCCTCAATCGTTGCTTTCTCTCTCAGCCTCACCACTCCAGATCTAAAAACCATTGTTTGCGCCTCCCTCTCGACTTCAACATCAAGACCCACGGCCACGAGCTCAACGTCGCGAATGCTGTTGCGGGAGGAGCCTCTTTATTGCAAGGTTAATTGATTTACGCATTGAATTTTTTGTTGTTGAATGTGAGGGTGAAGTGGTTTATTAGAGAAAATATCGATTCAGCATTGCGAGTGCTGCTGTAGGAGGAGCCCTTTTCAATTATTTGATGAGACCATTGAAGAAGGGATTAAGCCGCAATGACTGAGGCATATGACATTAAATCAGGAATGAAACATCACAATTGCAGGATGTATCTTTTAGGCCATGTTGGTTTGCTAGAAGAAGCAGAAAACTTGATAGAGAGAGCAGATTGCAGAGATGACCCACCTCTTTAGACGGTTCTTCTTGGTGCTTGTATAGCCAGTTCACACTCTTCTATTGCAGAACGCATTGCAAAGAAAGTAAAAGATTTGAAACCTGAACACCACTTGAGCTAGCTCTGTTTATTAAAACTCAGAATTTAATGGCGAAAAGAAGTGGTGGCAAAATGACAGGCAGAAGTCGGATCGAGACTTAAACAGTAACATTTGTTAATATTTAGATGGCAGTCTCAAGTGAAAAGAATCTTTCGTGTAAATCATCTTAGCAATTTTCAAGACCGAACAAAAGCTTCAAGTTGTCGAGAAATCTACAAAGAGCCCAATTATCCAAGCATTCTAGTAATAGTACCGAAGATCCCATTTAACAGTAAGAAACGACTTTTCAAGTTCACAGAATTAAAATAACAAGAAACGAGACAAAGAAAGCGGGCAAATGTCATCATTTCTGTTGATCAATAAAAATAACCATTTTTGTTTAGAAAGTAGTAACATTATTATACATCTAAAAATGCAAATATGACGCATAAATTAAGCAAGAAGGTTTGAAGATCAACCCTGAAGAACCAATGAGCATGAAAAGAACATGGAGATTTTGGTATTAATATCTGGTTTATATTTTACATGATCAATAAAATGAGTTGAATTATAAATTGAATTTAATTTAAACACTGTAGTTGAATTTAATTACAATAAAAAAATAATTAAATTAATTCCAAACAAGCTAATAATGAAACCACGAACTGTTCTTTAGGACTCAAATTCTCACAGAAGAAATAGCGGGTTTTCTCGGCATCATTATTAGAATCCAAAACAAAAACTTGTGATGTTGAAAAAGGTTCCTCCTACAGCAGCTAGCACTCGGGATACTGAATCAATATTTTCTATAATAAACCAATCCACTCTCACATTCAACAACGAAAAATTCAATACATTAATCAATTAACCTTGCAATAAGAAGGGTCCTCCCACGACAACACTCGCCATGTTGAAATCGTGGGCTCTGGTGTTGAAATCGAGAGGTGAAGCTGATCAGAGAGGAAGCAACGATTGAGGAGAGGTGTTTCTGGATATGTGAGAAAGGCTAAAAGAATGGAGGCTTATAAGAGTTGATCATGTGGCATCTATTTTAAGAAAGCCAGGACTAAGTTGTAATTTACATAGAATACTTGCAGCTTTAACAGCATAAAATTTCTCGGAGTCTCGCGCGCCCCTTATTGTAATCTCTTCAACAAATTGATGATTTTGTTTGAAGGCCATCAAATAACCCGTAACTCCATTTGTTTTCATGTTTAAAAAGTATTTTTCAAAAAATTCATGTTTAAAAAGAATTTTTCAAAAAATTTAAATTTATTTTTTAAATAAAAAATATTTTAAAAAATAATTATTAACACAATTTCAAAGCTTTAATTCACAACTTTTTTGTTTTCACTTTCTTCTTTAGTTTTAAGATATAGATTTTACATAAATATTACGAGATATTTGTTTCTGACTGGCAGGGCAAAATATATTCTTCGATAATCATGATTTTTTTTTTCATTGAAAGAATATGATGGTATAACTCATTCCTTAAAATATCTCGATTTGCTATGTACATCAAATTAAATATAATGCAACATATTATTATAAGTAATCGACATTTTAAGGAATTTTATTTTGTCGTTCATACCACCCAGAGAGTCATTGTGTGCTCTCTCTTGTTGGTATCGCCAAGAACTTTTCCAAATAGAAAATTGCGATTTTCCTTATAATTTTTGTTGAAATAGAATATGAGAATAATTATTTATATGTTCTTTATTTTGGATAATTCCTTCCAAAATTTAATATATTTATCAAATTTTACTTCTTATTTCTAAACCACTCTTGATTAATTATGTCACACTAGAAAAGGTATAGTCCACTATATACATCATGAGCCACTTCCTATATGCTTTCTTATTGTAAATTATATGTATACTCGGATAAGTGGAAGAAGACATTCATTCTTAATTTACGCCACTCCTATTTAAATTGGTTTTGCTTTTCACTTTATGATCTGTTCAATTTTGTCTAAATGCAATGTGACTATCTAACATTTCTTCTTTCGAATTCCTCTTTCTTGACTGACTGGCATGCACGGCAGTGGCTATAGCCTAATTCTATTTGTGGCACTGAAAGCATTGACCTTTGCATCGTGATAGTAAAATCAATATGCACAAGCATAACAATCATACGTTATATTGACATGCACTACAGCACACGCATAATGGGCTACTGTTATATATACGTAGACCCTAATGTCAACGCTGGGAAGATTAATTAATATAATATTACTACAATTGAGAATTAATCTCTCCTTCTTCTTTTTTTCCCTAAATAGAATTCTGTGTATTGTGGCTGAGGGAGGGGATCATATTCCACTAATGAAGCCCTTGATCCGTGCCATAATTTCCAATGTTCGAGTTTGTGAGAGATGAGACTTGCTTAGGATCTGAAATGCATGCCCTACACCTTTATGAACCACATGCTCCACTCTCTTACCTGCTCTACCCAAAGAAGCAACAAACTCCAAGCTCCTGTCTTTCAAAATATCCATCTCTGATATGCATACCATAATTGGAAATCTCACAAAATCCTCCAATTTCACTGACCCTTTTGCTAGAGGGTTGCACCATGGATGGTCCCGGTTAGCGCCGCAAGGCAAAGCTAATCGCCAATACGTGTCAGAGGCTGCCAAGTTAAGCGCCGAGCGAGGTGATTGTACTGAGTGTTTTTCTGAATGAGTACGTGCCTCTCCTCCGAAAAAAGGTTGAATCAAGATCATGCCTTTCAGAGTTAACGGCTTTATGGCTGCATCAGCTTGTCCTGCATTAAAGGAATCGAGTCTTGTGATGACGTTGAAGGCTATGTTGGCACCAGCACTATCTCCAGCTAGAAAGACGTCGGAGAAATTCCATTGACTAGTCCACCAATTATCAGTACAAACAGAAAGAGCTTGTTGTTTTAACCACATTAGAGCCTTAATTCCATCATCATAGGCTGCTGGGAGAGGATTCTCAGGGGCTAAACGGTAATTAACTGACATGATTATGCAATTGGCCTTAGCAGCTAGCCTTGCTAGGAAGTCATGGTAGCAACTCCAAGCAGCTGAGCCTACACAAAACCCACCTCCATGGAAATATACAAGTAAAGGCAGCTTACCATGGATCTTAATTGGGACATAAAAACGTGCCCAAATGTTTGTGAAGTTGTCAATGACTGTGTCCCGTGAAGTCACACCGAGCCCGGGAGCTAAAGTACTTGTGACACATGGAACAATCTGCGGTCTCTCCACGCGCCCATCTTTGTACGCTTTGATGAGGCCATCAATTTCCTCGGCTACAACCCCATGTTGATGACAGTCTTTGCCAATCTTATGACTTAAATTTGAACCAACTTTAGCAGCAGCCATTCTTCTAGTTCTCATGAGGGGGAGGAGTGAAAATGAAGAGCAAAAATCTTTGAGGGTTTTTAGGTCACGCACTAGTACTGCGCTGTCCCTTGCACTTCCTAGCGCTGTGTTTTATATATAGGAGGGCAAAATGATAAGGGCTGACCTATTCTGTTGTTTCTAGGCAAGTGGACAATAACAATGGACACATGTCTTCACGAGATTCAAGTAGGGGTTGGGGTCGGGGGCTGTGCTCCTGCCTCCTGGCTACAGCTCCTCACTCTCAAGTTTAAATTACAGAAAGTAGTGTTCCGTTAATCATAATGTTTTGTTGTCGTGCCCTTGCACGTTAGTGGGCTAAATAAGTCGTTCGGATTTAGGTGTGTATGAAAGCATCAAAAACCTGCCGTTTTATATAGGGTTACAATATTTGACTAGCAATTTAATTAAAGAATTGTAATATCATGATTATACCTGTACAATATGTCTTTTTATTTTTCTAAAGTTTTGCAGTTCAATATTTGGCAGGCCATGATAATATTTGACTCTCACTAAACGATATTTGCGTCAATTATGCTAGCCAGGCATGGGAAGGCCATCATTGATGTAACTTTTTTTTTTCCCATACAGAAATGTTTAGATTCAGGAGTTGTTTTTTTTTTTTTTAGAGGAAGAGTAATTGGGTTCCAATTAAACTATATACTTGGTGTGGCAGCAATTATATATTTTTTTTCATCCTTGCCATAGGAATACATTTATCAAACAAAATGTGATTTTAAACCAGGGGTTTCGGTGGGCCTGAAAAGAAGAAGAGCAATTCAGCTAGAGTGCTGGATGTACTAAAAAATCGAAGGTCACACGCGGTATATGCAAAACATTTGCAAAAGGAAGGTGAGCACTTGGCACTAGGAAATATTCCCTTGAGCGTGGCACGACATTCTTGACATTTAGAGAAACAAAAGCATATTGGATGTAGTGGAGTCATAAAACTCATCAACATAACTTTTGGCTGCCTCCCAATAACATCTTTTCAATACAACTGTTGGGACAAGTTTCTCCCACAAGTTAAAGTGGACCATTCTGGATTTTTTTCATCCCACTGAAAGGAAGAGTACGTGTCACGTGTGGCCTTGGATAGGGCATGTCGATTGTCGACAAATTTAACTTTTTAGCAGCAGCAGCCCTTCAATTCCCTGTTCTGAGAACTGCCATGGAACAACATGCACTTAATTCTTCATAACATCTCTTTCAGGACCCATAACCATTGTTGTTTGGTCAAAGGCCTTTGCTTGTGAAGTCCTTTTAAACATTCACATTCAATGCATACACCTCGGGTTCGGGCATCATATTGACCATAACTTAGCACGCATACTCGTCACTCATTAGTCACTGGACAATGGCTCCACGCAACTTAATTGGTGCACAACTCTCCTATGTGTGTGTGTATATACACACATATACATGTATGTATATATATGCGCGCTCACCCGACTGACATATATATATATATATATATGCGCGCTCACCCGACTGGCTATTTCTTTAAAATTCTATATTTATTATTATGTAAATCTTTAATAATACTAAAATTTATGACATTTGAATTGACTTTAAAAAATAAATTTAATATCTAACTAGACAAACCCCTTAATCTCAAGTCCTTACCATTTGACCATCACCTAGATAGAGGATGTAAGCCTCCAGTGACCATTATATGAACAACCAAGTACTCGAACCTGAGATGAGTTATATTTTTCAGAATTTTTTTTATATTTATCTATATATAAAGAGGATCTGGTTTCTTTGAGTTGCTTACCTTGAAATCTTGGGTTGTATTTATATAAATATCTTATATTAAATTGTATTTGAAATAGGGTGTTTGCATTTACATTAACATCACAGTTCAATGAACAATCAGATATAATTTCATGTTACAACTCATTGAATTCAAGTTTAAATTCATGGTTATCATGTTCAAATTTCTTAAATAATATCATAACATTTTGCTATCTTAATTATTCCTGAAAAGATATTTCAAGATCAATTGTCATAAGATTTCTACGAAACACTTGAAATAGTGCACGACGCCTAAACGAAAAGTTACGATCGTGGTTAATTTCCATTAAACTTAATGTAACAAGCTTGCTTTCGCATCAAAATATATAATGTTCCTGTTCCTACAGTATTGATACTCCCTTTTATTTATGTCTTATGTCATCACAACAAAATTAATTTTTGATGGATTTAATTTGTTTTTAAAAAATTACTCAAATAAATGTTGTGATATGTGTGAAGAAGAATAATGGGATTTTATAACTGTCATTACTGTATGTTTTTAACGGTATTAAATTTTTTTAATTGTAGTATATTTTTAACAATATTGGATATGAAAGCATTTATTTTTAAATGTCATTAAATTTTAATGACCTTTGAAACAAATATCTCTAGATAAACGTCTATTAATTGTTAATAAAATTGATATAAATTAATATCTTTAAAGATAATTAATAAAAAATACCTATAATGTAGTTATTCTTACTGAAATTCTATTTTATAGCAGCGTGCATGCAAGCAAATGATATATAAAGTGATGGACCGTAACAAATTGAAGTCATCAATAGAGTTCACGAGAGTAATAAAGTGAATATTCGCGTATAAGTGAAAGGGTTCTTGAATTGTGTCTCTTTTCTTGGGAAAGAATATCCAGCTTTTGTCATGTACAGAATACATGACGAAGGGAAAGATAAGAAGTGTATGGATACTGCTGGGCAAGCAAATCTTGCGAGCCCTGCAATTTGGAAGCCATATATCCTTTTGCACATGGCATGTGTCCGAGCCTTGCTGAGCAGCCCTCCTCCTTGGTATTCCGCAGCGGGTTGGAGAGAAGGATAAAAATGAAGCCATGATCAGATAGATGCTATTGCACATGGCATATGAATGGGAATAATTTTTTCACTAGATGTGCGTGGAGGAAATTCGAATTGTACTATTTCTTGTTCGAGAAATAATTCTAATCAAATCAAATCAAATCGACACGGTAATGGCTCCTCCTGGGTCTAGTGGTTCGAAGATGTTGTATTTCCAAATAGACACACATATAATATAAGCAAGGTTATTGGAAACGCGTGATTCAAATAGTACAGTTTTATTTACGAAGCAAGATCATAAAACATCCGGATGAGATCGTGATTAAATCGCTTCCTAACTCGGTATTATATTGGCGATCATGACGATCCTACCTTCTTTATGTTTTTGGGTACCATATTTGCCTTTCTGAGATAAATCGAGGTCTTCTTCTTCTAGAGAAAAAAAAGAGTAGAACAGAGAGGGTGTATGACCGCTATGACAACCTTCATCATAATCTTGCTTCTTTTCTAGCGTCAAAGAACAATTCATGGGTTTTGATGAGGTGTTTGCCTGGTTGAGAATTGGCTTTTACTCATACAAGTGCTTGAATCTTAATAAAGATGGAGGAGGCGATGGAAAGCTGTAGTGAATTGCTGTTTTGTTTCAGGTGACAGTAGTTATTGAAGAGCTGCAAGTTAAAAAGAAGATCCAGTAGTCCTTTAATATTATACAAAATATTTTCTTGGTCCTTTGTATAGCTAAAGAGTCTAGACACATTAGGATAATGTGATTAAATATTATAAACGAGTCCTAAATATTTTCAGTCAATGAACTGAATTACAAAATATTCATAAATTAAAACTGTTTAATTCTTACTATGTGGTCAGTATAGCTTACTCTTTTTGAAAAAATAATTAAGCGTCTTATTTCTCGAGTAAGATTTGTAATCTAATATTAGAATTTTAAGAGGTTTTGGATGTGTTTGAGATGGGATTGACAGTTTTCCATAAATGTATTAATTCTTGAATTTTATATATATATAAATCCTGGACGTAAGCATAGTTGAAGCCTTCTTCTTTGTCTTGCTGTGATTTTCTCTTCATCAGGATGTATGTTTGATCCTAACAGCAACTCGACATCTTTATAAAGCAATCAGTTATGGTAGCTCAAAAAGATTAACAAGATGCAGCTTGCTCCCCTTACGAAACAGAGGATGATTACGATTGGCTGATGTCTTGGTACAATTTGCTCTGATGACAAAACGGCATCACATAAAGTTACCTGCATTTCTCCATTGGAATATTTTTATAAGCGGGAGCCTGTACATGATGAACCTTTTTTGTTTGAAAACACGGCCCAAATATCGTAACCCTCTTCGCATAACCTTTTTCTTTATGGACTTGCGGGTAAAACTTGAGCATTAATTACGGGGTGGTGCTGGCTTTCTTATACATTTACGGATCTTCCACGTAACAAAGGCGAGTAGCTCAATGTGCAGAATAAACGTAAGAAAGTTTGTCCATTTAGGGAGCAAAAAATAAATAAAATTGGAGCATTGGTTCCCCTTCCTTCAAGTCATCTATCTCATCATCCTTTCTTCAGTTGGAGGAGCAGTGGCAGCTAATCTTTTCTGCCTTTCCATGTTCCCATGCCATCCTTTTCCATCAGAAACAGAAGTAGTGAGCCGGATAAAAATACAAAAAAAAAACAAAACAACACTCTTTCTCCAAAAAAGAGGGAGGGGGTCACCAATAGACAAGTCGAAGCCGCGGTTCTTGAGCTCTCTATACTCTTGACACAAAGCACATTCCTCGCAAAAACAATGGACACAACAATCTGTGCATGGGCTTTCCTCCAAGAAAAACTGCCCTCTCAACTTAGATCGATAAAAGCACGAGTACAAACAAGAGCACCCAGTCAAACATAGTATTAATGTATAGAGGGTTCCACTCATCCCACATGCTGCATATTTCACCTTAATTAGTTAAGAAACAGTCAATTCTTACAAAAAAAAAAAAAAAGCCAATGTAATCAGCATTAATTAATTTCATTTAAATTTTCAGAACTTACAAGTTGATCCTCTGTCAACAATTTCTGCAATTCGTCCAAATGCAACACATGGACACCAGCAAGTTAAGCAACCTGCAGGACAATAGTCCGTTGTTAATACTCATACTTCTTCCTTGCTAGATCCAGAATATTATATCTCTACAACAATGAGAGAGAGGAAAGCAGAAGAAATCACTCATGCTAGTAGAAAAAGATTTGGAAAATTGAAGTACGACCTCAATCACAAAAATTAAAAAAAGAATAAAAAAAAAGATATACATGTTCAACTAGCACTTTTGGAAATCTTAATTTAACCGCATCTGTTTTATATATACATGTTGACGTTAAATTTGAAGAGCGATTCCTTATAAAAGCATATAATTATATCGGGTTTTCGAACATATAATACGAGAAATTATGCAAGTCTAAATACTCAAAATTTACTTATTTCTCGACACTACTTAATTTTTGCAAGAGAAAAAAAAAAACACATGATAGCACCATTTATGTCATTGAAGAGGATTCCTATGCATAAACATATAACATCAGGTTCGATTTACATGGCCACTTAATCCTCAGAATCTGATTTTTGGCACCAGCGTTCATGCGATTTTGAAAAATCCACTGAAAACAATCTTCGAATCTTCGAATTGCAATGGTGTAGTAGAATCTAATTGTATCTACAAGCACCAGCAAGTACAACACACTCTTAATTACTTTTACACGTTATTAACTTAATTACCATGCAATGGCACCACACAAGTGCTTTGAAAATAAACTTTTGGTGACATCTAAAAACTGTAACACGGTCCATCCACAATGACTTTATATATATATGTGTTCATAAAAAGTACTCACAGCTATTAAGATCGCTAAAACAACCACAGAGACTAGTGGACCAAGGCCCTGAAGAAAGAGAATGGCTGGCACTGTTGAGCGGGAGAGGAGGACTTGGATCAGGATTATTTTGATTCGCTAAAGGGACTGGGATTCCAGTGGCCACGGCGTCTTCAAAATTGAAAAAATGTGGCTGTGGTGGTGCAGATGATGTTGGATGTGATGGCTCCTTTTGGAACTCACTGGAAATTGAAGGATACATTTCGTTGCAAAGGGTGAGGAAGGGGAAGCGGATGCCACACAGTTGATTTTAAATAGGAAGATTGGAAAGGAGCGTGTCTCTTCAAAAATTAACTGTCAGCAACCGTTTTTTTTCCTTTCCCTTAGAAAATGATTTGATGATATGAACTTATCAAATTAATGTGTACTATTTTGAGTAGCCTGTAAGAATTCATGTGCATCCATTTTTCTCTTAATATTCTTCAATTAGTGGATAAAAATTAGTTTTTTTCTTAATATAAAATGTTAGTTTGATTTTAAAACCATCACAAGAATTTTTCCTAGTATTGAGAATTTTTAATAGAAATATAATATTAGGAATGGGATTTAATTTTTATACATGAACTATTTGATTTGTATGAATGTCTAGAAAAAATATTTAAATGAGGAGTCCAAATCCACATTGGAGATCATGCAAGGTCCACATGTTGGATAAATTTAGGTTGAATAAGAGAATTGATGATTTGGAGTGCAGGTTTAACTTTAGATATATTAATGAGCCTATTTTAATAAAAAATTTGGAAAGAAAAAATCATATAATAATTAGATGTCCATGTGTTTCTCGTGGGTTTATAAAACAAATATATTTGATAAAGTTATAATTATAAACCAACACTAAATACATAATAAAAACTAAAAGTATGATGGAATTCATATTTCATAACAGAAAAAAATTGTGTTGGTGATTAAAAACTTGAAAACTAAACAAAATAATTTATACCAATTCACGGTATTTTGTTAAGAAAGATACAATGTTTTCGTTATATGATTTAGCTTTTCTGTTAACAAAAAAAAAATTATAAAGTTAAATTCTCTACTAACTTAATATTAAAAAAAAAACCAACAAAAATAATTTTGGAAAGAAAAAACCCTATAAAAAAAAATATTATAGTAATTGACAATGTTTTGTAAGGAAAATTAAAGTACTTTCTCTAATAAAATCAACAAAAATAATTTTAGGACAAATCATAAAAAAAAACTATTTAAACAAATACTGTAGCAATTCATAATATTTTGTGAGAAAAGCTACAACATTTTTCTTATACGATTTAACTTTATTATAATTATAATTCTAAACTAACTAAACATTAAAAAAAAAATGACAAAGATAATTTTAGAAAAAATCATATGAAAAAACACTACAATAATTCACAGTATTTTAAAGAAAAAATTACAAAACTAAATTCTTAATAAGTTCAATATTAAAAAAAAAAATCCACAAAGACAATTTTAGAAAAAAATACAAAAAAAATAAAAAAACCATGTTGGAAACACTTTAGCAATTCACAGTATTTTGTGATGAAAGGTACAACACTCCCCCACATGATTTAGCCTTATTTATAATGACTTGTAATTGTATTTGTCAACCAGCTCAATATTACAAAAATAAAATTGACAAAGATAATTTTAAAAAAATTATAAGAAAAAAAACCATGTTAAGAGACACTCTAGCAATCCACAGTGTTTTACGAGGAAAGTTATAATGTTTTCCCCACGTGATTAAGTTTAATTACAAAGTTAAATTCTAATCAAGTTAATATTAAAAAAATAAAATTTTAAAGAATATAACAAAAAAAAACACAAAAGAAACTAAAAAATCATGTAGGAAAAAACACTATAGCAATTCACAGTAATTCGTAAAGAAAGTTATAGTGTTTTTCTCATATATTATAACTGTAATTTTTAATCAGCTTAATATTAAAAAAAAAATTCATAGAAAATCATCAAAAAACTAAAAAAATCATGTGAAGAAACATTATAGCAATCAATAATGTTTTAAAAAAATTACAAAACTAAATTCTCAATCAGCTCAATATTAAAAAAATAAAAATAAAAAAAATAAAAAAATAAAAAAAATCATGTGAGAAAATACTGTGGTAATAGTATTTTAAAGAAAAAAAAATTTAAAATAAAATTTTTAACCAGCTCAATATTAAAAAAATAAAATCAACAAAGATAATTTTTTTAAAAAAATAAACAAACAAAAGAGGAAAAATTAGGGGGAAAAAGGAGAGTAATTTTAAAAATAAAAAATAAACAAAAAATACAGTATAAATTATTACTATAATCTATAATATATTAGATATGGTAAACAGTAAATTATCCACACCTTTTAGCTTGTTATTTAATTTTCTACAAACTCGTAAGAGTCCAGAATCTTAATTGGATTGCCAATGTATCAATGTATTTCCAATGATATCCTTACATAAATTCTAGTCAACAAAAGTATTAAATAGTAGTATGAAATTGAGATAGTTACTCGTCTTCTTTCAAAACTATTGAATATTGTAAGGTCTTGATTTTAAATTACATGATAAGCAAGAAGACCATGTAAAGGCATATAAAGTCCTTGTGTTTTCTCATATCATGTGATAGGATGAATTTTAGTGAAATGAGAGAAAGAAAAACCTATCAAGTATGATTGAGAATCGATTGATACGTAGGGTCTGATTTGAGAAAAAAAGGTATGCTGGGGACCTTTTCAAGATTATCTGTATAGGTTGGGGACTTCTTTTCTTCTTTAGATTGAAGGAGACAAATTTTAAGGTTAAATAATCACAATCTTTGTCATTGACCGTAACAAAGTCAGGTAGGTAGACAACGTATGTGCTCGTATGTCTTGATCTCATGACTCATGAGTTTAATTTATAATGAAAACACTGTCCATCTTTCGGCTAATTGCGTCTCTTACTAATTAACCTTGATTAAGATAATGTCAGGACTTTGAATTTGCGAATCTTCCTAGGAGGTTTCGTATGCTGCTTTTTTAATAGGTTATACTCATATACACGTAACTTTCCTCTTTTATTTTTATAAATAGCTACATTTAGATGGTGTTTCGTATTATAATAATAATTATTTTTCAAAGTATTTTTAATTTAGAAATATATTAAAATAATATTTATATTTATTTATTAAAAAATAATTTTAATATCAATACATAAAAAAATAAAAATAAAAATAACTTAACTTACTCTGCTATATATATATATACACACACACACTGAAAAACTCGTACCAGATCTTTTGCCCTTGGTCAGGGAAGAAATAACCAGGAAACCATACATTTGAGAATGACACAATTAAGAAATGGCCAGTTCAACCATTTGTGAGGTCACATTTATCAAAAAGATTGAATAAAACAAAAAATAATAATTAGTCCACTATCTGAAGTTAATTAATTATGCACAGGAATTTCCACGCAAAATCGACTCCCAAAAATGTCAGCGATTGAGAGCCAGAGAACATGCCTATAAATGGGAAGCTACACCTCCGTACCCTTCCACCATCTTCAAATCTCCTACATCAGCAGTGCTATTTCTACCAAGCAAGGGCAATATGGCTTCAAGGAGAGAAGGGACTGAATGCCCTAAAGCTGTTCAACCACCTTCACAATTTCCTGAAGGGCAATGGTCCACTGGGATATGCAATTGTCTTGATGACCCTTCTAACTGTAATTATATATCCTGCTGCTACATTACAAACACTTAATTTGTCGCTTGAAATGCATTCTATTTACAATGTCTGTTGTTATTTCTCTTGCTGATTTTAATCACACGTCTGTTGAATTCTTTCTGAAGGTTTGCTCACCTGTTTCTGTCCATGCATCACATTTGGACGGATAGCCGAGATCCTTGACAGGGGAAACACATGTGAGCTCTACTATCTCATTCAATTTTTATCAATCTATATGCATGTTTGGTAGTTTTTATTTTATTTTTCGTTGGAAGATTTATTGGACCGTGGGTGCTTCATGCTCTGGCGTTAAAAGCTTTTTTTTTTATGTTTTAAAAGTATTTTTAAAATATTAATTTATTTTTTAAAATTAAATATTTTAGTAATTTTAAATCATTTTAAAATATGCTGATATTAAAATATTCTTAAAAAATAAAACAAATTGATATTAAAATATTCTTAAAAAATAAAAAAAATTAATATACTTTTCAATAAAAAAATATTTTAAAAAATAACCACTTAACCCAATTATCAGCCTGTGACACTGCAGATCATAACCTTATTTATGGCTCATCAAATCTACATCCACTACTACTAGAGTAGTGTGGTTAAGACTTTTTTGAGTTTAAGATTTACTTTTCAAGTAGAGTTGATAGTAGGCGATAGGTGGGTGAAGCCGCCATGTCATCCCTCCTTGCTTATTAGGGTTGAATCTCTGTCAATCTGTAAGAAATAAGTTTTGATAAATCCCTTAATCACAACGCGAATTGCGTATTTTTAGCCATAACGTAAAAGTTGTGGTATATGAAAATTGATGCAGGGACAATCCATGTTCCTAAAAACAAACGGGATTTTGTTTTTCAAAGTAAATTAAAGCATCACCAGCATCAAAATCTAACAATTCCACAGTACCAGGTCGTATGTGTCTAGTTGAGAACAACAGCTATTCTTACATTCCTTCCGTTTGAATGAGCAGCATGTCTACTTCAAGGCCTCATCTACCATGCCATGAGCCATATTAGCTGTGCGTGGCTATATGGTGGTATTTACCGATCTAAGCTGCGAGGTTTCCTTTCATTACCAGAAGCTCCGTGCGCGGATTGGTTGGTCCATTGTTGCTGCTGTGTATGTTCTCTGTGTCAAGAGTATAGAGAGCTCAAAAATCGTGGAGCTGATCCCTCTCTAGGTAACTATCCCTTTTCTATTTCGACAAGACCTATCTATCTTTATATGTTGTAGATGGTCAAACCAACCAATCAAATTTCACAGTTAAATTTGTGTTATGATTTTATTGGATTTATTTTTCCTGGTTTAATATAGTTTTTCTCCGAGTTTTAAGCCTTGATTTTCAACAACAAATAGATGGCATATAATCCAAATTAATACAAATGAATTTAAAATGCGTAGAATTACAAATTTGTTTCTTAAACTTTCCTAGTACGTCCTTCGAAAATTAACATGGGCATACAATTAATGCATCAGAAGAAATGGAGCGCATCGTGATCTAAGGTTTTAACCCTGGAGGAGTCTAGTGTGACTGCCCGAAAATTAAGAAATTAAAAATATGGGGACGCTGTAAAATGCAACATTAACGGATAGAGCTATTTTGCATGATTCTTTGTTATCGTTAAAATGATCTATAATAACTCCTGATGGTGGTTTTCTTGAACTTTGAAGGTTGGCAGGCTAATGTTGAGAAGTGGAACCGAGAGGGACTTAAAGCCCCCTTTGTTGCGCCAGGCATGGATCGCTAATATTGCAGGCTGCGACCCATGCTATATTTATTCGGAGGAAATATATTAGGCTAATTGGTAAAATAATCCTCAAATTATTGGTCAAGTTCAACTTAGCCTCTAATCTTTTATTTTTTTTAGTTTTGACCTCTCGAACCATCAGATCAAAGCAACAGACGAAACAGAAGGGGTGAATTGTTTTGACATGATAGGTCGAAGGATCTAATCATAAAATCAAAAGGTAAGGGTTAAATTGAGATTGACCAATACTTGAGGGATTATTTTATCAATTAGCCATATTGTTACCCCCGGACAGTAATAGCCCAACAATAGTTACTGATTTATGGGAATGAGAAGAATTATGGGTCTGTACTATTTATTATTATATTCCTTTTGGCGCACCGTGGCGATGCCTCCTGTTTCTGTAATGTATCTTTGTGTTTGGACCGTTTGTTTACCTCTTTCCTGGTTTCTTTCACTTGAGACATTCCAAGTGTAATTTGTTGATTAAAAATAAATATTGTAATACTAATTAATGTTGGGCTAAAGGAAGTCCGCCTGCGTGGATTGTGATTTTTCAATTATTATTTCTATTTTCATCAAGACTTTCCAATTCCATTTGTATGCGTGATGGTACTTCTTTCTACACACTACCTTTTCTTTTGTTTTGTGGAATGGGCTTGCTTGTGACCATCGAATTTAAAATCTAAACAGAAAATTAAGAGTTTTAATTAAAAACACGTCGGGAATATAAAATTAATATAAACTAAAAAAATTGAATTGCGGTCACTATTTGTTTACATGAACAGTGAATTGTTATTTAATGTCAATTTATTTTATTTTTTTTAACTTCCAAAATTTTCGGTTTGTGGTAGATCTTATGTTCCATAAATATATTTATTAATCTTTCAAGATATTATATAAATAATATTTTTTAAAAAAATTAATTAGAATTTATTTTTAAATTTATAGATTTAACAAAAATAATTTTAAATTATAAAATATGATTGAAAAAAGAATTTTATAATTTTATATGAAACGATGAATTGATTAATGTAATTATATCTAATTGATTAATTAATTTAGCTAGAAATAGTACATTTTAATGATGTTGCGTTTTTAAAACGCAACATGATTAAACTACAGTATTTTATTAAATTTATTTAAAAAGTAATGTTATTTTATAAATTTTTATATTTAATGTGCTAATATTACTATATAAAAAAAAATCCATTTGTTTCAAGTATTTTCCATGCGGGAGACTGGTATTACTACTTTCTGACACAATGAAAACAATATACATGTTGGACAATTGAAAATCAACAGGCTGCCGTCAATTGCTGGCTTGTATCTTACAGGCCGTTTGTTACTGTTTATTTTTAAAAATGAATTTTACTTTTTTTTTTAGAAATATATTTAAATAATATTTTTATTTTTTAAATTTTATTTTTAATATCTATACATCAAAATAATTTAAAATAATTAATAAAAAATAATTCAAAGAAAAAAAAACTAAACAACACTTTTAAAATACAAAAATAAATAGATTTTTTAAGTTAAAAAAAAACCCACCGGAATCACCGTCTGAACATTTGACTGGTAAATTATTACTACTACTAGTTGCGATGGTCAACGACATGCCTTTTGATTCCTCTAATTGAGTTCACATATATCCCTTTGCCAGCGGGAAAAAAAAAGGCCGTGTGAATCCAATACATGATAAATCCCAGGTTCCAGCAGCATTCACATTCATTGGATTCCCTATTGTAACCCTGAAGTCATAATCATTCACACGGGCTAAAGGCTTTGCAAATGCATATATTAGTTATTTAATAGAGAATCTTCATCAAAAAGGAAAGAAAAGAAAAAATTTAACGGAGCCTTAACCAAGAACCACTTGAACAAGACATCCATTAACGTACACAAAACGGAGATATTCCGTGTCCCTGGACCATTTGAGTCCATTTGGAAACATTTCATTCAAACGTGGACCTGTTACCTTGGACCTCAATCTAAGAACTTACTTCCACTGATTCCTTTATATAAACCCCACACAGGTTTTCCATCAGAACATCCCATCCCAAATCTTCAACTCAAACCTTTCCATGGAGTTTCATTGTAGCAGTCATACTCGATCTGAAAGGCAAATGGAAACAGACCCTAATCTTGAATTCGAAGGTGTCGAGTACAGCGATGTTTATTATGCGGAGCTTAAGAGGCAGATTTTGCTTTTGACCGCCGATGACGACGACGAAGTGTATGTTACAAGCCATTCCAGGTTGGTTGATATTCAAAGGAAACAGGACTCGAACAGCTTAACCAACAGCTTTCCTACAACATTGCAGCCAGGAAGCTACTTCTACTGGTGGGAGAGGCAGAAAACTGAATTGGTACCAACTTGGCTTGAGAACGTATGGAGATCTAATGGCAATGGAACTGGGGTATTCATCCCTCAAATTGTGAAATCTAGAAGATACAGGCGTGGTATGCGCTTCACATGATTCTCTAAACAGGCGAACCTGTTTCGAAGTATTGGATTTTCTCAACAAATGATTTTATGTGGATTGCAGGTAGAGTGAATAACGTGAGGAGACGATCACACAAGCCAGTGGATTATTGCAGATAGCTAAACTTGATTCTTCCCGATCATGCTATTGATAGGGGGTTTTAGGTTACAATATTACGCCTGCAAAAGAATCAACAGCTGTAACAGTACCAACAAAAAGAGATGTGCTTTAACAACATGTATGCAAATCGATAGAAATATTTTAACAATGATGTCACAAGAATTCTAAACATCACCCCAGCTCCGGGATCATAACCAAGAAATGGGATTTCTGGGTGCCAATTATACAGCAGAGCGCAGAGCATGATTAGATTACTAACTATCTTACAACACTATTGTCGCGACGTGAGGTGACCACTACGTCCATCCACGGCTACAAGGCATGCCTAATTACACGTGTAAGATAAATCTACTCAGCAACCACTCGACCTATAGTATTGCATGTTCTTCTCAATACCATACACTTCTATATGATGCAGAACCTTTGACAATGGGGAAGGGGGAAAAAATACCCAGCAACAATCAAAGAGATCAAACAAAAAACAATATGACATGCATGGGCTACTCAAGTCATCTTTTAAGGTAGCATCACATCTAAGCATTTACTGCAGCAATGAAGTCACTTAGTCCATAAAGTAACTTCTTCATTTGTAAAAGGTAAAAACACACTCACTCCAAATTGCAAGATTCACGTAACCAATGTCTAGCGGCATGAAATACAGCTATTTCAAATATCAATAGAGTATTCAAGAATAAACAACTTAGTATAGATGGTTCGTGCATTCACCAAAATCTAACATACATATAACTAATTTGTAAACCATTTCACAATCTATTTAAAACCATTTGAGGAAGAGACATTCAGCTGTGCTCAACATTAGGACCTGAATCCATTTTGGTATATCCAAAATCCCTTACCATTTCCATCCATTGAATGGCTATGATTCCCACAATATCCAGATGCAATAAAATTTGCAAAACTAGGAACGAAAGAAATTTAGCCTATGTACTTAAATAGAAACAGGACACTTCCAAGCACATTGCACTAGAGGATAAAAAAAAAACTTCCTGCACCTGCTGGCGTGCTCGTTGAAGCTCTTGCTCTAGCTGTGTAAGCCTGAGTCGACTATTCTCGAACTGCTGGGCATATGCGTTTCCAAAACCAAAACCTATAAATGATCCAAATATGTTTTTTTTTTGTTGAAAGATCCAAATATGTTTTATCCATTAACTTAAGACTTCGGAATTCCTATAGCAAGTCAGCTCGATGATAATGCCAATTAATTCAGGTCCAAAATTAGATGTTTCTGATTCTCAGGGTGAACTGTTGTTCCTGGCAAAAGAAGCATAGAATTTTTTTACCATGTTCACAACTAGATATAGATTAAGGGACACCTCGTACAGAATATGAACTGGTGTGCTTCTATTATTTTTCTGCGAGTTTTACATGGTACCCTTCAAGCTTGAAGGGTATGGATGAAACAGCACAATCTTTCTAATTAAATTTCTCTTAAACAGGTGTTGTTGGGCGTCTGGTGTAGATTCATGAGTTTCAATCATTATTTCCTACAGTAGGGGAATTCAACGGCAAAACTGAAAGATAAAAGAATATAAGACTTCGAAAAACAAGATTCAATAAAAAAAAGAGAGATTTTAAGAATCCCAATCATCAGCGTGAGGAAACAATATAACATACCTAGCAAAGACATTACTTTCTTCCTAAGTCGACCCCTCCTTGCAGCTTCACGATTCTGAGCCAGCCTTCGAAGGGTCTGCAAGGAGTAAACACTTGAAACGTAACCATCGAAAATTAAACTAAACTGCAACATAATCACCAATGTGACATCATGTCAAAAAACCTTTTGGTCACTAGTTCTTCCCTTGGATTGATCCATAGAATCCACAACCATGACTGCACCATGCGGAACTTCACGAAGCTACATAATCTTAACAAGGCCACAATCAGGAGCTTATATATATCGAAAAGTGAGGCGGGATGTAATTCCTAGTTTTACCAACTAATGCGACTAGAAAAGTCCAAATTATTAACTGAACATTCAAGTATACAATTTTAACGTTTAACAGAATTAACCACAATAGGTGGATCAATGATGCACAGTTTTAAAACTTGAGATCTCATATTCAGGAGAGCTCAGGTTAAACACTCCCCAATGCCTGCTTCCCGTTTGTGTGGAGAGGGAGAGGTTGAGGAAGGGATGGGTTCCTGCCTTTGTCAAAAGGAAAAAACATTCGATAGAATTGGAAAATTCAAGCACCATGAGTTAGTTAAACAGAGTGTAAATTAAAGTCACCATCACCAAGACCTAATTCAAGCAAATTATTCTACAAAACCAAGCAAAATCTTAGCACAAAATACAATGCAAGTACACATTGGTCGATTCCTCAATTGCCAAGCAGACCACCTCTCACAAAAAGATTCCCATTGTAAGAAACCAAATAAAGTACACAGCATAAATAAAACAACAAGAACACAGAGCAAATTAACAGAGAAAGCGACAAAAACACCTGGTTTTTATCATCGGTATCAACATCTGTTGAGGTATCAGTCTGTAGGCTATTATCTGCCATCCCTGAGTCTCCCCAATTCTCATTACTCCCCGTTTCCCAACGAGGAATCAAACCCAGTCCCCTTCTGGTACATGTATTGCCCTGTGTCCAAACACCCTGCTCCAGTTGTCGCTATCTCTGCTGACCCAATACTCTATAACAAATTATAGAAACAAAAGCAAAATACATTAGCAGCATTAATCAATAAATACCAACAAGTCATGTGTTCAAGAAAGAGGTGGGCGACCAGGAGGGTTGTGGGGGACGTTCTCCGTTATTCAAATTTGATTTGAGTTCTAATGGGAAGGGGGCTAGAGGGTTCTTTTATTTGCGTCTTTTCTAGATCCTTCCCTACGCGGTATGCTTGTCATCTCCGTAATGCTCAAGGGCGGAACCAGAAAATAGAATTAAAAGGGGCCAAAATATTAGTTGTTTTATTATTTAGATTAAATATATTAATATTATTGAGGGAGGGGTTGTAAAAAAAATTCCGGGCCCCTGCCAGCCCCTCTCTGGCTCCGCCACTGGTGATGCCTTACTTGTTTATTAGACTTACAGGATACTTGGAGGGCCGTAGGATTAGCCGTGTCCAGGCTGACATGGAAACCCACATTAATTAAAAAAAAGAAAGAGGTAGGTGAGGATGATGGAAGTGCAGTTTACCGTGTTCAAGGCAGTTGCATAAGATAAGTTAACGGGACACATCGGTGACATTGCCTGATTTTAGACAGAACTTGGAGCCTCCAGGGTTTTTATTTAAAAAAAAAAACACTAGTGGTTAGAGAAGCTGAATTCCCTATACACAAAAAAGTAAACATTTTTTATTATACGGCAAGGCTTCAAGAGAAAGAAAGAAGAGATGATGGATACTTGAGCTTAAATCAACAGCATCGTCGTGAGGAGAAACAGGAACTGGTTGGTGAAGCTTTCCAAGATCCGCGAGACGCGCCTGATTCCTGCTACTAATATCTTCTCCTCTGTTTTTTTTTCTACTCGATATAAAAACAAACGAAAAGAGAAACAAAACAACAAACGAATAAATAGACATAGGTATGAATATGATCATCTTTTACTGCACAAATCATTCCTTAAAAACCCAGTAGGCAACAGAAACCAAGAACTGAAATGAAGGAGAGCGGAAGAAAGTGAGAACCGAAGAAGGAAGGAAGAGTGGCAGTACATTTCAGGGTGAGGAATAGCTGTGTACTAACCTGTTGCTTTGAAGCTTTGCATGTGTGTTCCTGACTTTTACTCCTACGACTCCCGATATGTTTGCCTCGCTATCTATAAAGGGTTGTCCAGCTAGGTGCGTGTTTGATATCTTAGTATATTTTTAAAAATGTTTTTTTATGTAAATATACTAAAATAATTTTAGTATACTTTTTTACATTAATATATAAAAATTACTAAAAAAATTAAAAAAATATATAAATTTAATATTTTTTTCAAAAATAAATATATTTTTAAAATATATCTAAACATAATTAAAAATATAATTTCAAACGGACACTAAAGGACTCTTTGGAACTGCGTATGGTATTTAAAAAAAATATTTGAAATTATTTTTTATATATTTTTATTATTTGAATATATCAATATTAAAAATAAATTTAAAAAATAAAAAATATATATTATTTTAATTTATTTATATATAAAAACTATATTAAAAAGCAATTATTAGACTTTCAAATACCCTCAATATATATATATGTTCCAGTTTGTTATTGTTATTTTTTCTAATCAAGCTTGTTTATTTAGCTGGTAAGGATTATAACTTGATTAATCATGCAGCATTATAATTTTACATAAAAATATTGTTTCAATGATAAATTAAAAGCTCCCATTAGAAATATTGCTATAATTCTTTTTAAGTATAATTTTTGCACTATAAAAGTGCAAAAACTCCCATTAGGTAAACGCATGCATGACCTAATGGGATTTTTTGCACTATAGATTAAAAGCTAGATATAAATTAGAAATTATTATTTTTTCATTGCTAAGATTTTATAAAAAAGAATTAATTTGATTTATTTAAAATTATAATGCGTGTTAATTATTCAAGAAGAGAGTTTAAGTATAGTTTATGTAAAATTATAGTGCTGCATGATTAATTAAATATTTTTAAATTTATAATTATAGCAAAACATGTCTAAATCACACAGTGCCACGTTACAGTAACAAGCAGAGCCTCGGGATAATAAAACAGGGATGGTGGCGTTCGAGAAGAGAGAGGAAGGGAGAAGAAGCATATACTGAGACAAGAGGAGAAAATCTCGTTGCGATCTTAATGAAGATCATACCGTGTCAGTACAGCTTCTTTTCGTCCTAGTTTGGCAACTAGACCAGTACCCGTCATTGGCCGATTCCCGGAAATATCTAGGTACGGTAAGTGTGTTTTTTTTTTTATAATAAATCTAACAATCAAGTTATAATCCTTACCAGCTAAATAAACAAGCTAAAAAAATCTAGTGTGAGCAAATCCAAACCAGCACGATAAACAAGTAGCGTATATATTAAAAATAATTCAGATTAATTTAATAAATTTATATTTTAAATCATGAAATTAAAATAATTTAATAAAAAAATTAAAAAACCCAAATTTATTATTTATAAAAAATAATATCAAACAAGAATATTAAAAAAAAATAAGACAAAAACAATATTAATCCTTATTAACTTTTCAAGCTTCTAACTCAAATTCTTAAACTTAAAATACTATATATAAAAAAATCATGATTTTTAATTCATAAGAAATAAAACATTGAATAATAAAATCAAAAAAACAAATTACACAAAAACATAAAAAAATAAAACAACAATTAAAAAAATAAGATTTAAAATCAAAATAAAAAATAAATTAAAACAAAAAACAAAAAAATTTCAAGGGCTTATCCAAGTAGACAACAACACTACAATTTGGCCGATAGATGATATTACATGCATTGTTTGAACAGTGCAGAGATCACCCACTTGCCATCAATAGCCTTTTCTAATTAAAAATATTGTTTTAATGATAAATTATTACACTATCCCTATGAAAATCAACAATTAACAACAAAATTAGACTCGAAAAACTGTAATACCCTCAATCCAATGCATTCTAATGGTACTTTGTAATTCTACTATATATAAAAAATAAAAAATACTTATATACTCCGGCGCTAAATAATTTATTTTTTTATTTTTAAATATTTTTTTATTTTAACGTTTCAAAAAATACTCTATACAAATAAAAATATTTCCACACAAATTAATAATAAAAAATAATTTATATGAAAATATAAAAACACCCTTAAATAAAAATATAAGACCAATTTTTTGCTAGGGACATGAACATCTTTCCGTTATTACAGTGAATAGTGCAGTATATTTGTTATATAATAATAATAATAATAATAAAATATAACTTGTATTTTATCATAACAGGCTTTTGATTACACCCTCTTAAATCTCCGGTGCATGTCTCTCATCTACGAACCATTTTTCCATTTCCCGGGCCAATTTGCCATTTGCACCCCTTGGGCTTAAATATGTTATCCTAGCCTTACATGGGCTTGTGCTAAGATTATGGTGGTGCCTTCGCTAAACAATAGGAGTAGACAAGGTTGGACCGACCTCAACGAGCAAGAACGAATCCCAGATTGAAGGCTCGGGGTTCCAGATTTTATTTTATTTTTTAATCCGAATTTTATTTTATTTTTTTAAGAAAATAAAGGTAAACATTTAAATATGCAAAAGAAGAAAATGTACTACGAAAATAAAACAAACCACTGTAAAGCACAATGGCTGAGCTGAGTCCGAGAGGGTTCCGTTAATGATACCACTTACGAATCCATGAAGATTGGAAGGAACATCTGTACCATGTCTTGTAAAACGATACTATAACTTCATACACCAAAAAAAAAAAAAGAGGGAAAGCTATACCTGAATAAATGCAGCCCGCAACTGATTTTTTACCAACCCTTTTGATTTCTGCGCGATCAAGGTCCCAGAAAACAAAATGATTCAAGAACTTCGATCGATGGAATATAGTACAACGAATTACAGTGCGTGTTTCTGGACAAAATTTGCTTGGGCGAAGCTTGTCAGAGGGGGGCATTTTCCTGTATGCCAACATTCAATCGATTCTGGGTCAATACTTCCCTTGCCCGGGAACTTCTATGTTGAAGACGCTGGTGTAGTGCCTCAGACAATTGGTTGAAGAATTCAGCATCCCATCTATGTATTAACAGGGAATCTTCTGCGTAACAGATATATATGGATGTAACAGCACTTTCAACAACCACCATAGCTAGTCCAACCTGTAGCAAGCACATCCATTGTTTAAGCTCCAACGGAAAAATATGGCATGTCTATACAGATGAACTCACACAGCATCAAAATGAAATAAATGGTAGTCATGGATGAATGAGAGCACGGTCAATGGTTCATGATTCAGATTAAAATCAACTCATTGTTGATTAGTGCTTTTGCACGCCACCCCCTAATTTTGTGGTTGACAAATGGTTGGCTTTCATTTACTTTTTTTCAGCATTGCATGGAGCCGAAGTCAGCCTTTAATTGATACAACCCAACAACTGTAAAGGGGTATTTGCTGTGCGGGGATAATGGAAAATCACCACTCGTATAATATGCATAATGAAATAAAAGAGGGGAAAGCTGATGGAATGCTCCTTACCATGCAGGGTGCCATCTCCCGTAAACTTATACCTCATTTGAGAACTAATCCCTCAACCTCTAATTTCAGGCTTGATTTCCCTCAACTATATTTAATTGGGATCAAGTTCTTTCATTTGTAGGGTTTCGTCCATAAGTTGACAGATTTTGCATTCAATAAGCATGTGACCACTATAAAAAATACTATTTCAATCAGGGGAGGAGACATCTATGTGTTTATCTAAGTGAAATATCCATAAATTGATTACTGCTTTATTAAAGAAATGCATGCAACAAGGAGGAGGAGGAGGAGGAGGAGAGCGCATGCTGTCCATTGATACTTCATAAAATGGAAATGTCATGCAAGATCAGATTTGAAAGTGTGTGTGTGTGTATGCAAATGAGTGATACACTCTAATTAGGGGTGAAGTAGCTAGAAAAAGGGACTGGATGATCATGAGGCCAGATGATGGGTAAGTTGCCACATCAATTAAGTTATAATTCTGAAACCCAACTTCTTAAATAACCAAGAAGGTTCAAGACTTCCAACTCCACGTCCATTAAATGCCACACGCAGTTTTAGAATAAAATAGATTGTCAATTCCAAAAAAGACATCAATGAAAAAGAGAATTTACCAAGACCATTCCCATCAACATTGCAGTGGATCCCACCATGGTCACTCTATCATCATCCCATTTAATATGAGTCCAGACAGCTGAGCAAGTCCCGGTGATGAGCCCACCCAAAAGCGTTACCATCAGTAGAACTGCACCTGAACAATCATAGGCGATGATTGCTTCAACTCCAGTTGATTGAAACAATTCCCAGGCATCCCTAGCTGAACGGTTAAAACTTTTCCCATAAACAGCTATCTGGAGGGAGCAAAACAAATACGTGAATTTTTGTATAAATTTTCAAGAAGTGGCACATGAATGATGGCAAACCAACAAAGTTCTAATGAACTCAAAAAAAAAAAGTAGAAGTAAAATTCCATGAAAACAAGAGGCTTCTGTACTGAGGGATACATCGTCTGCCAGTGAAGCCACAAAAGTAGAAACATATGCCACCTTGAATACTCAGGCCATGTTTGATAGAAATCTTGCAAACAATAAAATTATATTACAAAGGCTAAGGCCAATAAAACAGAACATAGTTTAGTCATTAGTCAATCGGCAACACCAAAACATGCCAGCCCCTCCCCCTCTAAAACAAGAAATCAAATGCTATTATAGGATAACAAGTTCATGTGTATATTGATAGGCGTAGCATGAGACAGATGTCTCTTAGAATATCTTAGGAGTTGATGTTTCTGCTACTTAAATAAAAACTATCCACTTATGCAACACATTTCCTTAAAACTACTCTAACAAGCTGTCAAAATCCAAGTAGGGTCATAAAAGGCTGTTTGGTGAGTATTTTCACATGCATTACCATTCTCGACTAAAACCAGCATATTAGCAACAGGGGTGGCCTAAGGCCACCTCCTTCACTTTCCATAACTTCCATCAATCCAAACAAGCCGTCAAATTCCAAAAACTTAGAGCTGTACTTTTTTATTTAATTCCATTCACAGTAACTCTTCTTATGACTTTATTGTGGTCTTCGCTAATACAGCCTTAAAGCCTTCAAAATGCGCCAAATCTATCTTTTTCTAGTGAAAATTCATGATTTTTTTATGAGTGCCAGGGAGGTCCAGAGCAGGAGGCTCATCACATTTCTCAATCCCATACACTGTCTACCCTCTGAACAGCCTACTATTCTGCTCCAAAAAGCTTTCTGATGGAGGTCTGGTACCAAACATTTTGAAATTTGGTTTAGATGAAGGCTTTTTCTTAGAGCTTTTATTTTTTTTCCTACTAGGATTTAGTTTTCCAATACATTGGTCATAAAGTGGTATTTAATTAAGAAATTTTATTTTATTTCTTATGTATTACTTGACTACGATGACCCTGTGTGAAAACATCCCTCCATGCATTAAGGATATTCCTTTCAATGTATAAAATGTAATTCATCATCCTCTTTTACTAACATGTTTCTACCTCATTTTTCTCCTCGATCCTCTGTTTCTCCCTCACCATTCTCTTTTAAAATTCATGATGTCATTTCCTAAGTCCTAAAATTTCCAGGTAACTTTTTTCTCTCCCATAAAGTATAATTTAGGGGCACCAATGTCAAAAAATTGCTCTGGAACACAAGCTTCAATCATTAGGAGAAAAGGGACATTTCATTGTCTACGAAATTCATGACTGAAAAAAATTGAAAATGTTAACAGTTTTCTTAAAAGTTTCTCTGTGCTGGCAATCTTCATGATTAATGGACCACAAGGTCATCTTAGTAGAATGTTACTGAAAATGAATAGACACTTAGTTGGACAATAAAATAATGCACAGGAGACAAATAATTAACAGAAAGTACCTGGACGTATGCATACTTGTTGAAAAAGCGGACAAGAGTCTCCACGAGATGAAATAGAAAATCAACACAGCAAAGCAAGCACTCATTCTTGCCTATCTTTGACCGCAATCCCCTGATCTAAAATGTACTTCGAAGTTAAAAAATGGAGAAACAGAAACAAAATCAATCTTGGAAACAGGCTAGCAAAACAGTTAGAGAAAAGGAAATTTTGGCATGTCTACCTCCCACCGCAGTGTCCTAATTGCAGCAGTAAAGAGTGATCCATAGCAAATGCTGCCAAAAGATTTCGTTACAGAATATCTCAGAGACTTCATCAAAGAGTTGGGAGGCATTGATCCTGCTTCTCGGCCACCATGAATAAGAACAAGGAACACCATCCCAGACACTATAACATGTACAGTATTACAGAGGACTGCACCCGTCCAAAATAAGCTTAGTGACAAAACCTGGGTGTGCAATTAACAACAATAAAAGGTCTCTTATAGCTAAGGGATGTTCTAGTAGAGCTTTGTTGCAGTTCTCATCCCAGTAACAAAAGATGGAATAAAGAGCAAAACTTGCCAGCTCACCACAAGAAGCCACCAGCGCCCATTGAGGTTGATGTTTGAAGCCACAACACCAGCTGCCCCAAAAGACCACAATCCCATCCACAAAAGCATGACTAGCATGAATGCATACGAAACTCTCATAACTTCAGGAAGGCTCCATACCATTTTCACAGCTTTTTGAAGCACCAGCATGGTAAATGGGAGTCTGAAATAATAGCAAATGGTCAGAGGGATTTCTAGAAATTCAAGTTTTCCGTTAGACAAAGAACCCTTAAAGGAAACTAAATATTGCATCTGCTTTGGCATTAAGGAAAAGTTTATATACTGCTTGATTGCACAAGCATAGTGTTCTAAATTTTATCACTATCATGATAGATCTGTAGGTTGTTTCATTACAAGTTCACCAATTGGAAAGGAATATGGGAGAAAAAAAATATAGTGAAACAACCTTAGTGAAACTCAATGTAAATATTCAAGTTTAAAGAAAAAAGGGAAAAGGTTTGACTCCAGACACTTGTGATCTATGCATGATTTAATCACTGAAACTACAGTGCATAATAATTACCACGTTTGCTTTAAGATATAGACGGTGAAGAATAAACTTGACCCCTGCAAATTGACATGTTCCAGATCTTCTCCGGGAAGAAGAATATATCTTAGCTTTCACAAAACAAATTTAGCAGGACTGCACTAAAATCTATTTTTCATGTAGGTGTGCTTCTTATACAGTTCAAAGCCTCGTAATAACAATTTCATGAGAATTGAAAAAACAAAAGCTTTGGATAAAACAATTAATGACAATGAAAAAATAAGTAAAATTTATGCCTATTTAGGCGATAAAATCATTCTTCTAAAGATTACACGGGCTAAAATTATAGATAATCAACTACATTTCAAATTTACTAAGGCAATACAATAAGTTAAAAGCTTTTGACCTGACTAAATTAGAAGACTGTAAGTTTATAATATAATGATTCACAAGCAAAGCACTGATATAGAGGCCAGCATAACAAAAATGGTCAATGATTAAAGAAGAGCACATTGACAAGGAGCAATAAGGAACACTTCAAACTCAAATTTAAGTGCTCAGCTTGTCACTGCATGAACATAAGATGCACAACTCTCTTCTAGAACTTTTCAACCTTTGGCACGAAAGTAATGAAATTGTGAGCCAAGGACACCCCTTTACAAGCACCAGACACTAACCATAATAACATTTAATGCAAAAACATATCATTTCAAGCTCGTACCTGTCTATAACAGATATGACATATAAAAACTGCAAAGCAGCACCAATTGCAAACGTGACACCCCAAAAAAAATGCTCGCTCCAGAAACACAAAACACTAACCACAGCAAGATAAGTAGTCAAAATATGCACCGAGATCTTCATCATATGATTCGCCTGAAAACCAAGCAGCAACAACCAAGCCCATCCAAGTACAGTCCCAACTCCACCACCAAGACCATACATTGGCCAATAATCCTCCGTAAGTCCATGACTATTTCCCACGGTGCCAGTTATGTTATTAGTATATCTATCGAAATTAAACCTATCTGATTTCTTAAACCTATTGAGCCCAAGAACTGCAAGAGCAAGTGCTAATCCCATCAAATGAAACAAAAAGACTCCTAACCAGAAAATATCATGCCAGTGGCGAGGTATATCGGTCGCCAGTATTTGATCACCATTCCCATTTCTTCGACTCCTCCCTACATTCTGCAACCACAATCAAGCATAGACAAAACAAACAAACTCCGAATTCAGCATACTCAAGCATTAAAATGGTTAAAAATAATAAAGAATTGTTCCAGTAACAGTTGTAAAATTAAATCGTAGTTACAGGAATTATATATAAAAAAAAGAGCTATCAATCTTAATTGTTCCCTAATCCAAACGTTAGTGTCGACATATACTAAAAATGGCCACTGGACTGAAAAACTCCAGTACTGACGTTGTACAGTAGATGTGCATGTTGGTCCCACCCGGGTGGTACGGGACTCGCAAGATACTGAAAGGACTCGAAACCAAAACATAAACACTGAATGATTTCTAAATTTGATAAAAACAAAGTAAGAAACATCGAACATCAATCAAACGTGAATTTTGAAACCACTGCCTCGTTATTTAAGATCACGAAATTGAAAATTACACTGTTGTAGAGAGAGAGAGGAAATTGGAGAGTTGGATGAAAAGAGAACCTGATCGATGGCAGCCTTGGAGGTGGAATCGGAGGAGGAACTATGAGAGTCGTTCATGGCGTTTTTCTGATAGAGAGAGTGGTTTGAAGGATGAGTTGAATGGTTAAAGCATGGTTAATGGGGAGGTCAAATTGAAAACAGTTTTGACCAAGCAAATGTAGGAGGGGGGCGGGGACTGGAAACGTGAGAAACAAGGGGAGAGAGGAAGGTCAATGGAGAGTGTGCGAGACTAGATAATGGCAGTGTTTATTTTGAGGAACGCTGCGCGAAATGGAGGGGAAACTGAAACTCAAACGGCTAGAGAGAGATAAAATTTGCAGTTAACAGAAATGTTGGAGGAAGTCGCTTTGATTCGCCAACATTTTGCTTATTGCGTGTTTTGGACCGTCTCGCGACTTGCGAGAAGGAAATGCACTGCCGCCACGCGCTATTATTTGTCAAATTCTGCACCGAAATGAGTTTCATTTTTAATCCAACAGAGTCTAGTTTTTAACTAGCTATTATAAGTACAATATACCGAGAATCGGGTATTTTTTTCCTATAAAAAAATTATATATATTAACTTTTGGCATGTTTATTAAAAACTGTGTTAATATATGAGAAAAAAATATTAATAATAATTAAAAATCAAATCAAAAAATAAATATAAATTAAAATATTTAGTATTGTACAACAGAATATATACTTAGTTGTTCTAGTTGAATTTATTTATTAAAATTAATTTTTTATTCAATCAAAAAATAATATAAATAAATGTATATATTAAATCAATTGAAAAAAATAAAAAAAATATCATACAAGATAGCACATATTATAATATATTATATGAAAATAAATATTTTTATTATAAAAAACAAAGCTAATCTATATTAAATATTAAAAAAATTATAAATAAATCAAAATATTATTTTAAGAAAAATAAATACACATGACTCCCTCAAAAAAAAAATTATATAAAAAAGGTTAAATAAAAGAAATCACACACAACAAATATCAATTAAAACATGAATTTAAAAATTACTTAAGAACAAATATATCAATTAAATAAAGCACTGTCAGGAAAAACAAATTACCGGGATGCTATGACTCAACCCATCAAACATGTACTCCAGATTATAAATTCAAACGAGTTCAGTAAAAAATCTTCTTGAATTTAAATTTAACATTTAATAAAAATAAAATAAAATAACCAAAAAACAACTAGACTCTCGAGCATATGACCCAATATGCCGAGGCCATTGCATGGAAAATCAACCACGTGTGTGGGCTTTTAAGCAAAGAGGCGCACACCTGAATTTTGTTTTATATTCTATATACTGTGAAGAGGCTGGTGTCCAGCTCTTTTTTTTTAAAAAATACATATACGACATGTCATTTATGAGTCTTAATTTAAGCCACCCATGGTTGTCAGAAAATCAAAACAGACCTCTTTTGTACAAAAAATCAAAGTTTTAAGTTAATTCAATTAAAACACACCTCACTGACATCTTTGAAACATCCATTAATAAACCTATCAACTCTTAATACCAAAAAATATACAAAATTATAAAATTAAATCATATTATATTTATATTTCTCAATTTATATTTATTTTTTCGGGTAATATTGAAATTCTAAATAATTACTATCAAAACTCTTTCATCTCATGAAACTCATAGATATTAAAAAAAAAAAAAATTGAATGAAACTCATAGATATTAAAAAAAAAAATTCATGGCTAAAAATAGCTTGAGTAATAAAATTTTTTATCTTAAAAAAAATCCAGCAACCTCTCTTATCTCATGATACCCAAGGATATGAAAGATCTACTTTGACAGTGAAAAATAACTTGAATGACGATCTTTTTTCTCGTCCCCGAAAACCTGCAACCTTTTTCTTTGACAAAGGATTGAAAAAATACTATAAATAAACTTTTATGCAATAACTAAGGTTCTTGAAATCTAAAGAAACATAAATTGTCTAATTTGTGCTGTTTTTAAAATTTAATAGCTTAAGTATATTATTTAGAAATATTATAGGATGTTACTCATGTTTAGTATTTTTTTCATCTTGACCCTTTTCCTTTTAATTTCATCATAATTCAAGAAATTAAAACCAATTGATTTTTAATTAGAATTAAATTGATTAAAATAAATCTTGAAATGCCAGAATAAATTATTGAAAATGCATAATAAGTCAACAATAATGTGTCAATGCATGAACAGTATCGGCTCAAAAATATTTAACCTTTACCCTTTAGTTTTTCACTTAAATGGACTGTCTTTGCTACTGACATCGGTGTTGGTGTAATTAATCTCTTACGACCTAATTAAAACCCATCCATACTAAATAAAATAAAATAAATGAAAATCTCACATGTATGATTGGCGATTCACTTTTTAATGATAAAGTCTGTATTAGTATCATTAATCGAAACTATAATTATTTTTTAGAATAACCTTACAGATGCATCCCTTGTATTGATATAATAATTTTTTTAAAATAATTTCTCATTAAAAACTTAATAAATCGAGTAAACCTCCACGATCATTAAACCTGTTCTTAGATTTACAATTGATAAATCATGAATTATACTCCAATTACGTTAATAACAAATAATTTCTCATTAATCTTTACATGTTGATGATTAGATTAAAATTAAAGTACACATACCATTTGAAACTTCCTTTGATACATCAGTATTAATAATCTAACTCTCTCCTCTATTTATTTTTATATTTTAAAAATATTTTAAATTAATATTCTATATATTTTTAGATTATTTTAATATATTAATATTAAAAATAATATTTTAAAAATAAAAAATAATATTTTAATATATTTTTAAATAAAAAATATTTTAAAAAACAATGCTTACTGTAATCTAAAATTCCACAATAAAAGATGAATAGCGGCGTTAGTTCTGGCCTTTTATGACGGGATGGGATAGAGAGACATCCCGGCTCAGGCAATGCATTCATCATGTTATCATATAAACGACGGAGGCGCACTGCATATATAACCCGTGTCCAGTGATGGTCAGTCAGAAGTACCTATCACATTGGGCACGTGTCACGTACAAGCCTTTCCTTTAAATTCTTACTGATGATCGCTCTCCACACCAGCACAATCATGATTCATGATGGTCGCGCAGCATGAGCGTGCATTGTCTTCGCCTCTGCACGCACCGCTCCAAGCTTGAGGAAAGCGGGTGCTTATCAGGACAGATGCAACGTGTTTATACGAAAAGAAAGGAGGTCGAAACCATGTTCTACCCAGACCATGTTAACCTTTTTAAGGTTGTCTTCAACACGAATGGATTATTCGAGGTTTCCGTTGGTTACTCATGAGATTGTTTGCAATAAAATAAATTTACAGTCATTTTGTGCATCTGTGAATTATAAGAGGTATTTCAATTTCATAAAATTTTTGTTCCAACGGTTTTCAACATCTTTTGTTATGAGCATTATATAGCTAAATTAATCATCTTAATGAGCACATGCTTCCCTGATTATTTATCAGAATGTCCTTATCAAATGTCAATGAAAATCTGGATTGATTTCTAGGCTATAAAAATATAAAATAAAAACGAAAATGATGTTTGGCTGGTGTCACAAGCACGGGGATTCATTGGGTTAGATGGAATTAAATTTGCATTTGGGTGACTGAGCTGGTAAAATGAATAGGATTAATGGGTATTTTCTCTATGTGGTCTCTGGTTTAATTTTATTTGCTCACAAAATTAATGGTCACATACCGTAAAGTGTAAGTTTTCTTTGGGATACAGGGATGTAATTTAATGTGTGCGAATAGCTCAAAATGCCTTGCATATGTAAAAAAAATAATAAAATAAATTTACATTCTCTCGGAAGAAACTGGATTGAAATAAATCAGGCAGGTTGGTCCCATTTTGGAAATTGGGGTCGATGCTTGTTTCTTTTGGACTTCACATTTTTACTGTAATTTATTTTATTTTATTTATTTTATTTGTATCCACTTTAGTATTGAATGCATCTGACACCTAGCTCTTTTGAGGCACTTTGTTGAGAGAGAATTTTAGTCAACGAACAGCTAGGTGTTTGATGCTCCTGCCCCGATTAATTAAAATCAATTAAATATAACCTAATCACCTCGCTGTCACCAACAGAACTTCCAACTCTCAGCGTTTTTGCCTCCTGCCATGGGCTGTTCGATCTAGGAACCTTAGTAAGGATATTCCCCGTACATGAAGAAAAAAAGAGTCCTTGGAAGCTAGATGAAATTTCTGGTATGCAAGATGAACCTTTTGACATATTGATCCTTTAGGCTTTAACTTGCAATTCACTCCTTTATGGGTCAATCGCAAAATTATAACCCTCTTTTTTTAAGATCAAATCTTGTTGGAAATTTATTTTAATTGAATAAATTATAGGTGAAAAAAATAATGTAAAAAACTTTTGGTTTTATTACTCAAATAGCTATTTTTTTCTAAATTTAATTATTCATTTATAATTGTTAGTTAATCAAAAGATTGATAATAGTGAAAATGATTTTTTTTTAATTTTTTAGCTTTTAAAATTTATAGTAAAAAAAGAGATGAAGGAAGAGCTTTCAATTTGAATTTTTTAAATTGTTAGACATTCCTCCTCACTTTATTTTTAGTATTTTTTTTTCTTTTTATGATTTGTTTTTTTTTAAAAAAAAATTAGAGCTTGGATTTATCTTGTTCAATGATATTTAAATTATATAATATTTGGTTCAAGGACCTTGTTTAGAAAGGTATATAAATTAAAGTGGTGTTGTTGAAATTTTAGGAGATATATTATAAACATTATAGTTATATAAATGATGAGCAATAAAGCTTTAAGATTAAAAAATCTATCATTGACAATAGCAAAAGATTCATTACTTTAACATCCTTCAATAAATAATTACCTTTTCTGTTTTAACTTTAGTATAATTAATTTTATTGTTAGCATGGATGCTATGATTTTTTATTTTATATCAATTATAAATTTAAATACATGCTTAGAATATATTCTAGTATTATATTATTTTTAATTGAAAGCATAGTTGTTTTTAGTTTTGTTTAACGTACTTATAATTTTAAATATACCTAAATTATTTATTTTTATTGAATTTTTTTATTTAGCATTCTTTTATAATAATAAACTAAATATCTGTAACTAATCCCAATACTCCCTATTTTGCTTTACGATCTCTACACGTTCATCAACCACCGTTTAGAAAGAATAAATCCCGTGATTAATTGATTTTAGATGACTGAGTTGTCAATTGTACGTGTCTCAATTCTATTTATTTGATATGATAAATTACAGGTTGTTTGTGTCTCGTCCATTGTTGATACGACAAATATTGTGATGACTTACGTGATTTATTTTTGTTTTTCCAAGTCATCCATGGTTGGAAGCCGGCTGGTGAGGGGTAAAAATGAAAGGTTTTGTGGCTAATGTTTTTTCATTTAATGGGAAATTTATAATATTTAATACAATGATTTTTTAGCTATTAAATGAAAAATAATGGCAATTTTATAAATAATCATTTTTTTCCCCGAGTACGTGTTAGGATGCTTATAAAGTTTAAGATTTAAAATGGGATTTTTCAAAAAGTAATTGTAAAAAAGATTAAAATAGACGGTTCAAAGTTCTAAAGAAGGCATTTCAGGTCCCACAAACTTCGGGCTAATCCTGCTAGACAAATTTAATACCATCCATGTTTCGGGTAAATTTCAACAAGCCTGGCCCAATAAATGGTCGCATTAGCATGGCGACAAGCAGTCTATTCCAGTCCACTGCATGTATTGCGCATTTTGTTTAATGTCAAGTCGCGTATCCTTTGAATTCTTCAAAATGTATGCCACAGAATATAAGCGCATGAAAAGTTATTTTTTAAAAAAAAATAATATTTTGTTATCATTTTAATATACTAATAAAAAATTATTTTAAAAAATAATAAAAATATTATTTTAATAAAATTTTAAATAAAATAATATTTTTAAAAACAAGAACTCTTCCTTGTAGATTTACCATACAGCAACCTGGCTCTTTCAAGGCACACTGATGAGATCCTTCGAAGAAATCCACGATGTAAATTAATGAAGAGATTGTTTGTAAATACACTTGAAAATGTGTTTCTTCAGTTTTTAATATGATGATTTTAAAAATAATTTTAAAAAAATAAAAAACTATATTTTTATATATTTTTAAATAATTTTTTTTTAAATCACAACCATTACAATAATTTCAATCATACCTGAAATTTGCTTTGTAAACCATGATACATTTAAAGTTATAAAGATGCATGTATTGTGGTGGAAAGGTATTTTTTAAAAAAATTAATTTTTTATTTTAAATTAATATATCTTTATGTTTTCAAATTATTTTAATATATTAATATAAAAAAATTAAAAAATATTATGAAAAGCATCTAATCCCGAACAAACTCTTGTTATTTCGGTTGCCATGGGACTTGAATTAGAACTTTACATGCAAACGACCCTTAATTTTGACGTGAAAATACCAGATCAATAATATTTTTTCGTGTGGAAAGGTGTTATGGCTCGCGAGCTGATGCGCATCTAATCGCACACACACACCAAAAAAGAATCCCAGGCCCCAGATCAAAGACTCAAGTTTCCCTGTCAACTAAGGCACAAATGCCATTAAAAAGCACGTGAGCTGTTCCCCCACCCAAATAATACTCGTCAATCAATAAAGTAGTACTATACTACGTGCAAAATCCCTAAAAGCTGAAACAGAACGAAAACATCCCCTGCACCAAAACAAACAAATAAATAAAAATTCAAATGCACCATGATCAGATCACCATTTAAAAAAAAAGGGAAAAAGAAAAATCCAAGTGTAACAGCATGTTTTATGAAGTCATGAAAATGAATGAAACTTATAGCCAACGTTTTTTTAGTGTTTGGTGACGGTGCATTATGTTTTTTTAAAGTAATTTTTAATTAAAAATACATTAATATATATATATATTATATGCATATAAAAATCATAAAAAAATAACTAGAAAATATCTATACAAGAAAATATAAAAAAATATTTTAAAAAACAAAAAAATAAAAATAAAACACTGAATTAATACTATATATCTCCTCATTGCATGATTCTTTCAAATAACACAAAATGACAAGAAGGCAACGGTCACCCATTGGTCATTAACTAACATCCTCACACTCTATATCACTTTTTTTATACTTTGTGAAGCTTTCCCATCTCCCCACAGCAGTAAAACTCCCTCTTCAAGACTTACCATGGGTTAACTGAAACAGTAATAAAAAAACCTCAACCATAAACATTAGTCAACACTGACAGTGTCCATGACCCTCTTCTTTAATTTTCAAACTTCTCCAGCTGTTAAAAAAACTAGCATCTATTAGGCACGAACCCAACTAGATGGTTAACCAGATCATAACTGACACGTGTCCCCTGCTGCTGCACGTTCCCAATAATTGACAAAGACGAAGCCGTTGGTGCGAAAGCAAAACAAAACGTTCCTTCCGAGTCAAGCGGAACCAAGTAGTTTTTCGCCGGTAACGGTAACTCCTTTCCATCAGGAAAATGAAACGACACCGTCGGCACCTCCACGTTCCCTTTAGAAGACAAATTATAACACGTGTCAAACAACGCTATCCCATTAGTCGACGGCAAGTCCCTCGTTCTCTTTACAAAGGCATCACGCAGAGAGTTGTAAACGTCCGTTTGCAACCGAGTAATCGCCGTTCCCGAGTCAACAATTACCCCTCCATCTCCCGACTCATCAATTTGAAACGCCGATTCAGGAATCGAAACCAACTCCCCACCTACACTCAGTCCCGTTAATCCAACATAATAAAAGGTATCCAGATTGTGGTTCCGGAGCAACGGAGCAGCAACAGCGTTAGGAGGGAGAGTTGAGTTGAACTCGAGAGTTGAAGCAGACTCAGAGTCGCGATCCACGAGGCAATAAGAAAATGACGTCGCATTGATCTGAGAAGGGAAGGACAACGAGCCGCCGCCGAGCCCAAGCAAGCCAGCGGCTCCTACAAACAATCCTTCATTAGTATGTCCACAGCCGATAGCCACGTTATCAACTGGGGCTGAGCCAAGAGTAATAGTCTCAGTAACAAAATCACCAACGGTGTAAGACCCGTCCCCATACGAAACCTCGTAGAGACACGTGTCATTCCGGCATTCTGATACGTCGAGGGACCTGCATTGCCTGGTGTTGCAAGATAGAGTTGAGAAGGAAGCCGATGAAGACGGCTCAAAGATGGGGTCCGCTTGCTGATAACATTCAGCGCAGGGTGCGCATTGTACCCAGTTAACATCACTACCAGTGTCGAGTATTAAATAAGCTTGACTTGGTGGTTTTCCGATTCCAACTCGGGAGAAGTACTCACCACTTCCTTGACTCGTGCCAGATATAATCGGGCTCTGTAGATCCTCAGATTTGAATTCTGAATCCGTCTCAAGTGGTTTAAGATCTGACGAGGAAATGGAATTGATGGCTAGATCTAAACGAGTCACGAGAGATTTGACTCGGGCAGAGTCACGCTGGAGGCGAGATAAGGTTAGCGACTTGTAGTCAGTGTGTGTGGTTTTTTGAATGGAAGTTCTAGAAAGCAGCTCTACTGTTAGTTCTGACGAGGTAGTTTCTTTCTCTTGCTGGTTAAACGGTGACATTTTAGGGCCAGAAGAGAAAATGTTTTTGGTTCTTTGAATGGAGGCGGCGACATCAAGGACTGTCGTCTCGGAAGGCTGTGGTGCTAGAATTCGAGAGGAGGAAACAGGTGGTGAAGCGAAAAACAAAGAGAAGATGACGTAAAAGAGAAGCCCCATTTTGGACAATAATGACAGAGAGCGGCAGGACAAGACAGCAAAGCGAGAGGAGTCAAGGAATGCTTGTGCTTGCTTGTGTAATGCTTATAAAAAGGAAGGGGTTCACGTATGGCTTGCTGAGGAAATTAAAGACAAGCAGGGAGAGAGAAGCTTTGAGTGGTAAGGGATTTCGAAGGATAAATTTTAAAGAGAGGAGTATTCTATGTTTTTTGTGTTGTCTTTGACAGCGTGTTTTGTTTCGTGTTTTCATTAGCTTTGCATTTTTTTGTTAATATCTGTGGGTCCAGTGAACGACACATGTCTTTTAAGCCCAGTCTGCGCGCAAGAATTTGAGGATTTAATTATGGTAATTAGGGTTTCATTGCGATTAGCATGATTAATTGGTGCCTGTGACTCGTCTCTACGATGATGCCTTTTGATGTCCACCGCTTTACTCTTTTGACCACTAATGGGCTCTATGATTTTGGTTCGCTGGACCACATCATTGAATGACCCGAAGGAAAACTTTTTGGGCCTACATTGTAGCTTTTGTGGGTCAAAAGGTTGTCTTCGAGTCGTCTCTCCCCCCTCCCTTTCGAAAAGGGAGTCCTGAAATTTTGCACTCCTTCAATTATCATCTCTAGAAGCATAATATCCATGAAAACATGATCCGATTAAGCATCGGTTCAATCATTCCGTGTCATTTAATTATTATTCAGTAACTTGGTGATTTGTTTCCTCAGGATCCCAAAAAATATTTGTAAACAAAAGCCAGATCGGCTTTTGAAAAGTACTAACATGCTTTTTTTTTTTTTTTTTTCTCTGAGTGTTCTCGTCTTGTTTTTCTTACATCTATCATTTTTTTTCTCTCTTTCTTAAAGCACACGTAGTATCGAGTTAGCGAGTTAGCGTGATTTTCGAAGTCATAAACGCACCAAATATTTTTTTTTTTTTGTAATTCCAATATTATAAAAAAATTATTTGAATTTTCTATATTAATTCTGTTATATTTTTCAATGAATAAGTTTGAGAAAATATTGATTAAATTTAATATGAAAGCTTTGTTTTTCAATTTAATCAAATGAGGTTATATTTATACTAATCAATGTAATGAAAATCTTAGTGAATTAGTTTGATGATTAAAGAGGTTTCTATCCTTAATTTTTCATGTTCAAATCAACATTAAAAAAAATTAATTTTTTTTAATATACTATGTCAACATGGGAGATATACCTTTAAAATAATTCATCCCAATCAACAGGAAAACATATTCTAGAAGCCATGAAAATTACTAAAAAGCAATTTTTTAAAAATTATTTTTATTTTTTTTATTACTAGAAAAATCAGCAAATAAAAAAATTTAGATTAACTTGGCTTTCAGAAAAATATTTTATTTTAGGTAGAATATATTTTTTAAAAGTTGTAATTTTTTTTATAAAATATTATGTTATTTATTGATTGTATCAAATTTAATTATCAATATTTTGATTGATGTATATTTTATTTTGAATCTTGTTTTTTTTTTTTAATTCATACCCTAAAATTTGATTTTTATATTAACTTTATTTTTTATTATTTTAATTGTTTTTTAACTTATTCTTTTTTCAATTAATTTATTTATTAAATTTGATGATTATTTTTTTATTTTATTTTATTTTATTTGAAATAATTTATAAAATCATGTTTTTTATTCTCAATTTCATAACTTTTCAACTTTTTTGTTGGATTCGGTCCCAATCTTTTTATTGTTATTTTTTTAAAATATAAATTTTATATTTTTTTTTAAATTTCACAATCATCCAACTTTTTTATCTTTTAGATTTTTCCTTATTCTTTTAATAAACTTGAAAATATATATTAAAATATTAAAAATTTAATTTTCATTTTATTTACTATGAAAAAACTACATATTAAATGATATTTTTCAATTTATTTTTATTATACTATCAAATATTATAAAATAATTTATTTTTTAAAAATTTATTTTCTACAAAAATCTATTTAAAAAAAAAAACTATTTTCAACGAAACAAGATTAATAATAGCATCCCTCGTTGCGCCGCAGTGTCTCCATCACTACCCGAAAGCTACTTCTTCCATTAGACTAGTGAGATCCCTTTTGGTAACCACGTTGGGAGACAACGAGAGGGGAGCATAGGTGTATGAAGAGTTAGGTAAGAGTTCATCCTTAATCAGTTAAGTGGTTCGCAGTTAAATCAAAAGTGTTTTCAGAGTCATACAATGGGCTGGCTTAAGTGCAGGCAGGTCACTTCTACAACAACATCAGACCACTAACTAATGGGTGGACCGTGGACATGCACGATCGAATGCTTCAATGGCTGAGCTGATTTGCTATAACTCTTCCTTCTCCTTCATTTAGTTATAATCGGCAGAATGATGACGGGGTAAAATCAAGTCAATCAGATGCTACTTCTCAGGGTTAAAAATAAAATCCAGTCATAATTGTCAAAATGCACGATGATGATGTTAAGAATCCAGGCGCAGGTGCTAAATGGAGAGTTAAAAATAAGAAAAATAATATTTTGATTTTTTTTTTTTTCCTTGCTACAGGAAGAAATTAAATAAAATGCAAATTTTTTTCTCTCGCAAATATTATTTTTATATATCTCTTAAAAAAACCAAAACTAATAAAGTGGTGTTAATAAAAAAATAAACCAATAAAATATAACCAAGTAAAAAAAATAACATTAAAATCATTTTAAAAAATAAAATACTTATTTACTCCACTTCAATATATTTAGCTTTTTAATTGGTTATTTTTTTCATTGGAGCATACATGATAAAAAATATATATTTATATAATTTAAAATGCTATTTTATCAATTCAGCTTTTTAAAATAGCATTTCTATCTTAGAGATGCTCTTAAAGAGTGTTTCCATAGATTTTGCTTGTATTTTTAGATGTTTTTAGTTTGAAAAAATATGAAGGGTGTGCTTGTTAAAGTGATAAAGATAGTTTTTAAAATATTTTTTTATTTGAAATTATATTAAAATAATATTTTTATTTTTTTAAATTTATTTTTGATATTAACACATAAAACAAGATTAACAAATATTTTTTAAAAAAAGTGTTGCCCAACTACAACACCTAAACACTCAATAAATTAATTTTTTTATGGTTTTGTTATGCTGTTATAAAAAACTAAAATAATAATTTTGATATATTTTAAAATAAGATATTGTTTTGAAAAATAATTTGTATCATAATTTTATATACCTTTTAGTGCAACGAAGGGTATAATTGGTTAATAAGTGCAACAACTTTTAATATTTTTAGTTAAGTATATGAATTTTAATTTATTTCATTTGAATATATTAACTTTTCAAAACTAGTAATCAAGTATTTTTCATTCATTATTTGTTGATGTGTCCTTTATCCCATGCTACCAAAGTGTAGCTTCACCTTTTCATTTTCGGAGGGAACTTTCTTACTCAAGTTATTTTGCTCTTTTCCATTTTTATATAGTAAATACTCAATAAAGAACATATTTGAAGCCAACTAGCTTGCTAGTTAAGCAACAATTAGTACTAGTTGGAGCACTAATTATCATTAATTATTGTAACATTAATTGATGTTAATTAGTTTTATTTGTCATTTCCACTTGTCCCTTGTACCTTATTTTTTATATGGATATTTGCCTATAAATATATAATATATCCAAACTTATTATATACACCATAAAAAAAATACAAAAAAGAAGAAAAAGAGAGTAAGAGAGGAAAAGCAATCCCATAAAATTATAAGATATTTATGAAAATAGTAAATGAAGTAATGTCTCATAATAATAAAAAGATTTCAGTTGTTTTTTAATTAGTAGAGAAAGATTGTAATTCTCACATTACTTAGTAAAATCTTTCAATACTTACTCATGAATATAGTCAAATTGAATGAACCATGTAAATTCTAGTATATTTTATTTTTTATATTTTATCTTGTCGGATTCGTATGCTAATATTCTAATAATATCATAAAAAAAAATGGAGCAACTGATAAAAACTGGAAAAAAAAAATACTTGATTGAAATTTTTTAAAAACTGGTGTACTTATTAAAAGTTGGGCTCCTTTGCAGTGGCGATTATCCCACAACAAAGGCATTGGTAGCAAGCAGCTGATAAGTAAGAAAAAGAAGTCTTGCACACTCGCTCAGATACATTTTGCCATTATTTAAGTATAGAACCTATAGGTGGAGGAATCGGTAACAATATTCCGGAACCCACCAATCGTGGATGCTATCATGATGAACACTCCGACGAATATGCAAGCCTGAAGACAAAAGGAATTACTGCTGTTAATTAATAAATAATTCACCGGTCACTTTTGTTGCTTTAATTAGGCAAGGCATGTAATTACTGCTATTAATTAATAAATAATTAATGACATTTTGGATTGTTCTGCTTACCCAATTTATAAACCATTGGGTGCTGAATCTCTTAGGTTTCTTGATCAGTAGCCACATCACGCAAGGGAGCTGCAAGAAAGTCCAGAATGGATGGATTATCTTGTCTGATTCTGAAAGTAATCTAGTGACTACCGCAATTACCCTAAGAGAGGCTTACAAAATATGAAGTGGGGGCAAAACCAAATCCACCAAAGAAACCAAGAAGATCTCCAAAGAATGGGAAGGTGACTCCAACAAATAGTGTAAATGCTGCAAAAAAATTCCAGGGACATGTATAGTTCGTAAATTCAACGGATAACAAAATCAAGAGTCAAGCAGCAGCGAACTTGAGATAACTGGAAGATGCATGTTAATTTAATGCCAGAAAAAAAACAAATCTCACCAACGTAAGTAGAGCGAGTTAGGAGTCTTAGTGCAATTCCTGGTGGGAAATTGAGTCTTTTCATCATCATCCTCTCTAGCATGTCAAAAACAGGCATAGCATAGACCTAGAAAAGGTTTCTGTTAGGTCCAGCAGAACGTATGCGTGCGTGTTTTTTTTTTTTTTTTGAGAATGCGAACATATGTATACTGTTAATTTCATGAATATAGTCTCGTATACCTGGTAGCTACCAATGACATGAACTACCACCATTAAATTAGCGGAGGCGATGAGCCATGCGGGTCTTTTGAGATCAGTAAGCACATTATCATCAACATCTTGTCCAAATGCCCAATACCCTATAAGGGCAACAGGAAAATAGCAAATTGCATTGATAAAGTAAGCACCCAGTGCACCTTTCCACATTGGTATTTTGGAAGGCTTCTCAGGAGTTGATGGAATTGTAGCTTGGATTTCAAGAACAACTGCATGGCCAGCAAATGCAAAAGAAATTTCTCCCAGTGCATTGAAGACACGAAACATGTAGTCAGCTGCGCTGGTGCTTTTGTAAGCATAGCTCACATTATCAATCTGGCCATGAGCCAAAGAACCTGCCCATGCTATGGTTGAATAACTGCAATCAGAAACTCAATGGAGTAAGACAGCACTGCACAATGTTAATCAATCAAGAACCTGTAGTTTTTGCATGATTGGTGCCCTTATGATCTGAAGTTAAACTTTTTGTCCAAATTCAACATAAGAATAATAGGAAAGAAAAGGTATACAAATTAAGTTCATGTCTTGATGTCCACTAAGCATGTTTTCCTGTTTGGTTTCACCTTTTCCTGTTTGGTTTCACCTTTTCACTTTGATAGTAATCTGTATGCGTTCACTTTAAGTGTCTGCTTTACTTCAACATCGATCTGATTGTAAAATGTTGATGAACTAGCTTGCCTTTGCGTCATTTTCTTAGTTTTTTTGTCACCAAAGTTCCACCAAACGCATTGTAAAATGTTGATGAACTAGCTTGCCTTTGCGTCATTTTCTTAGTTTTTTTGTCACCAAAGTTCCACCAAACGCATTGTAAAATGTTGATGAACTAGCTTGCCTTTGCGTCATTTTCTTAGTTTTTTTGTCACCAAAGTTCCACCAAACGCATTGTAAAATGTTGATGAACTAGCTTGCCTTTGCGTCATTTTCTTAGTTTTTTTGTCACCAAAGTTCCACCAAACGCATAAAAAAGCCTCCGAGTCCAAAGTCTAAATTAACCCATTTCCTTCCGCAAGATTCATTAACTTATCCTCACAATGGCTGTCACTCAAAAAGTAATCAGTGGGACCGATATATATTCGATACAGAAAGGGATCGGAGTTACCCCACCAAAAGCAATGAATAGCTTTAAGCAATGGCCCTTTCAAGGGACGAAGATCAGAATCGCATAACTTTCTACTAGTCATTGATCCATAGTAAATCGGCAAATGCTAATACAATAGCGATTGTGGCAATTGTCCAATTCTAGCCACAAATTTATTGCATGCTCGATAAGTTTCACAATCTGATGCAAGTGAGTCTGATAAGGCATGACTAGAATCGTCACAATTGTTGGAAGTCATGCTTCTCAGTAAACCATGCAAAAACAATAGATCTCCTAGTCATACCTTGTGTATGCTAAACCATGGAGATTCAATATCAGAATCAATGACTTTTGGTTGAAACCACAGCTATTAATTTTAGAGTAAAATGAAATACTATCTAATACTACTGAGTCTAGCTATCAGCTGAAAGAATTTCATATTTTTCCATTTTGTTTCAAATTCGTAGGCCGATGGCAGGAGGGCGAGGGGAGATAAGGCCTTTTAAATTAAGGTCAGAGATCAGAGATCAGGTCGATGGAAGTCGGGATATGAAAAAAAAAAAAAAAAAGAGGAAAAGAAAAGAGTGACATGCAATCCTTTGTTAAATGACTAGGTTATGTATCATCAAAAAAGGGAAAAGAAAAGCTTGATTAATTATAGCTGTGTCATTTTTTAACTGTCGTTAAGTTCTGTTTGTATCTTAATCTTTGGTCTCTTGAAACATTGCCAAATGACTACGGTTCAAGTTACTGAAAATCTCTTCACATGAGGTCTCTTGGCGTGTTCATATTGTGCCAAAATGAGATTCTACTCACAGATTAGGTTACAAGCTAACCAGGTCAGCAGCGTGCACCGCTTTTCAACTAGTAGTTTATCTAATTTTTCTTCAATTCTGGGAAAGAATATTCTTGCTCGCTAATTGACAGTTATAGTTCAAGTAAAATTCCTTTATTTTAAATGGATGGTGCCTTTCTTTTTTGTGTTAAGAAATTGTTTGTCACTCTAATTACTCTAATTAACGAACAGTTGAACCAAAATGTTCTAGTTGGAATGACACAGACTCGATTAGCATGACACTGTGCAAGGACGACACGCAAAACCTATCAAGCATAGTCACGTTTTAGCGGATTAGTTTTAAGTTTTAAAAATATTTTAAAAAAATTTAAATTTTATTTTAAATAGTTTTTTGTGTATTCATATCATTTTACATACTAATATTAAAGATATATTTTTTAAAAAATTATATTATTTTATTATATTTTAAAAAAACATCTACCACACAAAAAAAACACCCGATATCACAGAATTACCACGGTTATGTTCTGGTTATAAGCTAGGAGTAGGGAGATAAAAAATTTAAACCAAATACCTGAGTGACATGACTGCTGCAGCTAGTGAAACGCCAGCAACAGAATTGAAATTAGGAAGCTGGGACAAGAAGAAATGAATGCCACCAAAGATCAAAATCCAGTAAGACTGCCTTATCGGTGTGCAAGAGGCGCAGGTCATCTCCATGAACTTCTTTAAACACTTTCCTCCTGTGACCATGTACACAATATCACAACCAACTTGAACAATCAGTTGCTGAGGTAGGACAATCCATGGTCCCAATTTCGGCCCGAAGGCATGTCGACCTAGGTCGATGTAGCGATCAAAGCGAGTCCCGGGAACACATTCATGGAGCTGGATCATTTGCCACATTGTGTTCAAGGTCATGCACCAGGATAACGCTAAGACCATTATCCCTGGACCCCTGATCAAGAACAGAAATATAATTATTTTAGTCTTATTTGCTGCGCGTAATAAATAAGAATCTGTTAAGCTGTGTTATAGTACTGACTAACATACCAGCCTAAGTAAGCCATGGCATAGGGCAGACTTAGAACACCTGCACCGATCATGGCTGTGACAGCGTGGAAAGTTGAGTACCACCATTTGGCTCGGCGAGCAGGGTCGCCTTCTGTCCATTTGCTCATGGACTGATCTTCCTGTTTAGATTTCAAGAATGGAAAAGAGAAATGGTTGCATTTTTTCGAAATAATAAGCATGCAAGTATATGGGAAACAAGTGTACAACTGGTTCTGCTCACCTTGGAAGGAGAAGTTGAAACCATAGTCACAGCCAAGAATAGCTAACCCTTCAATATGGGAGTTGAGTGATCAAGATCATCATCTATTTATTATAAGTAGTGGTTTGGTGACTCAGATATGATATATATTCTTTTTTAATGTTTGGATTTTCTTTATATATGAATGTGTATTAATCGGGACAAAATTTTATTTTCAAATAATTTTAAAAATATACCTTCATTCTGGCCTAGCCACTCTTTAAAACAAATTTATCAGATTCCTTGGATTTTATATTTGAATTCATGGAATTAAAAGACACAGCAAATATCTATAAACAGCCGAGTGTAATAGGCATAAATAAGAAAAAGAAATTTACTTGGGGTTTGGTTATGGAGCTTTCCCTTCGATTTTCTAGTCCTGTCAGTAAGACATTCAATTGTAATGGGGAATATTCTGTTTGTATATTTAAAGTGACACGAGAGCCCACCATCCACTGGTTAAAGTGTTAATGCCAATTTGGAAAGAGTAAATTGTCTGGTAAACATAATGAGTCTGTAATCATGAAGAGACATTTTCTGGCTGAGTACACTGGGTGCTGTGATAAAAATACTCTATGGGAATCAGAGAAGTTAACTATGCACAGCCACAGTACCTTTCCTTTTCCCTTTGAAACTGGGACCATCTCAGGGATTGTGGGATTTGTAGACTTGGAGCCAATAACAGGGAGTTTTCGTTGGTTGGTGATTTAGATCTATCCTAAAATCATTGCCTTTGAAGGAGTTTCTTTGTTAGAGGGCCATGGTTTCAGGTACAATGATTAAAGGGATAAGGCTACTTGTTATGCACAGTCTGCCCGTTGTCATGTTCTTCTCCTGTAAGTGTCCCCGCTGGCCTTTGGAGACGGAAAGGCACATCACATATCAATAAGAAATTACAATGTTTTTTATTCTGGACCTTTTCTTTGTGGGATGTTTTCCAAAGAAAATAGTTTTCATCAGTTAAAAGAGGGCCTGAGGCCGGGTACAGATGCAGATTCTGAGGATCATCTAAAGCTCCAAATGTGACTAGTTAAGCGCAGGCTGAAAAAGGAACCCGACAGTATTTCTCACAAAAAAGAAAACAAAAAAAGAGAGAGAACACATCAGCTATTACCTAGAAAGTTAAAATTCTCGATCGTCAGGAGCTGAGCTTGTATGTTTCCTTTTGGTTCAAGGGAAAACCCACCATTAAGAAAAAATTAAAATTGCTCAGCCTTTCACTGTAGTAATCTACAGTGAAAGGCTGAGCTGTTTCTTTTCTTTCTTTTTTTTTTTTTATTTTTTAAGCAATTTTTCTTATTTTTTTTTATGTCTTTAGCTTCTTCTTTTTTTAATAATTTTTTTTATTTAATTTAGTTTAAGCTATTTTTTTATTTTTTTTATTTTTTTGATGCTTTTAGCTTTATCTTTCTTTCTTTGTTTTTTTCTTTTAATAAATTTTATTTTATTTAATTTAGTTTGTTATTAAAAAAAAACTAAAACTGCTCAGCTTTTTACTGTAATAATTTACAGTGAAAGGCTAGGCTATTTCTTTTTTTTTTTTTTTTTAAGCAATTTTTCTTCACTTTTTTTTTGATGCCTTTAGCTTTTTGTTTTCTTTTAATAAATTTTGTTTTTTTTTAATTTAGTTTATTAATTTTAATATTTTTTAATTTAATTATTAGACTTTTATGATATTGATCTGAGCTGTTTCTTTTCTTTTTTTTGTTTTTTTTTAAGCTGTTTTTTTAAGCAATTTTTCTTCATTTTTTTTTTTATGCCTTTAGCTTTTTTTTTTCTTTGTTTGTTTTTTTCTTTTAACAATTTTTTTTAATTTAGTTTAAGCTATTTTTTTCTTTTTTAATGCCTTTAGCTTTTTCTTTCTTTGTTTTTTTTCTTTTAATAAATTTTGTTTTGTTTAATTTAGTTTGTTAATGTTAAATTTCTTTCTATTTAGTTATCAGACTTTCATAACACATATCTCAGGTTTCACGGGTTAACCCAATTAATTCCAGATTAACCTGTCCATTTTTTTGGTTTTTTGGTTTTGTTAATGTTAAATGTTTTTTAATTTAGTTATCATACTTTCATAACAAAAATCTCATGTTTAACAGGTTAATCTGGTTTGACGAGTTAACTCAGAGTTTTTTTTTGTTTTTTTAATTAATTTTTTTTGTTTACTTTAGTTTATTAATGTTAAATTTCTTTCTAGTTAGTTATCAAACTTTTATGACATATATCTCAGATCTGACGGGTTAACTTGTTTTTACGGGTTAATCTAGTTAATTCTGGGTTAACCTGTCTATTTTTTTTGTTAACGTTAAATTTTTTTATTTAGTTATTGAACTTTTATGTCATGGATCCCCGAGTTTAATGGGTTAACCTGATTTGACAAGTTAACCCAAATTTTTTTCTTTTTATTAATTTTTTTTGTTTAATTTAGTTTGTTAATGTTAAATTTATTTCTATTTAATTATTAAATTTTCATGACGCATATCCCGAGTTTGACTGATTAACTTGGTTCACGGGTTAACTGAGTTAATTCTTGGTTAACCCATCAACTTTTTTTTTTTCTATTTAGTTATCAAACTTTCACGACATGAATTCCAAATTTGATGGGTTAACTTAGTTTGATAGGTTAACCCAGTTAATTCAGATTTTTTTTCTTCATTATTTTTTTTTTCATGATAGTTTTTTTCTTTTTTTTTAATTAATCTACTTAATTATCATATTTTTATAACACGATCTTGCAGCCAGACCTACATCCAAGGCTCTTGGATCTAGTATTACAGTCAGACTCACTTAAACTTAAATCATGTAAGTTTAATATTATTATTAATATTATAAATATTACTCTTGGGTCAAACATTGCAGTTAAACCCAAGATTTTTTTATATATCTTTATAGAAAGACCTATCACTCTTATATCTTAGCCTTTTTTATATTTTTTATGCAAAAAAAAAAAAATCTTTGGATATGCCTTTATTTTTTTATTTATTTTATTTTTCTTTTCAAGGTTTTTATTGTGAACTGCACAGTGTAATCGACAGTAAAAAAGCTGATACCTTTAATATTTTTTCTAATTTTTTACTATACAATATCAGATAATCTTCTCTTGCTCTCAAGTCTCCCCTTAATGAGAGAATCCAGATGATTGAAAGGAAAGATTCGACTATACACATTAAATGAAAACTACTGTGATATATATCGTCGAAGATTATGCTAATTTTATGTGGGTGTAGAAAAATAAATAAATACTTCTGCTTTTTTATAAGGGTGCTCCCCTCGGAATTCAATGTCAGTCTTCCTCGCTCAAATTTCCCTAGGAAAAACAAGCTTGCAAGCTGCAGACACCATCATAACAGATACAACCACAATAAATATTTTCTTTTACCATTAAAATTGAGTTCAGTGCTCAAGCTCCATCGCACACAAGTGATGATCTTCTTTTTCTTTTTCTTTTTTTTTTTATTTTGAGAATTTAACGGAAGAGTTGATTTTTGTGCATTGACAACTTAAATACTACCATAATTTTTCATCTGAGAAAATAGAAAACTCGACGTGGGAACGTGTCATCTTAACTCTTCCATTCATCAATTCATTGCCTAGCTCACAGGATTTGAAGGATAGATTGAAAAATCAGCATACAAAATCAAAGCAATATGCAAATTAATATAAGAGAGAAAAGTTTTGATAAAATAATATATTTTTATGTTATCAATATTTATTAAATATTATTATTTTTAATTGCAATAAAATAATTGTCACATTTTAAAATAGAGATTTTTAGTAAATGTTATTTTTTAAAAACACAACAAGGTAAGACTCTAATTATCTAACTTAATTGGTTGATTGGTTCATAATAGTTAGTGAGATCAATTGATTGATTTTAAAACAATAAGAAAAATCTTAAAAATAATAAAACCTTGGGGTCTTGATAAGATTTTTGATATTTAAATATTCAATAGTCCATGTAGTGAAGTAATGGTTGCTACAGAGAAAATAACGCTTAAATACTTTTGTGAAAATTTAAGAATGACCCAACAATCATATTAAAAGTTATGGCTCTTTTAATATGTTATTCTGGTCTGATGAGACCAGACCTTGTATTTGGCTTAAACTTATTTTATTGGTCCATAAATATATTTGTTAAGCCATTTAAATAATTTATTTGAGGTATATTTTTATTTAATTATGACGCATCTACATCTAACTATAATCATTTGTTATCACAAGTCAATTATATTATTGATATTGAAAAATAAATGATAATTATTGAATGAACAATAACTTTTCAAGATTTTAATTGAAGTTTATTTTTTAGTTTACAAACTTGAGTATATTTCAACTCATAAAATATATTTAAAATAAATAAATAAATAATAATTTTTGTATGACATAATTGACTGATTAATACAATTAGCTTTAATTAATTTACCAGTTAAATTAAATAATTAGAGTTTTACTTTGTCACCTTTCATAAACATAATTTTTACTATTTATGAAATACGGACAATTGTCTTGTCCCGTTTAAAAATAATAATATGCTATTTTATTGTATATTTCTCAAATTATGTTATTTGTTAAAAAAATATAATAATTTTTTTTTTTTGATAAAAAACCGGATTTGAATGTCACAACTTGTTTTCACTTTGACAGGCGTTTTGTCATCGTTACAGAAGCTATATACTATAACGTCACTTAACACAAGAAAAAAAATCAAAGAATAAAAATAAAACTCAAATGACAAAAACAAAAAATCAAGTTCACGAACTCAAATACAATATAAAAGATGGATAATGATATGGTTTTACTTTAAAAAAATAAGATAATATTTTTTAAATATCAAGATATAATATATTATATCAATACAAGCTATAACTTGTATTGGAATATTAAGTTTATTATTTGAATTACGACACCAATTCTATAAAAAATAAATTAATTAAATATAAAAAATATATCAATAATAAAAATAAAATATTTGTAAAATTAAACACTGATAACATAATCAAATAAGGGGTTGTCGGTACTTGTTGAGCCCTCAGTCCAACTCTCTGTTGTGCAAGTCCTTTAATTTTACCAGCTATCGTTAGCTGATCAAAATGAAGAAGGGTTTAAATCATTTCAAGCATGCGATTTATAAATAATAATAAATGATCCAAATTTCTTAAAAATTACAATAACTAAGCAAAACTAATAAAACCGCTTGGCTCGGCTGAATAATTAAATCATGAAAAATCAAATGATAAAAATTACCCAGAATTCCAAACTTTTATTCCCATGGGCTTTCTTCAAAATCCAAAATATTAAAGGAAAAAAAAATACCAAAAAAATTAATGACGATTCTCCCCACCTATAAATGTTACCTGATTATTTTTATATTTTAAAAATATTTTTTAAAAAAACTAAAATTTTTATATTTTTTTAGTATTTTTAAATTATCTTAATGCACTTATATTAAAATTATTTTAAAAAATAATCTAAAAATTACTAATATTATCATTAGATACTATATTTTGGCCCGATTCACAAGGTAGTCCATTTGCGACCGAGTGATGAGGTAATAAAATGTTCTTAAATGGCCGCCGCAGGTTGGAATCCTGCTAGTTTTGTTTCCCCCATTTTCTTAAACTTCAATGTTTTCCCAATATTCTTTAGCCTATTGGAGAAACTAAAGTATATTTTACAGTGTAACTGTAGTTATTTTTTAAAATAATTTTTATTTATATTGAAAAAAGTAAAGTATATTTTACAGTGTAAGTGTAGTTATTTTTTAAAGTAATAACTACAGTTACACTGTAAAATATACTTTACTTTCTCCGATAGGCTTAAGAATATCGGGAAAACATTGAAGTTTAAGAAAATGGGAGAGACAACAGTAGCAGGATTCCAACCTGCGGCGGCCATTTAAGAACATTTTATTACTTCATCACTCGGTCGCAAATGGACTGCCTTGTGAATCGCGCCAAGATAGTGTCTAATGATAATATTTTAAAATAGAAGCAGCCCTTACACCTTGTGCTGAGCTTCTGACCAACACGTTACTAGAATAATTGAAAAAAATAAATTTTAAATATTATTTCTTTCACTTAAGAAAATATAAAAACACAAAATAAATAAAACCATCTAAAAAAACCAATGTAAAAACTAAAACTCAACTTGAATTCCAAAAAACTTTATAAAATCAGTCTATTTTTTTTTCTCAAGGTGAAGATCTACAAGCATAGCAGCACCAGAATCAATTATTTTTGTAGTTCAATCGGTTCTAGCCAATAATTTTCGTAGGTACAAGGGCTGAAAATGTATCAACTTAAAAAGAGGAGTGAGAAAATTAAATTCTCATGCTAAATATTAAATAACCACCTTGTAGTTTCATTGTATTTTTCATTTTGATCCCTTATTATTTATTTTCTTTCATCCTTCGCAAAGTTTGACATTTTGATCATTGGCTGTGTCCTCACAGGGTGCAATTAAACAAAAAAACAAAAGTGGAAGTTTTACCGAGGCATCTCAGTAAGACAACCTCTAGTTTTTCTAGGAAGCAAGCCATGTTTTACTTTTAATTAGTTCAAATGTTATGAATTTCTTGCTTTTTATAGAAAATTAGATACAACAATGGATACTGCACAGTGCATACCATAAAAAATTCATATTGTTGTAATGTTTAATTTTTTTTTATATAATCTAAGGTGTTCAGGTAAGTTTATATATATTATGATTAATTTTCAAGTTTATTAAATACTCCACAAACTTAATTTAATTTAGTGAATAAATAAAACACCGGTATATACAAAAAAAAAAAAAACATATTTAAATACAGAAAAAAAAGATTCCTTTCCTCAGTACACAACCTCTCAAGTGTGTTCACTTTTTAAATGGAGGAGTGATAGCAAAATAAAATGAATATGCCCCTTTAGTTTAAGAAGAAAAGTAAATTCTCTCCAAAAAGAAGCTGATGTCATCGTTTCTGATATACGTATACAAGGGCAAAGCATCTCCCGCCACGTCGAATGTCAACAAGTTACATTTAGCAAACACGACCATTATTCATGCTTAGTTCAGAATTTATTTTACTTCGAAAATATCTTTTGTGTTCATTTATCCTTTCATATTATCTATTTCTTCCTTTTCTACTTCTTAAATAAAAATAATACTTAAATTCAAAACAGACAAAAAAATAACTAACTAAGTAGTTCTCAATAGCTTAAAGATCATTTAATTTATCTTACAAAAATAAAGAGTGATTAATGATTGAGGTCACGCGCTGATTTCCGAAACTATAGATGGCAACCCTAACATCCTCAAATGCCAGATGTCCGTCCAATCACAACACAACAACAGCTGCCGCGTGTTAAAGCCCCAGACGAAAAGTATCTTTCCTTCTCAACAGGAACCGAAACTCACGCTCCTTATAGGCTTATACTAACCAGGACTAGCCCTTCACACGAAATCTCAACGACAACTGTGTCTTCGGAGAAATTTCCCGCAGCAGCTCCAGTTTCTCTCATTGTCAGGAAATCTTGTCATCTTTTACTGGAAAACATGACCTCGGTTGCTCAGGTAATTAGTCCGTGAAGTAAATATTAATCTCTGTTGATTTCGTTGTAACCTGGATTTAACACTTGTTAATCACGGATCTTCTTTCATTCTTTCCTTTTGCTTTACCAAGGGTTTCACTAAGTCCCTTGCAATGACCGTGCTATCGGAAATCGGCGACAAGACCTTTTTTGCTGCTGCGGTTAGTGTTATTTATTTATTCTGTAAGGAATTTGTTGTATTTTCTTGATCTATTACCTAAATTAATTTTGAACCTGTATTTTTTTTTAGGATATAAATTACAGAAAGTTGCCTCTTCTTTTTGTCCTTATGGTCAAGTGGGAATTTCTTGAGAGAGAGATTAATTTTCGGGAAAAGCTTTATGCGTTGAATTTTATTAAACGATGATTAATGTGTGGAAAGTAATCCTATTTTTTTAATTGAAGAAACAGGAATATTCTTATGATATAATTTAATATGGATAGTGGTTCTTAAATTTGAGAAAGGGATAAATTCTCTTGAGTTTGATAGGTTCTGTTGCTCACAGGACCGTTAGATCAGGGATTAATTCTTCTTTTGTTGTTTAGATTATCATTACCGTACCTTTCCCCTTCTTTTTTTCTGGTACGTTACTTTTTAGGATCGGGTGGGTATTGTTTTCTCCACAAAGTACCTGCCTGGGTTGTTTATCGCCATGTTGAAATTAACTGAGACTGTGTCTATAAGATGGAGTTTCTGTTGAAAAACCGAAAAAACTTGCATGTTTTGTTTTCTTCATTACTCTTGCCCATCCCCATCCACCTGTTTCTTCCTTGTCTCATTTAAACTTGGTAACCTTTAGTTGCTTTCAACCACTGGGATGGTCTTTGCAGTTATGGTCATAGAATTCTGAAAATACCAACAAAAAATAAAGAAAACGATAATGGTAAAGAAAATTTAAAATATTTGCTTGATGGTACCAAAAGTACGAAGCAATGTTAAATCAAATTTACTAGAAAATTACACAGGTTCAAGGACTTGCTGTATTTATGGACAAGTTGGAGTTTGGAAAATGAGTATCTTTGATAACTTTCTGGCAGTACGAATATGGAAAACCAATCCAATTTAACAGCCTTTATATTTGTAATTATTCATATATTCCTGAGCTCTCCAAAGCTTATGTTTTGAACCGAGCGAGCACAAGAGAAGTTGAAAAAAGACAATGATTGTAGTTTACAGCCAATTTGCATCTTGTGTACTGCCTTCACTTTTAGTAAAAGCAGCCACAATTTTTTTTTTTGGTGATAATAGATACACGGAGAAGGATTCAAAATCTCATTTGATTTGTTCTAAAATGACATTCTTTGCTTAAGTGGTCAATGATGGTGTTTTTTAAGTTTTCACTGCTCATTTCACTTGTGGATTTCATAGTTTCTGTTCGAGAGTGTCTTTTATGCTCTGTAGTTTACTTAGGATAGAGAATCAGGCATCATTCTGTCATGTAGGCTTTCTCCAATATCCCTTTTGCATAGTCGTCTAATTAAAAGCTAGAATTTCGATCACAATTTGCCTATAACTAGTTATTTATAATTCTCTTGCTTTTTGTACCTGCTTGGCTTGTGCTGCTTGTTTCTAGATCTTGGCCATGCGTCACCCAAGAAGACTTGTTTTGTCAGGTTGCTTGGCAGCTTTGATTGTAAGTGTTTTCTCTTGTTTTTTTTCGTGCTTGATTGTAGATTTGACAAAATTGCCCTTTCCGGGTGCCCAATTGTTAATGATAATATTTGTTGATTTTTAGGTGATGACTATCCTTTCTGCTATCGTTGGCTGGGCTGCTCCAAATCTGGTAAGCAGTGTGTTTGGGGCCTGGATAGTTTTGTTTGCTGGTTAATTTTGTGTTTCTATTGGGTTGCCCTTTTTTGATGTTGTGGCAGAGCAATTACATTTCTGTTAGATGCAATTGAACTTGTTAAACCAGTAATTGATAGATTTTGCATCCTTGATGTCTTCCTTGGTACACAAATTTCCTGGTAGTGCACAAGAAAAGCCCAAGTATAGCCTGTTGTAAGCTGTGGTTCATGTATAGTTAACTCTCCAGGTTGTCTTTGGTTATGATACTCGATGAGTCCATAGGTAGCATTGACAAACATAGCTTACCAACACCCCCTCCCCTACTGCTCTCTCTTCTCTAGTCATCTATCTGTTCTGCAGTATTTGTTTAAGTGCATGTATCTATTTAAAGTTGTCAAGTGAGACTGCCTTGTTACTTTCTTTTACGTTTGTTAATTGAGTTTTCATCCATGTTTGCTGATCTAGATCTCTCGTACTTGGACTCATCACATAACAACAATACTGTTTTTTGGATTTGGGTTTTGGTCATTGTGGGATGGATTTAATGACAAAGGGTAAGGATTTGATCTTCTTTCTTTGTTAGCTTTCCTTCTCACTCTTCTCCAGCTTCATAATTTGTTCTCATTGGAATTTATTTCTATTGTTTTGAACAGGGAGGCTGAAGAATTGGCAGAAGTTGAAGCTAAATTGGTTTGCTTCTTCCCTCTGATGATATTTACATTTAAATGGAATGGTTGTTCACTTTGCCTCTGTTTTATCATTAGGATGCTGATTGGAAAGCTAACACAGGAACCACCAAAGCTGGTAGCAAGGTATAATAACTGTGCTCTGTGTACTGGATAACTAGCACTTCCTACTCGCATATCTGATCGTGAAGGCAATAGTCTTTTGTACTGATCTTGCTATTTCCCCCCTTCTATTTGGGTGTGGGTTGACTCTTGATGTGGGGGCATTTTCTTTAATATTCTTGGCATAATAATGTTTATTGTATTATTTCCTAAATTGTTAAGATTTTCTAGGTTTTGAAGAGTTCAACATGCAGTCTAGTAAAACAAGCATAATTCTAAAGACCCTGTTGTCTATAAGGTTAAAATTTCATAGTCATCGGAGATTGGGAAGGCCTTCAAAGAAGGCTCGGGAGTTACTCTGTGAGATTGTCTTTATTTCAACTTGTTGTACTTAGATTCCTTTTCCTATTTAGATTAGGACTTTCAATTTAATTAAGATTTTTACTAGTTAGGAATCTATGCTTGATGGATTCTAGTAGTTAGGTAAGTTTTAAATAGGAATCCTTTTTTTATAAAGGATTTTACATCTAGAACTAATAAAAATAAGGATGTCTAGTTTATTTTTGGAAGATTAAGATTATTATTCAGACTTTATAAAATACTAGAGTTTATTGTCTAAATTTCTCTATAGCTTGGGTCTGTAACCTTAGGGTTTGAGAACTCTAGCTTTTATCCACGCTATACACCATGTCAACTCCACTTTATTGTTGTTTTTTGGTTGTTGTCCTTTGGAAAGAATTTAGTCAAACAATCACCATATTTCCTTTCCTCAAAAAATGAACAGAAATGTGCAGACATTAAGAGAATATATGTCTTTTGTTATTAGGTATCCTATTGTCCTAGAGCGGATTGGATATATGTGTATTTAGCTGGTGGAGGTTTTATTTTTATTTTTATTTTATTTCCTTTCTGTATTTAATGCAAGTAATTGCCCATTGTGTGACATCTCTAAACATGGACCACAGAGCTGCATATATCTGAATTTCAAAATAATAGTAGGCTGGGGCTGGGCTGCAGCTTATGTGCTATCAGGTGTTGGTACCAGAATGTGGCATGTCGAATGTACATTTTTCATTAATCTTCAAACATCTGGATTGATGATAAATGGAATCATTAACTGGACATTTCCTATATTTCATGAGACAAATGATTCAGTCATGCCTAAATTGGTTATGCATAGCAGCAATTTAGTTTCATAGTTGAATGTTTCTGGCTGTGTTCCTTGAATATGCTATGCTTGTTGGTTTCAAACTTTTTAACTGTTTTATTCCAGGATGATGACAAGTTTAAAAAGCAGAGGCGGCCATTTCTTTCACAGTTGTTCTCGCCAATACTCTTGAAAGTAATGCTTTACTTTTTTTCTTTTCTTTTTGAACTATTAGATTTGGTACTATTGTTGATCCAGGAAAAAAAATATCTTATTTGACCTTTGGGATAACCAGTTTTATCATGCGTGTTCCGCAGGCATTTTCCATTACTTTCTTTGGTGAATGGGGTGACAAGAGCCAGGTAAGAATCACCTTCAGGACCCATACAACCCATTAATTTATTCTCATGGTGATGGTGCTTCATTCTTATTTTGCACTATGTTCAATTGCTTTTCAGTTAGCCACCATTGGCTTGGCTGCTGATGAGAACCCATTAGGTGTAGTTCTTGGTGGAATTGTGTAAGTTATAGTGTTTTCTCCATGCATTTATTGGAGTCATGCTATTTTTCTTGTTTGAACTTACTATATATATCACCAAGTTTATTGTGATTGATTGTTTTTCCTTTTCTTCAGAGGGCAAGCATTGTGTACTACTGCCGCTGTTGTTGGTGGAAAGACCTTGGCCTCTCAAATATCTGAGAAAATAGTAATTATTGATCCTTGCATTTTTCTTCATAGCATGTTCAGAATGTTTTTCTCTACATTATGCATGCAAGCAATCTTTGATGTCAATGCTGTGCTTTTTGCCATTCAGGTTGCATTGTCAGGTGGAGTTCTTTTTATTATTTTTGGAATCCAATCCTTCCTTTCAGTGGTTGAGTAGACCCATCATCTAACTAGCAGTAAGTACTTTCAATTCACTTAGATACCTCATTCATGGTGTATAAGATGAGAAGAGGAGGGGTTGGAGCTGGGTTACATGGGTATTTATTGGAAAAAGAGAAGGAAATGCAGAAAAACTGTTGTCCAACAGAATATGGGGGTGTTTGGGAGTGAGTTTGAATATTCTTTTCATGAAAATATGATTTTTTTTTGCTTTAAATTATTTTTTTAGTGTTTTGAATTGTTTTGATATGTTGATATTAAAAATAAATTTTGAAAAAAAAAACATTATTTTGATGCTTTTCTGAAAAAAAAATATTTTGAAAATTAATCGCTACTATATTCTAAACATCCTCATCCTCTGAGAATTGGTTGGGCGGTAATATTTTCACTCGAGGAATCACGCTTTCACAGAAACGTGCAGGCCACTTGCTTGCACATGCACACACACACAGTCATGAAAAAAGACTGCAGCAAACTTAGATGCAAAATTTACCTGTCAGAACAGGATGCAAGAACTAGTTTATGAAAGGCGTTGTCATTAAATTGGAATGCCTTCCTATCAATTAACAAATAGAACTCTGAGAACAATGGCTTCAAGTGGCTACACAGGCATGACGCTGGTTAATAGGTGAAAAGAAATTTGCATTTCAATCTGTACTATTCAATAGTCTAACAATGGATCTGTTTGTGACTGCTTGCATTCAGGGATTGAAACTGGTTAACTTTCAAACATCAAGAAGGTGATCGTTCTCCGAGGACATGACAAGAATATTTACAAGAGCAATTGCTCAAAACAGAAATTCCTGATTCGAAGAGCAGTAGCATGTTTGATTGTCAAAATCAAGGGCGTGTTATATACTCTACTTAAATGATATTTTGTTGGATCTTGATATATCTTTACTTGAATGAAGTACGAATCAAATGACATTTTGTTGGATCTTGATATATCTTTTACTTGAATGAAGTACGAGGCACCAAATTTTACTGCACGCAGTTGATTTTCTGCATGCAATTTGAAGGTTCGCTGTTGATTTGTTAAAGCAGATAATATTTGGGAAATTTGTCTCAATACAACTCAGAATGAATATGAGACGGATGATTCTGTACTCGGTGCTGCAGCTAGTTGTGAAATTGTGCTGTGGCATGTGGGTGCCTTGATCAAAAGGTTCAGTGACATCACTGCCACGATGGCTCTAGTTAGAAGAGGTTCCAATTAGATTTCTGCAGCCAAACAAATAAGAATGAATCCAAAAGAAGGAACAAGAGATGTTTTGTGAGTCTGCTTATTTGGTAACAATCAGGTTATTAAATGGAACGGCTCATGATAATATTGAAAACAAAACAGTACTGCTAGTTCAATACAGTTTGAGAAAATCAAATGTGATATAAGCCTTGGGGAATTGTGTGTTCAGTACAACATCCTGTTTACGACATGGATAACAACCACAGATTGCAGTTAATGTAAGAGCTGCGGATCTGTCTCTTTTTATTCAAAATTAGCGAATTCTGCCATTTGCGTCTGAACATGGACGAGACCGATACGTGTAAATATGGACACTGCTATGTTATATACATCTATTGCTTTAATGACACTTTTAACAGGAAACCATGTAATTTCATCAAGACGGCCCTCAGCATCCACCACTGGCAGGTTCGATTGAACTCAGAAGTCCATTGCCCCTCAGCTGCATGCAGTGCTCTTCAGCATCAGCCTGAGTGCAAATAATCACCACTGACATGCCATTGTAGTGTGCTTCTTGCATAATGTTAACAGCATTGTCAAGGGTCATCCCGGGGATGACTTTCATCAGAACTTGAACAACATATTCACGTTTATTGTAATTGTCATTGTGCAGTATCACACGATAAGGTGGTGCCATTTTCTTTGATTTCCTGAAGGTTATTTGAAGATAAACATATTCACTCAAGTGAATGGTTGGAGATCGATAGACAGCGCAAATAAGAAATAATAAAGCAACACCACTGTGTTCACGCAAAGGGTAACCCTAATTTGTAATTAAATTTAGAATGATAAAAAAATAATATATATATTTTCCAACTTTCATCAACCTGAATTGTTTCCACAGGAATGCACCTGACTCGGGGTCATCAGATATCAAACTTATCTCTCCTCGTATGCTCGGAAAGGAAGCATTGAGTTGTTTAATTTAGATCTCATAAAAAAAGGGGGGGAAGAAAAGAGGTGCTGGTACGTACCTCAAATCAAACTCAGATTCGCGACCAGGAGTGGTTCTCTCGATAACGGGCTTCTCCAATATCCCTCCTCCTCCTCCTCCTTTGCCTGAGACTGTTGCTGATATAGACATGAGAATCCCACGGCTGGCACATGGTCCTCTACAAACAGAGTTCTTGTCACCTACTCAAAAAAAAAAAAGGGAAAAATAATAAATACTGGCAACCAGGTTTATGTCCTAAAGACATCCCACCCGAGACCCAACGACCACTCTACTCAATACCACCAGTTAAAACACGAACATCTCGCCGGAAACCAGGATTGATAAAAGAGATGAAATGAGATTTGCGGAAATTTAAATTCAAAATCCCCACCAAAACTCAGAAAACTGATACCCTCTGTCCCTTCTTAATTAATTATTAATCATTCAACACCTAAGAAAACAAAAGCAGCTGGAGAGTAACAAACTGCAACGACCAACTAGCTAGCATGGTGTTTGTTCTTGTACAAGTATATAAACAAATAGCAGTAAGAAATACAGCACGTAAACCGTAGCCAAAAGTAATAACTGACGGTCGTCATAAAATTAAATTTAGAGAAATAAATTCGAGAAAAATAAAAGTAGTTAAAGGGAAGAAAGAGTAATAAGTACCGGGTTTAGGGTTAAAGACGTGATTGGGTGAGAGAGCTATTCTCCCACAAATCGCAGTCTCCATTCTCGCCCCCTTCTCCCTCTCCCTTCCCTAAACGAGAAATGGACCCTGTATTTTTTCCTTTCCTTTTCTTTGAAAAAAAATAGTAATTGTAAAAGATTTTTTCTTTTCGTTTTGGCAAAAAAAAAATGGACAAAACAAACTGGTGGTGGAGTTGGGTTGTGACCTGTGCAGGCAAAACATCACAGAAAAAGAAAAAGAAAAACTCATGGACGGAATGTATAAGCATGAAAACACGTCGTTTTGGCACTCTTATGAGCAAAAGTTTTGTTACATAGGTTTTACAACTTGTTTTTCATTTATTTTTAGTATTGTTATTCCTTTTCATTTCTTCTAAGCTTCTAGGTTAAACATTATTTTGTCTTGATATTTTTTTTTCTTCCTTTATGGTTTAATGGTTAGAGACTTAGGTTCTGTCAGATAATATGGTAAAATTTATTTTTTAAAATAGTTTTTTTGCTTGAATTTTATTCTTGACAACATTGCATGTAACAAAAAAATTAATTTAAAACTAATAAAATTCAAAAAATATAATTAAATTGCAATGTCAAATAATACCTTAAATTACCTTCAAACCAACTAATTTTTGCGATGAAATTAAATTTTGTCTGTTTATTTTTTTATTTATATTAATAAAACAGATACATTTCACAAAATAATAAATGATAATAGCAATAAGTATCATGAATCCAGTTATTAGCTAATTATATTATACCATATTTAAAAAAAAAACATGAGATGGGTTCATTATGCAATTTGTATATACAAATAAAACAAAACATTAATGAAACAATTTACGAGGATTTGTTTTTTTTTTTTTTATATATATATATAATGAAATTTTGAGGATTTTTGAGTTCTTCAATGTTTTGAAGATTAAAAAAACCTTCAAGGAAAAGAAATAAATATCAAAAGAAATGTTATCTCGACAACTCCATTAGATGCAGTCCATAATAATGTTATTGCTAAAATTTGTAAAAATGTCTTTCAACAACTATCATAAAAATGTAAAAGTAACCTAATTTTAGTCAAATATTTTACCATTGATTTAAATAATACTATAAAGATATAAATGATAATAAAAGTTAAATAAACGAAATCAGCGAAACTATACTCGAATTTTGAACGAGTTGCAATACCGGAAAAGTACAATTTGCTAGGTTAACCAGGCAACAAGGAGAACTTGAGTAAACATACCTCAAGGATTGACAAGTAAATTTCTTTTGTATTGAGTACTGTCATAGAGGTCCAAGAGTCCTAACAATTACATTTGGAAACGTTCGTGTCCATCCCATGAGGCATATGTTAATTGCTACTGATCAATTCACTTCAGTAACAACACGAAACAATCAGGAAGATCAATAAACAAAATAGGAAAAGGAAGCTCCAAATTATAATCTAATAAACAAAATAGCAAAAAGAAGCTCCAAATTAAAATCTTAACAATAATTTACTTTCTAGAATAGCAGAAATGACTACAAGAAACCTAAGAAACGTAATGCAACTAGCAATGAAGAAAATCTCTATCACATGAAAGCACAGGCGTGAAAACTTGCGTCATTATACGAAGTGGAAGCCAAGCAACTTTTTCAAATTCATGAAGGTTTCTGCTACTACACGTCAGCCTTGACAGAGAACATTATCAATGAATTATCTGAGTGATAGAATCATTCCCTGTTACAAAGGTGCATCCTGCTCCCTACTGAATTGGAGTTCTTAATAACTCATAAAGCCTCCTCCAGGCATGTTTGCTGGCCCTTGTGAAGAAACTTGTCCTTGAGATACTAATTGTGGACGACCTGGACCTTGAACATAAGTTTGACCCATTCCTGTTCCAGCCATTTGCTGTTGCTGCAATTGTGGAAGCTGCTGCTGTTGTTGCATCTGTATTTGCTGCTGACTGGATATTTGTGGCTTAAACACAACCATATCCTGGTTCCACATAGTTTACATTAAGTTATAATGCAAGAGATACAGGTAAACGGTTGATTCATCGCCTTATTTTGATGGCTTAATCATGTCTCAACAACAATTAAAAAGGAAAAGGCACATTGACGTGCAAGCCCCAAAAACAAATATGTAGCTAATTTTTGTGACGGGTAGTTCTAAAAGAATTTCCAGGTATTGAGAAATAGAAATGCAAATACATCTTACCCCAGGAAAAAGCATCCCTATCAAGTGGTAGGCCTTGTCAGAAACAGAGAGAAGCAATGTCTGAGATGGTAACTGGATTACTGCACACTAGGGAAATTAAGAACGACAAAATCAAAGTCAGAAAAAAACACATCAAATAGCCATGTTTCTTCCATGAGAAATGAAGCACTATCCTGAACTAATTAAATCTAAAATAAAATAGAAATACAAGAATTTGTAACTAACTGTTTTTCATTCATTCATTCATTTTTTATTTTTTTTTGGAAGAATTAGGACAGCCATCCTCTTAGAGTTTTAGAAGGTTCAATCGAGCTAAAATTGTAATTAGTTATGAGTTTACAGAACTTCATTAAAGGAGATTCATAGAGGTTTCTATTATTTCAATTAAAAAAAGGGTTTAAATTATTTGAACATTAATAAACTGCAAAATTCCATGCCTGTCAGACAACCAAGCTGACAAGATAGAAGGACCTCCAACCATGTGTAAGCAAGGAAATAGGTCCCCACATTCCTACAACTATATCCATTCTACAGTAGAATAATAACTTCTTTCGATGACATCCATGCATTCATGATTCACCCTCAAAAGTAGTGAGTGCAAAATTTCACTCAAGAGATCAGGTTTAAAACAATTAAAATATGTGAACATTCTAAGCTTGACTTGATAGCATCTGTGCAACTACTATCATACCCCTGACATGGCTTAACAAAATCAGAGTGCCTAAGCAGGCATTTTTTAAAGAACAATATGAAAGGGGAGAAATAGGAGAGGGTGGAAGAATGCAATGAAGGGTTGTTAAAAACAATACGTGAAGTATGGCATTGATTTGCTACTTGTTTCTCATGAACTAATTTGGCAACTCTGTTTAAAAAGGGCAACTTCTAATCCTGCGATTCCACTCTTTTAAGTTTCTGCTTAGAGAAAAAATAATATACAGAAAGTGTCTTCATTATCTTTTTATCTTTGGTTCCAATTCACTTTAATACAAGCAAATTTCAACCAGGAAAGTAGTAGCATGCAATGAATGGTGAGCATCAAGATCCCAACAAAAAAGTCATCTCACTGAAGTTAACATTGAAAGCAGAAGGGAGAACTGATGGATGACATAAGAATTGACAGTAACTTTTCAAGAAAATATCAAATTGGAAAGCATTGGGCTACCTACTAATCCAGAAAAAGAAATTAATGAAACCAGACAACTTACAAGCTTCTTCTCTTGGAGATGTCCAAGAAATCCATGCTGATTCATGGCCCGAAAAACTAGAAAAACAGCCTTTCCGACATATTGCCTTCGTCAAAATAAACCAAATTAAAAAAAAAACCCATAAATACAAAGAATAAATGCAAAAGAGACATGCTGAAAATCTCAAGTAAGATGCAATTACTTGTTATTCATGTGGTCCTGAGGTATAAGCCGCGCTATTTACATTGTCGGTGGCCAGTTTGCCGCAAGGCTGAGAAGCACACATAAAAACTAAACCAGTTTACCCCATCTTGACAAATATGTGTGCCAACAAGGGAATCTAAAAATATTAAACAATGAAAGAAAAAATCAAATGATCACACAAACACTCAAAAACTTCATAGTTTGAAAGGTCTAGATCAAAAGTTCAGAAGTTGGAGTCATCTATCTTAAACAATCGAATGAAATCTCACAAATATTCTGTCTATTCATGAATAAATAAAACATTCAATTTTAATACAACTTATCCAACTATAGGTTTTACTTAGAATACAGTTTTGACTTTAATACTAAAGTCTGATCCTTAGCACTTGAGCAATCTGTACCCTGATCAATAAGGCTGAGATTTAGGTAACTCTCAAAACTAAACATGTCCCATTGCCAATAGTGTTTTTAACATGGTTGGATGATTAGATGGACAAAATACCCTCAAAACTAAACCTGTCAGTAACAAGATACTGGGACATATAGCTAAAGGGCAGTGGTATGAAGGACCATGTACCTTCAGAGTAAAACTCGCAGTCCCGGACAAATCATCTGATGACCATGTGATGATTTTCTCAAATGTAAACCTGGATAGAATTAGTCCCATCGTGTTTTTGTAATTCTTTTTAGTTAGATGATATGATTTTCTTTTATCTAAAAACTGTAACAGTTAATTTGTGGCTCGTATTTATATACAGCCAACAAATATAAAATCGATGCATCTTTTGGAACAAACAAAGATAAATTGAAAGTTGTTCCCAAAAATGTAAATTGAAGATGTAAAAGACTTTAGGAAGCGGACAGTGTAGGTTTTTTTTCTACTTGTACTATATTACTATGCCTGAACTTCCGTCCCAGAGGCCGAAGCATTCCTATAACCCTGCATCAAGGGAAAAAAGTATAAGGTCAATGTGTAAAACTGTGTCAAATGTACCAAGATTAGTTACTATTAAAAGGAGACTGAAACAGCATTATGTATTAAGTGGAGATTTATAATCCATTTCAAACATACTTCTAATCTGGTGATAAAGACAGGCTGCCCTTGCTGTTGCCCAGACAAGTTTCCCTGTATGAAGTTCAAATGTTCAAAAGAAATTACTAAATTAATGAGTTCATAAAGACACCTGTTTGACAGTTCAAGAAATCTACACTGATATTGAAGAAAACCTTTCAAGTGAGTTAAATACAATAATTTTGAAAACAATAATAATAATGAAGAAGAAAGAAATTAAGCAAAATCTAATCGACTATTTTATCATCCGAAGGACAGTTAAGTGATTTCATACTTGCTATTCCATACATGATCAAACATTCCCATTACATTTTGGATTGTTTTACCTGTCTCATTACCCACTCAAGGGTGTCAGCAAACTATTACCAAATCTAACAAGATGAGACTCAGCTAGTTATGATTAATTAGAAACTATCAACAAATTTTAGTTTGAGGTGTTCAGCAAGAAAGGGGAAATCAAAGGGTTTGTATGCCTTAACTGATAGCAGAGTTTATACCCTCAATGATGGCATTGGAACCATTTTTCTACTGGCTTTGGAGTCTTTAAGGTTATGGTGCTTTGACTGTCAGAATCAATATTATCAGCAAAAAGGGAAATGAAGAACTTTAAGAGTTATCCTCATCCTAAAAGGATTATACAAGTCTGATTTTTGTTTCACATAGAATAACAACAGTTAGAAGGGCTCTAATGATTTTTCACCCATACCCCGTGCCAAAAAAGAAGAAGAAGAAGCAAGGGTACTGTATAAATTTTCATCAGATCAGTGACTTCTGAACATAGGTTACACCCCAAACCCACCCATGACCACCTGATTCAAGGATCATGACAGATTTGTCCATCATTTGTTAAATTTGGGGAATGGGCAAACTTTCCAGAAGGCACTATTGTACATACTACGAACCAGTTCATGCCATAAGTCCATGTGTTTAGAATAAACAACTTTTTGACGAAAGGCAATAAAAGTTATGTTCTTTACTTGAAAATAAGAGTGAAATACTTTCATCACTGACTTGCAAATCCACTATAATCTTGAATAACTTACCTCCCAGACTTTGGCATATTTCGGTTGTGCTGCTTGCAAGCCCCCTGCTGTTTGTTGTGACAATGGCAAATTATCTGCTGAGTTATTGTTTGCACCAAGAGGCTGCATCCTGGATTGTACTTGTTGAGACATTCCAGGGGTATTAATCATCGTGTTCATGCCAGAAGAGACACCTGATGGACCCAGACCGCTCATTGTGTTTGGGTTTGCACCCGTCCCGCTTTGGACCATTTGTGCTCCTGAAATATTTCCTTGGCTCATGCCTGGTGCTGATTGACCAATGCTAACACCTGCTTGAAGATTACCCATTGGTTGTGAAATCCTCCCAAGGTTTTAATTTCCAGACATATTAGAAGTAGCAGAAGTGAATGATCTGAGACCAGAGTTTGGCCCAATTTGCGTTGTCCCAGTAAGAGTCCCTGACCCTGTTATCGAAGAGACACCTGGTTGCCCAGGTGAAAATACAGTTTGAGCAGCAGGCACAGAAGATGCCATTCTACTCGAAATCATATTTGACATGTGCATGGCCACAGAAGTTTGATTTATTGATGGGAGACCTAAAGAAGTTCCTCCACTTAAGCCTGCAGAGTTCATCACTTGCCATGCTTGAGAGATATTGTTCAGAATGCTCACATTTGCTGCAGCAGGTGGCCCAGGACGTGCAGGCTGAGTCATCACACTGACATTTGGTTTCAAGTCCTGCACATCATCACCACTTGTTGCCACATCTTGAGTAGTAGTAGATGGTGAAGAAGTCTGCAAGATTGGAACTCCCTGAGATGCAGGGCGTGGAACAGAAGGATTATGGGGAAAAGTAGGTCCATTTGCCATGGAAGTTATAGTACTTGGCTCCTGCAAATATAAAATCACAAAAGCTCTTAACCATGCCCATAATGCACAGAATCAATGCTATCATGGAAACAACTTTATTTCCCTTTTATAAGAGAGCAAAAACAAGATTAAAGGATTCGCTAGACTTACAACTTTCTCAGTTGCAGTGGGAACATTTCCAACTGAAATTGCTGGTCAATTTGTGATAGATCCATTCACTGAAGTTTTGAAAGAAAGTAAGTCTTCCACCAGGAAAAATATCAACAACGAATTTAATATTGGAAGTAACCAAATAAGCCTAAATCAAATCAAGTGGTCAATACCTGAATACCTAAATGCCTAAGGAAAAAACTGGCCATTTTCTTATGGTTTATTTCAAATGTTTCAAGTGCAATAAGAATCAATAAATTAGCACTAAGAAGATATCATCTTCCACAACAGATATCTCAGGACTTCACGGGAAAAAGCAGGTACAGGTTTGAATCTTGCCGAAATCCTAAGATCTATGAGAGGAGATGTACTCGAAGCCTCTCATCACAACAATGTATCTTTAACATTAAGGAGATGAAAATTTTGAAGGATAACAAACTAAGAGCTTCTACATGAGAACCAATGTTACAGGGGGTTAAACATACACTGGGTAGAAAATGTTGATTGATCTGATTGTTATATCTTTCTTTCTCTCTTGTACAAAAATCATGTTAGGTGAGGGGCTTCAGAAGAGAAAAACGCCAAGCAAAATAACTTAACAAGTCATGCTAATATTCAGTCACACTCAATTATAAAAAAGCAGACCAGACAGCATGAACAACCTGACGAAATAGAAGTTGGAGCTGGCCCAGTTACAGAAGTAACTGAAGCAATATCCACTTTTACAGGAGTTTGATTAGAAGTCAAACTTGTAGCTCCAGGAAGGCTCAATGCAGCACGAGCCTCCATAAAGTCCTCTGAGATTAACACAAGAAAATGAGGATTTTTTACATTGTCAACAGGTGGATCTGCTGCTTGGCTGTTGCGCTTCCCCTACATTGTAAAATGTGTGTTAAATAGCATACTTCAGATAAACATTGGTGATTTCCACCAATTTCAGAAGAGCAAAGTATTCTGTGCAAGGGTATTCCAAACCCCATCCCCCAAATGATTTTTGCTATCTTCCCTCCATGCGAGAAGCAACAGTGCCATAAATGTGATTTTGCTAGCATCAATACAAAAGAAAAGAGACCACAAAAAAGCCTCATCCTTACAGCATTGTAGATTGACCTAAGTTTTGGCAGCTGTTTTGGACAAATGATTGAAAGAGAAACCGAGCACTGCAATGAAACTAGGGATCAGTTTTCACATACCAGTAAATTTCAAAAATAGAGAGCACCAGTAGATTAGGTAAGAAAACAATATCAATGTACCTGAGGAAATGATTTAGCAACTGTCTCTGCATCAGATAGACGATTTTCATTCTGTGCATCGATATTTTCAGTCTGCTCCAAATTTTGGATTTTTGGACGATATACTGGTGTGGGAAATGGGTGTGGGTTGCTTGCAGCAATAAGAATACAGTTCCTTTGCTTGTCTATATTTGATTGAGTTTGGCTTCCATTTGGATCAGTAGGGAACATCTGAATAATACAATAAGGCATAAGCCTAGGGGATATACTTTTCAATTGAAGTAAAAAAAAAAAATTCCTCGATGAGAGTAACAAAATAAACAGGTTTCATGAATAAACCTGTCACTGACTCCTTTGTGCAAACCAGCATGAAGATTAACAGTAATAAGAGAAAATGCTCTTGCAAGTTGCAATAACTATCCAAATATGTATCAAAGTATGTCATCTAATGCACATGCAGGAAACAAACAAGGGTCACCAAAGATGGTCAAACATCTCCAACTTTGCTTAGCAATCTGGAGAATGGTCATTTAGGCAATATAATATTCTTCATTAAACAACAGAACATGCATATAATAGCATGAACCAAAGTTAAAGAGTCATTGATAAAAAACGGTTACCAATCACCTTGCATGTTGCAAGGAGCTCAAGTCCTCCATTTACGCCCTGACATGACCAGGACTTGGGTCAGGTCTGCCTCATTTCATTGCACTAGCCATTGGCTCAACACAGTGAAAGTTTTGGTAAAGCCACAAATTTATGTTTATTACCAATCCTCTAAAGCAATTGGGACAAAGTAGGACTGTTGCACTACTTTAAACATTTGAATTAAAAAAAATGTGCATATGAGAGGGTCCAGAGCAGAGCCTAACAAACCTCTTGGATAGTTTTTTTTCAAATAAAAACATTCCATTAAGAGAAAGTATAAATTAAATTCAATGCAATTGAAGATGGTTGTCAATACACTAATCACCCTTTTGTTTCCTCTTTTCACAATAGCCACCCTTATTTCATGCTATCTGGTTGCAAGGCAAACTTTTGGTTTTAAAATTTCATGGCTGCTGTCATCTATCTATTTGGGTGTGCTGTTGGGGGCTAACAAGTAGTTTCAAAAACAAGAAGATGCTCAGTACAAGTATAGCATTACAGGCGCAGCCAATGTAATTTGCCAAAGGAAAAAAAAACGTTGAGATTTCTTCAAGCAAAAGAGCGCCATATTAAAGGGATGATAGTTCAACATGAAGATGCAACAAACAAAAGAAGAAATCTAACACAAAAATTGGTTGAAATCATGATAATAACCATGGAAATAAATCTTTTTTTTTTGTTAAAAAATGGCAGGAAAACAATGAATAGTGCCTGGAGTAAATAAGACATCTTCCTTTGAAAATCAACATAGTAGCATTCCACTCCCATCAACAGTTACAAAAAGACTATTCTACGAGCTCCTGCAGCTATTCCCCACAATATAAAAAAGATGTGATTTGACAAATACTGAAAAGAATGAAAATCAATAATGAAATTCGATTAGAAGGGCAGAAAAAGGATAATAACAAGACAGCATCCCCCTAAAAAGAAAATGAAAATCAAGACAACCATTCCAATTCCAATCCATTAAATGTCATCTAAAGAAACTCCTCTGGGAACCACTTTAACCATGCTCCATAATACATAACAGCATTGAATTAACAATAATATTTTCCTTTTTGAGAAGAAACCTGACAAAAAATTTGATATAGCAAACCCATGTTTTTTTCCAACCCTTTGTATTGATGAAAGCCAAACCCAATCCATATTTATGTCTGTTAGATTGAGTAGCCATGCATAACACCTTACATCAGTGTCAATCTCCCCACACCATGGCAGATTGAGTAGCCCCATGCATGACACCTTACATCAGTGTCAATCTCCCCATAGCATGCTTCATTATTAAAATAAAATAGTAAAAAACTCAAATTTCTAATGAAAAGGGACCTCAAGCTTCTTCTGCGCTTTCCCTCTTACAGGAAAGGAAAAGGAAGCAGAACTATTATAATAATAAGCTTCTTTTCAGGGAATATCATGAAACACAAATACCCATTGACTGGATTGACTGGAAACAGATAGTGTTAACTTAAAAAACCAAAAAAAAAAAAAGAGTAGAATAGGAGCATGGCATACCATTAGAGCTTCAGAAAGCCCTTCTGCAATTGCAGCATCATTGAAACCACCACCAGCAAAGGGAATTGCCAATAGCCACTGTAAGAAGATATCAACATCTCTTGTCCAGCCACTCCGTTGTACTAGGCAAGCTTCACAAAGAAGTGGATACTCTGTTAGTTATTCCGTTATAGTAGATTAGGAGACGAAGAAAATCATGTTTCAAATTTCATGCAGCCATATCACAGAGAAGAAATAACCACTGCTGCCATGAATATTGTGAGATTGGTGTAACTCAGGCTTTGAATATTTTGCAATAAACAACGGCAATACAAGAATCTCTTCACTAGATAGCTATATTTCCCAAATTAAACACATCTCAGACAGTTTTTATGACTTTTTGGATATAGAAAAAACTAAAGAAACTTAAAATAGTTCATATAAATTAAGTCCAGAGTAGAAGTTGGAAGGAAGTTTGATATACAAACATCAAGTACATGCATATGAATCTCTTTAGAAATTGGGCCTTCAGGTTTCAACTGCAACTCCAGAATTGCAGAACGGAATTAGTTCAAAGATTTCTAATTACTTGAAATTCAAATCAAAAAAATCTCGTACAAGCTTCTTCTGCCAAAAAAATCCTCTCAGCAAATAAAAGAAGAAGAAGAAGCCAACAATAACATGAAATCAGCCTTGTTCCTCGAGAAAGTAGTCCAGCGTTAACATGGAATAACCCATTGGCCAGGAAAAGGACCGCATAATATGAATCAATCAAGAAAAACACAAACCAGAATATGATCCATGAGAATTAAACGTGACAATTGAGAGCTCAACAATGGAAGTAGGGACCTTCTGTATTTGAACGGCAGAAAGACACAGAACAATTGTCAGTAAAATCTGAAATTTACAGAAAAAAGAAAAAAAACAATACAAGCATCAAAAGGAAACATGAGTTCAAACGAAGCATCCCGTCGGATTGATACCCACTGCTCAGCCCTACAAAGTGATAACATTCTAAGATTCATTCAAACCAGTGTAAATTGAGCAAGGTAACTAGCCCTAAAACCGGAAGACACCTTTCCTATATTTCGGAATCGAATCAGAAGGAACCTTGTAATGTTCTTTCAATAATCAAATCACAAACCAGTGTTTACAATTAATTTAATTCTAAAGTTACAGCATTTATCACTGTCCAGGTCAATGAAGTTGAAATTTAACAAGATAAGATTTTTACTTACCTGCCCTAACAATTCGTTACCACAATAACACCTGCACAGAGTGATTGGGCCGTTGAATAAAAAAATCAAAACAAAACCCTAATTCACAGTTTCACACTTTTTTTAAAAAGAAAGCGCCGCACGTACCTGATGATCTTTTCAAGGTAATCAGAAACGATGATCGACCAGAAAGGGCCCATGGCAGAAGTGCCTTCAACGGCCACGATCAACTGTTTCTCCGCCATTCTAACGGTTGCGTAGGAGAGAAAGCGAATCAGAGTTGAGGTGACCGGAGAGGCTGAGTTATCAGTGAATCGAAACAGAAAAATAATAATTAATGAGTGGATTATTTATTAATATCTTGATTTTTTTTATTTTTTTTTCAATTTAGTGGGGGTATTGTTTAACTCATCTTCTATTTTTGTTTTTGGATATATTTTAAAAGTATTTTTAATTTAAAAAATATTAAATTAATATTTTTTTAAGGTTTTAAGTGTTGATATTAAAAATAAAAAATTTTAAAAAAAATATTTTAATATATTTTTAAGTGATAAGCTATTTTAAAAATTACTTTGTATTATAATCTCAAATTTCTTTTTATATAGTGTTTAAAATTACGATGGTGATTGTTTTTAAAAAATAATTATTGAAAATATATTAAAAAAAATTAATATTAATACATTAAAACAATTTAAAATTATTAAAAATTTATTTAAAAAAATCAAAAATATTTTTAAAACTAGAAAAAAAATATATTTTAGACGAAGAGTAATCGTAATTAGTTAGACAAGACAAGACTGAAGATGGCTTCATGTCTTTGTTTTATAGTGAATTTTAATCTATATTTTTCTATAATAATATTTTGTTTGAAATTGTGTTTCAAATAGTATTTTATAAAAATTATTTTTTATGTTATTTGATTGTTTTGGTGTATTGATATTATAAATAATTTTTTAAAATAAAAATATTATTTTAATATATTTATAAATAAAAAATAATTATTATAACATTCTCGAGTCAAGAATAATGCTAGGTGTAAAAACATTTGGTTCATATTTTACATCTTATTCAAATCTAAAATTAAAATTCAATTCATAAACAAAAATTGAACTCAATTATATTATTTAAATGCTCATATAAGTTGAATTAGCAATCTTAACTATTTTGTTTTTAATTTATAAATTATTTTTTTTGTTATAAAAAAATTTATTGTTGTTATAAAAATCCATATATTTATTTTAAATGACATATATTTTATTTTTTATTAGAAAATCTAAATTTAGATATATATTTATTAAAAAAATATTCAATCAAAATAATCTTTTTGTTGGAATGTTGAAAGGCAGGAATATCTCAATAAGAATTCTAACATTTTACTCAAATCAAACTTAAATAAAATACACATCAAATCAACATAAATCATATTACCAAATATAGAGGTTAGTTACTAACATAGTGTTAATAATTCATAGAAATACCGCAATTTCTAGCTCTGATATTTTAAAAGATACTAGTATACAAAATAAGTTTTTAACAACTACATAAATAAGTTCGTGGAAATTATGTAAATATTAGTTCCAACTTTAATGTTTAGCTTGAACTTTTCAAGCTCATTTTTTACACTAACCATCCAAAGCATAGCTTTTCTGATATTCAAAAAAACATTTTAATAAGATTACCATAATCCACAAGCAATTTAACGGCTTAAAAAAAAATCCCCTGATCCCAATTTTATCTCTGCTGCAATTATCTCATACGGCTTTCAAACTTGATAGTTTGTATTAATAATTTCTTTACTTGAAGACCTTAATTGGAAAGATGAATTGAAAAAATATCCTTTACTTGCAGACCAAACGGATACAATTAAAAATTTAAAGATAAATTTGCAACTTGCTTCTTCCTATAAGGACATATTAAGTCATTTTATCTTTAAAGAAATTAGTCTGGTTTCGATGTCTCTGGCCAGCTTAATTTCCAAGAAAATGGTTTTGGTGTAAAAAAACTATTTAAAGATATTGATACTGCTAAAAAAAAAAGTCGAAGGAATTGGATTATTAGATTAATGTTTTCACGCCACCATCAGGATATTGTCAGGAAAAAAACATAATAAAATAATGCAATATGAATAATAATAAGATCCTAGCGATAGAGAATTGGTATAACCCGAGGATTTTATATGTTAATAACAATAAAATAATGTAGTTATATTTAAAAAAATATATATGAAAAAACAAGGTAGCTGTTATCAATGAGAGCCGAAGACTTTATAACTACAATTCCGCGGGAGACTTGGCGGCCGACTCACCAGATTTCTTCCCAGATATTTCTTGTAATCTTCATAGAGAAGGAAACAAATATCAATAATAATAACAACGCCTTCCCTGACAACGAATTTTCAGTTATAAGTCCATCATACTCTTTTCTATATAGAGATGATGCTACAGTAATGCCTGTCATAGCATAGCTGTTAAACCCAAGCTGGTTTTTAGGGTAACGCACAAGAAAGATAATTTAAGTCCTTGTGTCTTGTTTATAGTCTTTTGTTTTTCCTTACCCCGGTTTTGTTTTCTTGAGTGCTTGCAAAGATGATGCTTCAATATCGGGACCTGGCCAAGCTTAAAACCAAAAAGGTACTCTCTTTGTTTCTCTTGAATGATCTTTTTTGTTTCCTTATTATATCACGTGGGTTTTTACTGGGATTTAGTTTTGGTTTGTTTCTTGGTTGGAATAAGTAAATGGGTTTCCTCTTTTTCAATTTTCACCATGTGAATCACTGGTGATGCCAATTATTGGTTCTCGATAACTTCATGTCAGGGTGGTTTTCCTTATTTCGTGGCTTGACTGGGGTAGAAAACTGAAATGCTAGTTTGATGCTTAGGGAGTGAAATGCAACTAGACTGGAAAGGGGCTTGAATTAAATAACCGAACATTTTAGATTTTATGAAAATTGAATTTCATTCATTTCAGGAAAAACTCAACTTGCTTTGATACTGATGATGCTGCTTCAAGAAATGAAAAGGGTTCCCTGGAAATGATTTTAGCATAGAATAAATTTTTGTAGATGTATTTGCAGTTGTTTTATGCTATATTTTGCTTCTACATTTCTAGATTTCTAGCCATTACGATATATAATGGCTGCACAAAAATGCGGGTTTAAGTTATAATCTGTTTTTTAAAATGTGTTGGCAATGGAAACAGATTGTTTTTGAAGATGTAATCGCTGCACGTGATTCTGCCACACTAGAGCATCTGAAAGAGTTAAGCTCCAAGCGCAGGGTAATTGAGGAGTCTATTAATCGGACTAGTTACATCACCGAGGCTATTGCTAGAGAAATATCCGGTGGATTGACTTCTCGTTGCGAGCAGGTAATCTATTAATTTCTGAATGGGAGTCTGGTTACGCAAAATGGACGTTTTTGTCTTCTGTATTGTGTGAAACTAGCCCTTCCTTTTGTGTGTTATCTAATTGCCAAACTTTCTACAAAGTGATGACTGTTGTGTTCCTTGTGTCTTCGATGAATGAACTCAAGCATAAAAGCCTTATCTCCTAGAGATATAGTTAAGAGCCTTATTGGAGATCCTGAATTTGTCATTTTGGTTTTGAATCTGTGTGACGTTATATGATCCAGTAAAAATGTAGTTGTAATCGAATTAAATGATTCAATTTGCATGTATTTTACAGTTGTCGTAGTCCTGTAGCATTTCACATATTATTCTGAGTTGATAACTTGTTGAAAATATCTCAGGAACGTCTCAGACTGGAACAATATTTACCATTACTGGAAAATTTCATTTCTCATGCTGATTTGATCAGCAGCAACAGGCAGAAGGTTCAGTGGACTTCACAACTCAAGATACGATGGAGTAGTGCTACTAGCTCGTCATCTTTCTTTGACCTTAGAGGTCCAAAGTTTTTTCAAATCGATAATTTGCGATTTGAGCTTGTTATGATCCATTTCCTTTATGGAGCAACACTACGGGAGAGGGCTTTGGAGTTTCTGTCAACAGGTGGGTATTGCTGACCACTACTTATCACATCTGGATGACTCTGTTGATTGATATTCTATTCACTACCTTTTTTATTGTTGTAGATTTGAAGCAATCAGCCTTCATTTTCAGAGAAGCTGCTGGAGTTTTTCATTACCTGGCTCATGATGTTATTCCATCTTTACAGTCACCAATATCAGCAGAAAGACCTTCAGAAGCTTCCTCAGCTTTGTCTGCTGCTATGAGTTTCATTTGTTTGGCTGAGGCCCAGGTTAGCTCTTTTTTTTTAGAGGTCATTTCACAAGAATAACATGAGATTAGACTACAGGAAATCTTGAGCATCAGATCATGGGATTCAAGTGTGGCCCATTGATCCCACCAATCCATTGGTTTGCACTTTACTTGTCATCTATTCTTGGAGTTTTTCTTTATAATAATTTCATCAGTCGATAAAAGTTTGCATATTGATAACTGATGATATGACAATGTGATAGGCGGTGTATACAAGGAGGGCGGAGGAAAAAGGTAATACTGGTTTTGGTGTTCTGGCAAAGCTGCACTATGGTGTTGTGGAATTGCTCGGTGAAGCCACAAGTGCTATACACTCAGGGACTGGAGAAGGCAAGACTATTTCATCACGGTTTTTGGTATGTATGTAGTGCATGGTAGTGTCAAGATTGTTTGCATTGTTCGATGAGTATACATATGCGTCTTGGTGGAAACCATAAACCTTTTTAGTCTTATATGGTCTCTTTTTCATCAAAAAAATAACTAGCTCGCACAGAAATATTGGCAAGTGGCTGGAGGAAGGAGACAAAATAGCCAAAGTTATTGAAAATCCTCTTAAGGGGTATATTCATGTTACATGGATTCGCTATTTGCTAAATGTTAATGGATGCTTTCTATGTCTTGTTTAGGAATTTATATCATCTTGCAAGGCACTACATGAGTTACGAAGTAAAAAACACCATGCAGAAGGTTTAAGGAACGACGGCCAAGTTGGTGTTTCTGTTGGAGTTCTTTGTGATATACTGATCAGTTCAAAAAAGAAAATGCCAGCGGAGGATTCATGGAAAGCTGTTTTCAAGAATGAAATTGAAATTGTTGCAAATACACTTAGGAAATTCGAACATGAGAACGAGTTTGTTTGGCATGAAAAGATTCCTCATGGGGATGAGCTGCCATCACCCCAAGGTATCAAAATTGTGGAGATTGTGCCCTTTAAACCTAAAAAATGGGAGAGGGAACTTGCTTTCAGATTGTAGTTAATGTGCAGAGAGTCATTGTATAGTACCTCTAAGACTGGTCTTCTTTTTTTATGGATGCAAAGGTAAACAAACTTCTCGACGTCCTCAACTTTAATGAGTATAAGGCGAGAAGGGTGTTTTTTTTTTTGTTTTGTTTGGTATGGGCTCAAAGCCGGTGGTTGGGTTGTTTGAACAAAGGTGTTTGTGTAGTGTTTATTATTGGCTATAAGATTGTCACTGGGCGGTTCTTTCTCTCTTGGATTAGAATTTTGCAAGTGTGCATGACCTTTATTTCCATTTTATCCGTGGGTTCAGAAATCGAAAGCTGTGTTATTGCTTGATTTTGCGTTGTGAGGTGCAAAGCTGTGTTCGCGTCTTTATGGAACAATCAGGGGCCACTGTTGGTTTTATCTTCGGAGTAGTATGTGAGATTCCGAGTAATGCAAAGAAAAAAAAAGTCAATAAAGAACAGCAGCTCGCATAGGCTCGTCTGTAAAAACATTCGAGCTCAGGTTAGCCCTTCTCCACTAGTCTGTGCATGTGGTATTTCTTTCATCTTGAAACCAGATCATCTTTGGTTCAATGGAAGGATGGTTGCCATACCCATTTGTCTGGTGGAGAGCCTTCTTGGGCTTGAGTTGCACACAGCCATTCTTTCTCACCACTTTTGCCTTATTTGAAAACCTAGCAGCAATTTTCCTGGATCAAAGAAGGAACTTGGTGCTTGTATGCTTGCTTTGTGGCCTGAGCGTTTTAAATGAGTTGCCCCTTGCCTTGACGATTGCTTGGTTGTTGATCCGTGCAGTAAATCATTGATGGCCTTATCTTCTAAAATGAAAAAAATAATTAGTAAATGAATAAACTAATATTTAAAATCCAATATATCTGGGAGGAGCTAGGGCTTTGAACCGAATCATCTGCCCTTCCTATAAAACTCTCTCTCTTTTCTTTTAAATGAAAAGGAAAAAATAAATCACATGGTAATTTTAAGCTACACATCAATGATAGTCCCTTCCTATCTATTACAACTAAAATATATATTAAGTGATATTTGACTTCTTAGATGTAAATGACGTGTATAAATATTTTTTTTTTATTAAAGTGACTCTTAATTTCAAAAAACCAAAATAAAAGTTAAATAAAATAATAATTTGGCATTTTTTTTAAAGCATAGCAATATCCTTTGAGGAAACACATTTTGATTTTGAAGCAAAATGACATTAATCAGATAATTTATTTTTTTTTAAAAAAAGAAAGAAGATAAATATACTTTAAAAACGTAACAATGGCAAGCAAGCACCTGTTAAGAAATGATGGGTGATTGCTAGCCACGTGGTAGAAACAAACCCATGTGATTGAGAAGAGTCGTTAGCCATTCACGGAAGAAAGTATATTTAATGGAAGAATTCGCGGGAAGAAACAGCTAAGCGGGGGGGGGGGGGACTTCGCTAATCTAAACAACGCTCGTTACTCTGCCTTAAATTCTCTTCTCATCGCTCTTCATCAACCCAATTGTTACTCTCTTTTCTATAATCCTTATAGAAAAACAGCCAGACCCTTCTCTCCATTTAAGCTATTCTCACCCACCCGTCCTGATAAGATCATTCAAGTTACCCCGTCTCTGAAGAAGAGAGCACAGTTGGGTCCACTTCTGCTGCCACTGCCACTGATGTGTTTATGCTCACTTACTTGGAGGTGATATTTTCCGTCTCCTTCATCTGGGAATCCCTTACCTTCTGCATGAATTTTTTTTTCCAGTTTTATTCTTGTTAGCAATATTATCCATCTCTTTCTTTTAATTTCAGGGGAATAGTTGTTTATGAGAGGTGGGTGAGGCTAATGTTTTGGTCGACCTCTTTCCGGTGGGTAACTTGGATTTTGGAATCCCCAGGCTTTATGATGCTGCCAAGGAGGTCCTTAAGAACTTCCAGGTACTACTCCTAATCTTTGAATTATTATGTTAAGTGCTTATTGCCTGGTTAATTTTGACCTCGTGCAGTTTGCCTTTTGGTTATTCCAGTATACACGTTTTGTAGTCCATTATCCATTAAGATTTATGTGGGATGGCATTTTACAATTGTTTTCCTCTGTAATTCATTGTGGGACTGATTGTGAGTGGTGGAAATTGGTTACAAAGATAATGCAGCTCAGTGATCTTCCTGAAGTGGATTGCCTATAGATCTCTCAAAGCCCAGATGATCATTGCCACTTAAAGACCCATTCTCGATCATCCAAATGCTCATCCATTTTTAGCAATGTAAGTTTTTCTCGATTGCAAATTTTATCCCTCATTTCTGGCTGTAGCTATTGTACAAGCTTATATCTTGAGTACAAGCAATTTATTCAAATAGGAAATGAACATTATCTACTGTGTGATCAAGAGAGAAAAAGAGATCAGCACAGAGGCTTGCAAAGCATCTACATGGACTTAAACTGATATCTGTTTTAAGTGACGTTTTTTGCCCTCTCCATAGGGGGTCTTCTATGAAATCTTTATGCCCATCCAAAGCATTACATCATTATGCCATTCTCATGGAAGAAAGTATGATTTTTCTTTGCTTGTAAGAAGAATGTCTTATTTCTAGTGCTTTAAAAATTGACCGTGCAAGAAGACAAGCTAGAGAATTGGAAAGTTACTCTTCGCTCTTTCAGTGAAAATAAATTCCAGGTTGTTTCTCTTTGTGTGCACGTCTTTGTGTATCGCATGCCTGCTTGCTAAGAGTGCCTTCATGTGTGCGTGCATTACTGCATATATGCATGCTTGTCAATTGAGGCAGGCTAAACACTTGCCAAAAGCATAGAGTAACTTTTCTTGATTGGAGTCTTTTCTATTGTCAGATTAGCAGAGCATGGCTTATGGTTCCATTTTCAGATTAGAAAACTATGGTTATGTCGCATAAACAGGATGGTGTTTAGGCTTCTAACTCTTTCCAGTGCATGTGTTCTCTCTACTCTGAACCTTCTTCTTGACATTGTTATGACCAGGCTATGCACTGTTACTTTTAAACCAGTTTGAAGCTTTGCAACCGGGCATGCAGTGCCATGATACAAAACAAGCTGTCTTTTCTTAGTGATGATGATTTAAGGCATCTCCACATTCAAACCCAAACAAACCTCAGATCTTTCAGGTCACATATCTAGAACCTGGTCAGAGTTTTGAAATTAAAGCTAAAAATGGTTCTAAAGTCGGAGTTAAAGTTCCTGCAGGGCCAGTTTTAGGTCCTCCTTGGCAGCATCATGAGAAGGGTTGGAGGTTTTCGTGCTTGAAGAGAACTACTAATTACTTGCATTGCCCATGGTTTAGTATCTATTTTAGTATTTACTAACATTCTGGTGTTTTGTATGCTTTGCACTCGGATACCTCATCAATTCTCCACAAGGTCAATTAACACTCTACTATGAGCCTCACTGTGTATACAACAAGGATTTTCTTGAGAAGGAACGTGCCAACATTGTTATCACACTCATCATAAAACAGCTTCTGCAAAATTTACTTTGGCTTCTGGACTAGAAGATGCAGTTCAGCTTGCAAAGTTGGTGCAGGCCAAGTATTCAACCTGTTCGTTGATTTTTGCTGCTTCATTTATATGCTTTCTGATAACATTTTTCTATCAACTTCCTGTCTTTATTTTCTGGGTTCATTGCACCAATGAAAAATGGAGACCTCGATAGCAAAGGGTTTCTTGCCACAATCATTCAAGGTTTGCTTTCTTTTATCTAACCTCGTCAGTTTCCATTGAAATAAAATTAGGATGGGGGTACATAAATTTGGACACTGCAAACACGATATGGGAATTACTATGGTTAGCGCTCCTAAATTGAAATTCTTGCACAACACAGAGGAAGAATTTGAAAAGAACAACCAAATGATAGAGGGATGAACTATACGTGTAAAATCTATTGTATAGAATGTGATATAAAAAAATGTTATTTTATACGTGTAAGCTTGTTCCCAATTGAGTTCTGGGAGTGAAGTAGGTCTTCTTGAATCCATTTCTTGGTTTATCAAAGACAGCCTAATTATGCTGGAAAAAGTTGATTGTCATCAGTTCTCTGCCCATAAGCTGGTACCATTTCATATTAGGCAAGGCCGCGAAGGAAGAAAATGGAAAATTAAAATCTGTTCAACCAATTTACTCGAGTCAGGTTCTATTAGAAAACGAAAAAATTGATAAAATATTTTTTTTCTTGTTTTTAATTTGAAGAAAAAAGAAGGCAACATAAAATACCTTATCTTTAATACACACAATTTTAGCTCCTTGAAATTTTTAAAATTCACGCGGGGAATGTTTAGTAAATCGATTTTTGGTTTCTTTGTTATGTATTGCGTACTTGTTTTCAGAATCCTGAATATTGTTTGAAAAAATTAAGAGAAAATGACTTGTGCAACGTATTCATCCTAAGAACATGCCAGATTAATGTACAATATCGCAATACTGCCAACCTAAGATGGTATAGAAACAGTTGCGATTATATCATACGGAAACTGGGTTTTTTCTTCCCAGTTCGTGTTCGTACGTTCGGATCAGTGGTGTGTTTCAACTGGAAAGATTTTGATATGCATCTGTACTTTCTCTGAAATTGTGCTGTCTTGTCATTCATCAAAACATAAGTATTTTTTCAATGGCATGAAGAGATGTAATAAAATACCTACTGTTGTGCACAGCTGTTCATGATGGAAACCATTATAGATGGCACAGCACAGCTGTTCATAAGTATCTGATAACTAGACCCGCAACCTGTAAAACAAGAAGAGAGGCATATTAGTTAGTGGTTTATTTTGTGCTAATTTCGTTTTTAAGGGATCAAATGCTGTGATAAATGCGGGAAAGCAGGGGGATTAAACAAATTGCAGGCCTCCTTGTTCGTTTTTCTTTCTGGTTTCAGATCTATATATATATATATATATATTTTCATACATAGTCCGTCCGTAGGCTCACACGGAAAGGCCACTGGATCGACAACAAAAGGTGTCAACGGGAATGCCCACAAGCACAAGCGCATGCATCGTATATAAAAAGTAGGAAGCCTTTTCGTTAAGATTTGAGACGTTTTCTAGCGCTTTGAATTTTCCAGATTTCCATTAAAAGAAGTCTCAGGTCCGATTCCAAGATCGAAAAAAGCATTTGGAGATGAGAATGTGACCTGTTCCATGTTATGCTACGCCGTCAAGATTAATCGGGTCCCTCGTATGGCAGAAAAAATAATATCCAAGCGACCAACCTTAATCAAAGCATAAAGCAGAGCCATCTTTAGCCATGAAGCTTCGAGAATGATATACAGGTGTGTATAAATATTCAAATACACATCAACTATATTCTATTAATGCATGTTGATGCGATGGCTTTGCTTCATTTGTTAATAGTTAGCACCTGCCATGTTATTTGGCTCTTGTGATAAAAAAAAATTCAAAAAATAATTGATCGATCATCACTCACAGCGCAGGGCGTTGAGAACCCCGTAAAATTAACACACAGCGGCCATCCAGTTTTTAAATTTACCGGGTTTTAGTATACATAACTACCGCAACAAAATTAACTTTTACTGGCATTGTCTGGAATTCAAGGCCATTTTAAAAAGTTATCATTATTGACATTTTGCTTGTTATGCCGCCACGTTATATACAGTAAAATATATTTTTACCAGCATTTCTACTGCTACACAGACACTCTTGTCTGTAATGATGTTTTTTAAAAGTTTTGATGTTTTTTTAAATTTTGTTTTAAATTTTTAATTTTTTATATACTGTGTAAAAAATAATTTTAATAAATAAAAAAATATTATTTTAAAATTAAAAATATTTTGAAAAATAATATTTTATCATTGTTTTCTAAAAATAGCATTAAAAATAGCATTCGGAAATATATATATATATATTTTAAAAAAATTAATTTTATTTATTTAAAATTTATATATATTATTTTGATGTGCTGATATTAAAAATAATTTTATAAAAAAATTATTAAGATGGATTTTATATAATAATAATAATAATAATAATAATAATAATAATAACAACCTACCTACATTTATAAAAATATTATTTTTAACATTCAACAAGCAAGGAAGGATTGGGGGTTTAATATTTGAAAGTCCAATACAAATGCAGAATAATGAAAACTTTTTTTTTTTTTTGTGCCCACTAAATCAATAGGAAGCGAACAATATTCAGCGGAAGGCAGTTTGACATTCGAAATGCCTCTGTTGGCTAGGTGTTTCCCTCTATATGCTTAAATATTCAGCCGTGACCCTGTCTAAAACATAATCACAAAAAAAAAAAAGAGGAGCTTTTTAATGGCTCTCTTTTGTGCCATAATCCACTTCCCTTTTCATTTCCTTTTCCTTTTAACAATGGAGTAGAGAGCATATCATATTTTTTTGAATCTTACAAGAAGAGAGCATGATAAGTGCGTGAAAGAGTTAACTACTATAATCCAGTCTTTATGTTTTTAGTAAAATAATTAATTAATCCCTTTAATTTATAATACTTGAATCCTTTTATTTATTTATTCATTTGCATCTTAATCCCGGTTATTTTCTTATAACGATTTAATTATTTTCGTTTAAATATCCTTTATTTTTCATTAAAATTTTTGGTCTCGCAGATTAAAAAAAAAAAACTAGAAATACTCTTACAGAGGATAATTCAAACATTTTTAAAGAATTAACAATGAACTCTAGCCAATAAACCGATTTACAGTTTTCCAAACCATAAAACTTAAATTATAAAATAATGAAAAACACATGGACAAACTATAGTTTACTTTACTTGAAACATTCAAAAAAATATAAGCGGCAGGAGTAAAACACTGTTCTTCAAGACAGGCACTGTGGATTTGGACAACATTTTTACTATTTCGCCACCCATTCTAGAAATCCATGGCACATTATTGTTATTTTCACGGGATTTATTAGTTATTATCAAGTTAATTAGGTCAAATTAATCCTTTTTATTTCTTGAAGTGCAATATAATTAATGGTTTAATATTGGTTGCAAAAATGAACTCACTGGGATTTAGAGATATTTTAGTCTTTATAATTTAGTTAATTTGTTTTTCTCATGTTTTTTCAGTTTAGGGGCAAAAGGATAATTTGCAAGGAAAAAAATAATAAGAAAAGGACGGGGAGCATGAACAATTGTTGTGGGTTTCAGAGAGCGCAAGTGGTGATGTTTGGTGATTATTTTTTACTCGGTTAATTTTTATTAAATTAAAATTTTTATAAAAAAATTAAAATTAATTAAAACTAATAAATTTTGGTTTGATTTTTTTAAAATAAAAATTAATTTAAACTGATTTAGTTTTGTTTTTATTAATTTAACTTGATTTTTTGAGTTCAGCTTGGTTTGAGTTTGGTTCAGTTTTTTAAATTTCATACTTATAAAATTAAAATTAAATTGATTCATTTTTAAAAAAAATTAATAAATTAAATTGATTTTTTTTATAATTTCTCTGATTATTTTTTAATAATTTTTTCAATTTAATTAGTTTTTAGTTTTTTTGCGCGTCTCTGTCGTCGGGTGATTAAATCTACTTCCAGGGTTACAATTGAATCATTTTGGTGGCCTCTCCACACTCGAGGCACGCTTTGTTTACGTGTTTCCAATTTAATGCCGATAACCTCCCCCACTCCCCCATGTTCCTCTTCTTGGCTCTCTAAATTTTTAAAATAACTTTTTAATTATTTTTTTCTTACATCAAATTTGACTAAATTTAATAATATTATTTTTATTATTATTTATTTTATTTAAATTAATTTATAATTTTTTTTTCAATTTCACTCCCCAGTATTTTTATTTTTAAGATTTGGTGTCCGCCTTTGACTAATATTTTTTTTATTTAAGATGGCTCTTAAAATTAATTATTTTTTAAATAATTTTATCATTGAGAATTTTATCCTATCAAATTTGATTCTTAATTTTTTATTTCTATTTTTTTACCTTAATTTTTTAAATTAATTTTTTTATAGTTTCATTCTTCAATATTAAATTTGTTAGAAGTTGAGCTTTTTAATTAAGTTTGGGTTTAAATTTTAAAGGATTAAGGGTTTGAGAGATTACCCGGGCTTGTTTTTTTTTCTTGGAAGCTCATTTTTTTTATTTCATCCTCTAGCATCTGTTTTTTCTTTCTATGATATTTTTAATCTCGAGTTTTTTCTCTCTCCTTGTTAAATTTATTTTTTTAATTTTTTTTAAATTAAATTAATTGATTTTATTGTTCAATAATGAATTGATTGAATGTTGAGCTTTTTGATTGATCTCGAGTATAAAATATAACGGGTGAGAAATTTGAGAGATTGATATAAATTTAAGAGCTCCTTCGAATTTGCTTATTTTTATTTTAAGTTTTTTTTTTAATTTTTTTCTTGTACATTACCTTGTTTTTTTCTTCATTAAATTTAGTTTTTTTAATATAAAATTTATTTTTAAATTAATTAAATAATTAAATATAAATATAAACTATTTATTTTATAATATTTTATTTGGTTTGGTTTAGTTTGGTAGTAACTGCTATAATAGCACGTTTAATTTCTTTCAATTATTCGAATCTTAGGTTTTTTTAAAGTATTGGGTAAACATCTCCTTTTATGTGAGCAAACAATTTTATAGCCGGCAACATAGGGTGTGTCATGTAGCTAGTTCTAAAAGTATGGGCATAGAGTTTTCATCTTTTGTTTGTTTTTTTAGAGAAAGGTGACACAGGTGATACAAATGCTTTTAATATGACTGCTTAAGAATTGACATTGTTCTGATTTCTCAGTTAGGTCATTGGAATATTCCAAGGTCCCATTATAGCTCCACTTCGCCACATAAACCAAGAAATGACTTTATCAGTTTTGAGAAACTGCAAGAGTCATTTGGCCTTAAGATTCACTGAAGAGACGCTTTCTGCTATTGACCATCCCCACCGCCTTCTCGGCATCTACTGTATATATTCTGCAGGTTCTAACTCCAAGTCCCATGGATTCACGTCTATCTTCATGCAATATGCCCAGAATCCATGCTCAAATAATAAGATATCACTACCAGTTGAGTTAAACAGTGAACACTATACATGATTACAGGCCAATAAAGAGATGGAAATGGCCAAAAATGTACTGCAGGGAAGTTCCTATCTCGGAAGAAATGTATTTGCGTGTACCTAATCCACCCTCTTTATTAAATTAACATTTGTTATTGTTAATTGACATGGAATCTTGGACAAGGTAAGATTCTTAGGTATCAGATTAATATACCTTGCCTGAAGATAATTTAAACAAACAGAGAATATATATAGTGGGACAACAAGGTCATCATGAATTATAATATGCACATTTCAAGTTTTTATTTTAAACACCATCTCACGTAGATTTATTCATGCGAGGGCAGAGAAAACACAATTTCACATTAAATATTAACGTTGATAAGTCAATATGATATCATATTCTAACCAGAAATCTTTTGAAACCGAGTTCAAATTATTCTATAGCCGTCCGATCTAAAATTAGTGCGTGTTCATATCACTATATATCATGTAAGCAAAGTATTACAAAAAACATTTACCGTCTGATCTTGCGTTAGTCGTGGAATATGCTAGGACAATTTAAAGTAGCATCGCCATGTAATATGCCCACATAGAGAGCACAAATCACATCATGCAATATTATTTTATCCAATCAATCCTCAAGCAACCAAAAACACGTTTAATATTATAGTGCTACTGTGGTTGACTAAAGTTGCAGAATTGTTTGAATAATACCACTGTGATTCACATCGCCAGCCGGCTAGGCAGGCAAGCAAGATCTTTTCGTAGGGCTTGACGAATCCTTGCATTTCACGACACTTTTCCGCTCCTTTATGTTTCTCGTTTTCATGCCAATCTCAATTCGAGCAATGCTGGAAAGTGGAAACCTTTTCTTGAATAGTTATCTCATTGTGCGCCCCTTGCTTTCGGTTGAAGAATAAAATATTGTTCGATGACACTAATTTAGGATAAGTTAGGATTACTCTCTCCTTAATTAGACCTAAAACTCTTGCGTGGAGCCTTTCAATATCGATTCAATTTTCTTCTATTTGTTTATATATATATAAATTGTTATTCGAATACAAGACCTGGAGACATGGATGCAATTTGAACTGCAAATTTGTTTAAAAAATTACGGCTTTACAATCAAAAGTTCGATCTCTGTGATAATTACATTCGGTTCTATATTTGAACGTATATATTTAGCACTTGCTTTTATGTAATAAGGTAAATTTTTGCGCAAATGATGCAGAAAGCATGGCACTGTGCTTATCACATTCTCTTCTTTTCACATCTTATCCCTCTAGTATGCAAGAGAGGGGGAAAAACTACGAAATGTGGGCAGTGCCGCATTTTCCTGTTACTGTTGGAGGAAGAACTGGCATTTACGCATGCACAACAATCAGAGATATTATTATTATTATTATTATTGCGCATCCAGCTTGTAATTACTGGTGTTTCTTGAAAGGGAAGACTTCTTACAAGTCAATATATATTCCTTTTCTTGTGATCGATGATTATAGCCGAGGACCTCCCTCCTCTTTTCAATTAGTGAAAAAATTGAAAGAAAATTGTTTCATTTCCGCGATGAAGCTTGAACTTGTAGCGAGGGGAATTAATATTTAAAGAGATCCTCGTTGTCTTCTTCGTAAGACAAAGTGGTCCTGAAAACATAAGTTGACCATCCTGTTAATTACTAAGCATTATCATGGAAGAATCTGGTTGTTTCTAGAGACAGGTACAGATGGAGAAAATCATTCAGCTCTTCGAAGAAAACTGGTAAAAAAATTGGCTTCGTTATGTATTTGCTTTGTGAAGATGGTAATTTTTAAATTGTTTTTTTGCATGAAAAATCTTTAAATTAATATTATTTTATGTGTTTTTAATGATTTTAATATGATGGTGTAAGAGACTAAAACTAAAAATAAAAATACAAAAATATCATTTCAATATATTTTCCATTCAAAATTATTTATAAAAAACACCGAAATTCGTATGGTGAAGTGAGAAATGCTTGAACATGCGTGTTAAAGCCTTTGCGTTGTTTTCCATGCCTGCTGCATTGCCTTCTGATCTCTAAATTACAAATGTGGCTTATTTGTCTGTCTCCCCGATATTTTGGCAACCTCAGTGTGGTAAAGTACACGGATCATTATTCAAAATTTGGGCTGACGAGTTGCCAAAAAAAATAAAAAAATGGCAAGGAAAAATACAATACAGAAAAACAACATGCACAAGAAAACTCCGAACGATGTCTATGTCACATATAGAGGCCTTTGATCCAGTCTTTGGTTACAAAAATTTTACACCACTCTCTTCTTATTTTTATTTTAACTCTACACCAGTACTCAAGCTACGATACTCAAAACACTGGGGATGTCGTGGTAGTATGCGTGGAGGAAGATGTCGCAGGGGAATTATTAGAATGAGTACCCCTTTCACCATGACTGCCCCTACCTTCTGACTGCAGGTGCTCAGATTGTGTAAGCTGTCGATTTTGTGGGACAGCGGGCGGTGGTGCGGCTATTGGTGCATAAATTCCATTGGCCGCGGAAATAGTGGAAGTTTCTCCTGCTGTTGTTGTGGCAGCCACTGCTGCATACTCAGTCGGTGGAACCCAGATGCCACCAACAACTACAAATTGTGGTGCCTGTGGACTGCTGTTATTGTGGACTGTAGGGCTTGGTCTTCTTGTATGCAAACGGTATTTCTGAAACAAATGAAACATAACAAGGATCAATACTTTGTTTGATTTCAGATACATTATACAAATATAACCGAAATTGGCTGTTCTTCAGATAGCTACCATAACCAAGGGATACTGTTAAAGAAATTATGCATTAAACATACACGTACTTCATTCTAATTTGTGTATGGAGCTTGAAACGGTTGGGACAAATTTATACTTTACCAAATCCAGAATTCCTACGCAAATAATAGACAATCTCGTCTATGAACCCAATTACAAGTTCACTTCTAACACTAGCATTCAGACATGCTTTCTATCCAACTCCAACTTTTTTCTAATGTTGTCAGCAGAAACAGCCTGTATCATAAACTAAGCTATGGAGATTCAGATTGTAAACCTAACAGATTTTGATAACCGTATGCCATTTTTCTAATTGAAGATTAATTTCATAAATAACAGTACATGCGTAATCATAGGTATCAACCTGTAGATGACTCTTAACTTCATCATTGGTAAGTCCATCCACCTTCATGAGCTCCCTTATTTGCTTTGGAGTTGCAGCTACATTGCATTGAATCGAAACCCCTTATCAAAACACAATTCAATTCCATACCACAATAAAACAACAAAACCATAATCTCCCCTAAAAAAGAACCATTCACTCACCATGTGAGCCACCAAGCTGTTGAAGAGCATGTAAGAACCTTCTATGCAGCTCAGGTGACCAACATCTTCTTTGCTTTCTTTGATTTCCCTCTTCTTTGTCTTCCTTTTTATTGCCTCCACCACCAGTTCCTCCTGTCACAGCACCCGCTATTGAACTAGTTGCAGAAGCCGGCACTGAAGGTGATGCCTTAGAGATTGCCTGGTGACTACTCTTCCCAACACTATTCTCTCTGTGAAATGGCTGGAATGCACCTCCAGCCCCATTTCTTTTCACTTCTGTCACCGCTGCCTTTCTTGGCAAATCCTGCAAGAATCAAACACACAAAATAAAACCCTCTTCTTTTTTCGTATCATTCTCCAAACTCAAAAGGGTGGTGGTCATTATATTACCTGTTTTTGAGGTGGATCTGGGGATTGATTCCACAACTGGACAGATCTAAGCCAATCAGATTTCTTCTTGTGATCGTTGTTGCTGATGCTGCTGTTACTCTTGTTTCTCTTGTTCTTATTCTGTGATTGTTGTTCTTGATGATCGTCATCATCATGATTATTATCATTTTCATCGTCATCAGAAGAGTGAGTTCTCTTAATAGGAATAAATTCCTCCAAAACAGGCCCTTCACTCGATGTCTGCTCAGAGCATTCCGATTGTCCGTGCATATTATGATCCTCAGTTGTCCCTGATAACTCCCGCTTACATGCCTCGATCGCTACAGAAAACATACAAACTTCAAATTTCCAATCTTTCTCTAACCCACAAGAAATTTTCAAGAGAAATTGAGTTAAAAGAAGCACAAACCTTGAGTAACAAGCTCTAGACACAAGGGAAGCTCGCGTTCAAACACTTGAATCTTGCGTCTTTCTTCTTCTAATGCTTCTACATATTCATGACACCGTTGCATTTTCTCTGCAAAATCCATTATTTTTAATCTGTTCAAATATCTATCTATCCAGTCTTGGGAAAAGGCAGTTCCTTTTTTTCTTCCCGTTATTATTCCTGTAAAGGTTGATGATGATGGAGGTAGTGGGGTAGATAGATTATAAGTAGATGTACAGGTGGGCTGATCTGGTTACAGAGCATAGATAGATCGGAAAAAAACAAGAAGAAAGGGAGAGAAGAACACTGAGACAAGAATATGGGATCTAAGTAGAATCACAAAATGGAATCAAAATGACAGCCAAGAAAAAGAAAAATACACTCCTTTTTATACACACACACACATGGACACGCAGTAGAGCTAGTTTCTAGCGAGAGAAAGAAGGGTAATACTGGCATCGAGACTAACAGAGAAACATTGGTGGATGATTAAGATAAATAACACGGGATTAGCTAGGTTGTTGTTAGGAATTAAGGTTGCAATAAGAGAAGGAGGGGAGGGGGAAAATGTTACGAAGTTAGGGAGATCGAGGTCGGGGCGTCGCGTACAGAACGAATCTTGGATATGCGATGTATAAATATATTTATTTTCCTTGTTTAGAGAGAGAAATTAAGATAAGGAGAGGGAGGGAAAGAGGGAGGGGTTGAATATTCGAGGGTGCGATTCCGTTTTCGTCTCCATTGCTGGCAATTATGTCAGCTTTTTTGTCCTTTCTATATTTCCTGATAAGATCAAAACGGACCTGTCTTTTCCTTCTCTGTCCCATTTTCTTCCTAAATTGGCTCTTCCATGAAATATACCTATATCGTAGTTTTTGCGTATGTATAACAGTATAAGATTATAGTTAGGAAAAATCCTTTTTTTTTTTTTTTACAATTCAACCACTGAATATGCAAGAAAAATGGATATTTTTTACAATTGGCTCTTCCATGAAATAAGATCTTTTTTTTTTGTTGATAAAATGCAAGAAAAATTTTCAGGAAGAAAAATGGAGTGGATGTTAAGTCAAGGCAAAAGATAATAAAAGAGCTGTACGAGTGTTTATAAGTACAGGAGATATTATATTTCAAAATATTTTTCATTTAAAATATTGATATGGATATTTTATTTTCATTTAAACGAGGAAGAGTTGTTGATATTCTCTGGCATCAATGGAATATACCAAGGAAGGAGGTGTTGTTGAGGAAGAAACGAGAATCCTGCGAGCAGAACCTGAGCGGGCGTGCGTACACACTGACGATGCCGCGTCTGATTAGGCCTGTGGACATTTTAGGCGATCCTTCTCACTGATGCGGCTTTTCACGCTCTGTCAGGGCCAGTCTTCTCCTGCTTCACCCTTTCCTCGTTTTTCTGCTTTTCATAGACCATTATCTTCCCGAACCGCTCCTCCAGCGCGTGCTTAAGCACCCGCCTGGGATGGCACGTTCCTGTCCTGCGACTACACGGTTGCTTTTCCGTGTAATCGTGTTGTGTGGTGGTCGTATAGCAGGGTGGGGTTTATGCTATCCTTGTGACTAAATAAATTAATTAAACACTGATAATTATGGTGATATAATTATCTCTAAACCTCTAATGCAGCCCTTTTACCTTTGTTGTGGAGGGTAAGCTGTCTTCTCATTGTCGGTCCAAGTTTGGTGCGTAAATTAACAATTTATCATTACCCGATTCCAAGTCATGGAACGACACTGATTGCTCATCGAAAGGCCTCAGATCTCTGCCAATACAAGATTTGGGAGCCCACCTCTTGAAGGGATGCGCGATGCATTGGGCCCTTTGGTAGCTAGTCCTTATGAAAAGCCCATAATCATTTTCCTGTCGCAAGCACGTCCATAAAAGCCCTTTTTTTCCCTCGACTTTGAAAGAATGGGTGAACTCCGGTTTGGAATTGTAATACGAATGACAGTTTAAATTTAAAGTGTTTTTTTTAGAAATGTTTTAAAATTATTTTTTTATTTTTAAAAAATTATTTTAAATATTAGTATACCAAACTAATATAAAAAAAATTAGGAAAAAAAATTAAACTTTGAGCTGAAGTAGTAATATTTTCAAAGAAATAACAAGGGAGTCCACTTCGGGGGCTGAGGTTCTTTTTGGGTGCCTGATATTGCCAGCATTGAGTTTGTTGGCCTCTGTATCTCCACTCTTTATTTATCAACACGCCACGTCACGCCATACCATAACAATAAATAAATAAACAAATATATTTGAAATTATTTTTTTAAATATATCAAGGCTTTTTTAGAAAGTTTTCATGATTCAGAATTAATAAAAAACACCTGAAGATGTATTAATTAAAAATACTTGATATATTTTCAGTTAACAAATATTCTTATAAGACTATTTATACCAGACACGCATTATAGGAGAATCAGCGCGGTTTTCAAATCTTATTACAGAGTGTTTGTTCTGTGTTAACTTTTGTATTTTTTGTCAAACTTAATAACATAATGTTTTACTATTTTTAGTAGTTGTGTTTTGGTCATAGAACCTACAAAAAATTGATGTTTCACCTGCGGTTTTACGCAAATAACTTTTTCATGCTTCCAACTACATTTTTCTAAAATGCAGAGCTGCACTCTTCATTGTTCACATAAGTAAACAGTGGAGTGCAGCTCTTCACTGTTTATTTATATGAATAGTAGAGTGTTTTTTATTAAACCGGGTTTGGTTCAAAGTAATGTATTAAACTAGGTTTGACCTAGTAAAAAAATAATTTTTTTTAATTATATTTTATTTAAAAAATTAAAAAGAGATTGTTTGATAACATAGCATTTGTAAAATTTAATCGTAATTCAAATTTTGTTCTTGCCGGGTCCAATTCAGTTAAAAAATTCAATTTTTATTTTTATTTTTAATTATATTTTATTTTAAAAATTTTAAAAAAAATTGTTTGATAATATAACATTTGTAAAATTTGATCACAATTTCAGATCTATTTTTGATGATATTTTACTTGATGTTGTTACGCGGTTAAAAAACCATGGAAAATATAGTTTTTATTGGATATATTTCATATATGATGAAATTATACATAATTTAATAAAATAATAAAAAATATTTGATATCCATATTATTTATTTCATGATATAATAATATTAGTTAAATTTACAGTGTGTATATATATATACATTATAATCTTGATTTAAAAAGTATTATTTTAATCAAATATATTAAATAACTTTTTATTCAATCTTAATTTTAATTATAATTTTAATTAAATATATATTTTTTAAAACCAATCTTAACTAAAAAAAATTTATAATTTTTTTTTTTAAATTATAATCATAACAATTACTAGTACCGTATCAAACATAATAATTCCACGCATTAGCACCGCGCGCAAAAATTAATTCTTACCAAATCTTCTCGTAGACCAAAGTCAAGAGAAATTCAGATATAATAGTCAGTTGAAAAAACCAATCATGACCAAATTCTTTATGCTATAATTAAAGAGGAGAAGTGAGGGGCAGAGATGGGAGTAACCTCTGCAGCACTGTGCAAGCGACTCGTCAAGAGGGCGGTTATGAAGGCTCACAGGGGCTTCATGACCTTTTTTCAAGTTTTCCTCTCTCGTACAATACGAATATTTGGCAATCTTACTTGCATCTTTCCTACAGTTATTTTACAAGCACACCAAATACGACAAAGCATGGCCATGACTGAGCTACAGTCTTCTCTCTTAATCCCCTACGCACGCATCCTGATATTTGTCATTTATAATACATGCATTTATAGGTATCAAGCACTTCTATGTAGTTGTATTTTTGGTCCTTCAAGCTAATATTTGCTCGTTGAACATGTATTACCCTACGTCTCGATCAACGTCGCTTTAAACGACAAAAGTGGTGGTGGCGAGGGAGAGAGAGTCACGCCTTCCGTTCTACGGTTAACATTGCTCCATGTCTACGTACTGAAAATCATTATCATGCACTCTTACTTTTGCTGGGAGAAGGAGAGGACAGATATAATGTTTATGCACCCCAGAAGAAAAGGCAGAGAGAAGTTGGTGAAAAGATCAGGAGCTCGGAAATCGAGCATATTGGAGCAGAGAGAGAGAGAGAGAGATCTTAGCATAGTGTTGGCACGCTATTCAATGCATCTTTAATCTTCAATACCTCTCCTCCTCTGCCGGTTGTCTGTCTCCTTCGTTCCCAAACACGCCAAGACCAGGAGAAGTGTCAATTTCCTCGGCTACATGCGGTGCTCTTCTAAAACCTTGTTCTTGTTTTTCGTTTTCTAGGATTGGTCTTTTAAAACTTCAGAATTATTATTACACGAGCCATTAGGCATCATTATATTTTGTTTTAGAGCATTTAGAAGAATAAATCCTTTTGAATTTTAATCTTGGAATTTCAACACAAGAAATAAAAAAAAACCCTTCTTAACCATCAAATCCAAGTATTAAATCAAAATTAATAATCTATTTCTAAAACCATATGTACAATGCCATTTGGAGAAAAAAAGCATGGTATTATCTTTAACCTCTTCAACAAATAATTACCATCATAACTTTTACTATAATGAGTTCCAAAGAACAAACTAAACAACAGATGAATTAGTATTGCTACAATAATATATATAAATTTATATAAACTCAATTCATATATACGAGATAAAACAACCATATTAATTTTAAATATTTAGCCATTCAAACTATTTTAATTTGCACCAACATTGTATATATATGGAATAAACCAACCATAATTTTAAACATCTCAATTAGCCGTTCAAACATAACAGCGTCAAATAATCACGTTATTAAAGTGTCTACTTCCTAGCTAATGGTTCTCAATGATCCCGGACAGAATTTTTCATTACAAAATCCAAGTCATTAACTGTGAATTCCAATATCTTCCTACCAGGACACCATTGAAGATGCGGGTCATGGGTTCCAAACGATCCAATAATTTCGATGATGCGATTTGGATCAAAACTTTTGGTGGGCTCCAATACGATTTTTAGATTTTTTCCATGGATGCTCTTGCACACCAAATTATGCTGCGCTTTACTTGTAAATGGGCTGCTCAGGACTACAATTCCTGGAACTTCTCGTCGATCTGTTGCCATTCCTCAACCACGGAAGCGGTGAAGCTGAGAGCCATGAGAAAGAAGTAGAGTCACCACGAAGACTGCATCAACAAAATTTAGTTAGCCTCTCAAGAACTGAAGGGCTGGCTTTATATTTAAGCCACATTATCAATCTTTTGAGCAATATTGCTTCCTTTACGGTGGTCTCTAAAGATGGATACCTGGATTCACTTGGTCCACAATCCATACTGAAGGTGGAGCAAAGAATGCAACTGGTCTCAAGTTTTTGCAAAAAATAACTCAAAAAGGAAAGTTAAACGCTTATTTTGCATGATTGAATTAGGAAATAGAACAAATAAACGTTACCAATTAGCAGTAGCTCGAATGGTTTTGCAGAAGGTTACAGGTGACGTTCTAAATACAACTTCTCTGCACCTGGATTGGGTCTCCATTTTCACTTGCTTTTCCTCACATAGCAATATATGGAAGATGCACAAAACAAAGGCACTCTTAACGCCAAGTTTCAGCCCGAGCTCAGCCAAAATCAAAGACTGGGAAGTGAAAAGAATGCTGGCAGCAAGATCTGTCCCTGTGATATCCATGTTAAACCATCTGGAGTGAGAAAGCCTAAATATCCCCCCCCCCCCCCCCCCCCCCCCCCCCCCTCTTCATCATGGATGCAGAAGAACAGCAAAAAACCACAATTCACCAGCAGAACAAGATTTGCAAGTTTAATCTCAACCCACATCACATTTGGTGCTCCCTTTCCCAACTTCAGTTAGAGCTTGGATTCACCTGGTCCACATATATTGCTCTGAAGATGGATATAATTAACAATTGGCATTCCCGGTTGCAGTTCTCATTCTTTTGATGGATTCATTCCTCGGCCAGCAATGTAAATGTTTTTGGAAAACGAGAAACTTCTAACTATAACTTTCATTTTCTTCATTGCTTGATCTAGTTTAGAGGCTTCCGAACAGATGTAGTACTATTAAGCTTCTTAAGATAGACAATCACAACCTTCACAAATTTCTCCATAATAGTTTTATTTTAATCCAGTGACGTACCAATCATTCATTGTTTAATCCAGATTCAATCATAAAAGATCATATTTAAAGAATGGGTTCAAAACCTAATGGGCCCTAGGGTATCTTGGATAATCAAACTTAATCGGTGTGATCTTGCCTCGTTCGCTCTAGATCAAATTGAAGACCCGTTCTGAATTTACCCTCTTCGGGATTATAAGCAGGATCATAAAACCCTTCAACCAATGCATCAGATGCGCACACCACAGGCACGAACCTTCGTGCTAACTCTTCACCCCCTGGAAAAAATAACTATTAACCGAAATCTCCATTCTATTTTCTTCCAAAGAATCCCCGAAACAATCATGCAAAGGGGTGTTTTCCACCACCTTCACCACATGTCTATGTCCATTATAATATTATATCATGATTAATGTGCTTCACTCTTTGGGATTTCACACACTTCCTTGAAACCTATTTTTCAATGTCTTGATAAGGAGAACCTCCACATGCAACATCTAGAACTTGGAACGCTCTGCAAAATCCCGAGGTGTGTTTATTTCAAGGCAAAATTTTGGAATGTTTATCTATCAACAATTGCATCTAATCTAGAGCCTCTCAAGAATAGAACACAGAAGAAAGCCCCCAACATGGTATAAGGCTTGGAATCCCAATAAGAACATAAACCTGCAAAGCAAACACTTCTATTGTACATGAAAAGCACACAGGCTCTAACCAATGTCCACACGCAATCAAGAAAAGATCAAATGCAAACAAACATGCTTGACATTTGACATGAAGATACTTTTCTTTTTCTTTTTTTCCAAAGCCAAAACCAACACAGAGGACAACAACAACAACAACAAAGCTTAGAAAAAGAGATCAAAAGCAACAGAAGAGATCAAAAGCAATAGAAGAAGGTCAACAAAGCAAAATCACAACCCGAATAGCAAGTAACAAACCAAAAAGAGACTGAAAAAACAGTCCGGATAAATCTAGAAAGGCAACTAACAAACCTAGAGAGGACAACCTCACAGACAACCAGCCAAGGCCAACAATCCTTCCCAAGCCAAAACCCAAAGCCCTGAGAGAATGAAATCATAAAAGAACAAAGCATCAACAAATCCAAAATGAAACAAATAACAAACAAAACAAAAAAGCCAGTGAAAGCAATGCAAAAGTGAAGACTGGAAATGTAAGAAATTAATCACCATAGTAGAACAACGCGGAACATAGAAAGAAGAGAAATAGAGAGGCTCGATAGTTATCTATAAGAGTATAATCCCTAAGAAACAAAACAGTTATATGGTCCCTCGCAAACCCATGCCGATCCAATCCCAAAAAAGAGGAAAACAACAATCAAACCCTCCTACCACAAGTCCCCCAATCAACCACACAAACAATTGACATGAAAAGCATAGAAACTACCAATGTAGACAGGAGATTAATAAGCCAAGCCAACTAAACCAGAAAAGAAACAGAGGCTTATCCGGCAACATTGCAACGAAACCAGAGCAGGGAACAGAGAGAAGAGGCAGCAGCAAACCAAAGAATCTCGCCAGAACAAACAGAACGTCAAATCCAACCAAAAAAAATTTCCACCCTCCCAACGCACAGTGGAAGGCAAAGGACATGGCAAATGGGTGCGCATTTAATGCATAATCATGACACACCCACTAGCTGTAGAAGAAAGAGACCAACAGCACCACAGTCACTGCAAATAAGGAGAGAACAACTACCCATCTCTAGAGCCTTGCCAAGTTTATCGCGAGATTAAGCAAAATTTTTAGGAAACACATCGCTTAAATCCACAGTGAAAGTAGTCTAGATCCACAGTGTTTTCCTGATCGCTCTCTCTCTCTCTCTCCCTCTCCCTCTTAGTTGCTCGTTAATGCACAGTTGCACCTTACAAGCGGGGCAATCTTTCACTGGATCCTAAACTATTACTATAATTTGTTTGCCAAGTCACGTGGTAATTTGTGATCTGTTCTTCGTTGGTTATAGTGTTTCCTAAATGTGATGATTGCATTTTTCATATGCCAAATCTTCACCTTTTCTTAATCGAGTTTAATTTTTGGTTTTAAGCTAAAAACAAATAAAATTAAGATATTCTACGAACTTGATGAATGAAATTGAATCTTACATGCCTCCTATTATTAAAGGAATTGAGAAAAACAGAGTGCAGAGAAAAGTTAGAATAATATTGAAAGTTTGACTGAACTAATTAAAACAAACTAAAAATCTCAAATAAAATAAGACAATACATAAACTTCATGAGACCATATTAAAATCTATCCAAAAATTTATCTCCAACATTACTTGTGAGATTATCAGATCGTGCAGTATCACATGCATGCATCCAACACTTGTAATTTAAACCTTATGGAGTGATTTTCAATTTCTTTCTTCTATTTCTTTTGTATAAAATAAATGAATAACTACTGAGATATTATTAATTATAGATTGAGTAACATAAAAAAATTATTATAATATTCCCTTTTTCTAATTTTTTCAGCACATAAAACCTTGAAGTAAAACGGTTCCTTGCAAATCGACAGAATAAAAAACCCAAAATACCCACCTCATTGCTTTCTATATTTGCCTTTCTTGTTCCAGCTAATCCTCGCAACACAGAGCAAATATCTCTCTCTCTCTCGCACCCCCTCCCTCATCTAATAACCATCATATCGCCATGCAAGCTCCCTCCTTCGCCTACATATCCTCTATTGAAAGTGCCTATATAGAAGCTGATGACCAAGGAGATGAGGAGTCCCTCTTTCTTTCTCTTAGCCCTCCTGGACAACAACACATTACTAGACACCCAAATCATCGCCGTTCTTCAATCCATCCTAGGAATATTCAAGAAAACCCTAGTAATTTTGAAAGTGGTGTAACAATAGCTCTCCATATTGGTCCTCCAACAGCCGGAGCAAGGACCAGCAACCGCCCAGATAATCACATTGGCTCTCTAGTTGAAGGACAGTACTGGATTCCTTCCCCAGCTCAAATCCTTGTCGGCCCGACACAGTTCACTTGCTCTGTCTGCAATAAAACATTCAATAGATACAACAACATGCAGGTTTAATTCGTTATGATATGTTGACATGTTTCTCATTTATTGATTTAGTATCACATGCTTGCATATATAGGTATATGTAGCTATAAATATATATTATACCTTCCTCCTGTTGCAATTTCTTTTTTCTGTTTTGTTGGGTCAATTTTTATTTTGTTTTATTTTATTTTTTATGATTGCATTTTGTTCTCATTTTGCTTCATTTCTACTACTTAATTTGCATTGTAATATATCAGATGCATATGTGGGGGCATGGATCACAATATCGAAAGGGACCCGATTCACTAAAAGGACCAAAACAAGCTTCTTCTACGCTAAGACTGCCATGTTATTGCTGCGCTGAAGGATGCAAGAACAACATAGAGCACCCAAGATCAAGGCCGTTGAAGGACTTCAAGACTCTACAAACACATTACAAAAGAAAGCATGGTGCAAAACCATTTGGATGCCGAAAATGTGGCAAACCTTTTGCAGTTAGAGGTGACTGGAGGACACATGAGAAGAATTGTGGTAAGCTTTGGTTCTGCATATGCGGTTCTGATTTTAAGCATAAGAGGTCCCTTAAAGACCATGTGCGTGCTTTTGGTGATGGCCATGCTGCGCATACCGTGGACATGTGTCATGATATTGATGAAGAAGAAGATCAAGAGGACGATATTAATAATATGGAAGATTAACACTATGATAATAGTAGATTAGCTGACAGTGAAGGTCTATATATATCTAGAATTATTTGGAGTTTTTTTTTTTGGTAAGAATTTCCATAATTTGCCAGTCATGACTATTTTGGTGTATTGCCCATCCGTGGGAGAGCAAGAGTGGGAGAGAGAGAGGATGAGGACAAACAGTACATTGAAAGCTAGGTAGGCAGCATTTAATGTTAAAAGCGTTAGCTCGATTGTCTTATTAAAGAAGCCCCTTTTTTTTACAACTTTTTTCATGCGAATAAAATAGAGAGAGAGAGAGAGGTAATCAGTCGTGGTCTGGCCAGAATCATCAAAGGTAGTCAAGTGAGTAAATTCAGTGGTGAGTGCAGATAAGAGCAGACATGCAGACATCTACAGTAGTCACATATTCTACTATTCACAGCTTGGCATTTGCCACAGATATTGCGTACCCTCTCTTTCTCTTCTCTGTCACATATTCACACAACGCAGAGAGAAAGAGAGTGATATCCCATATGGGTTCAGTCCCTCCGAGCTTCGACTACCACTACAAACACTTTGATCGAGCCTCTTTTGTCAGTGAGAGAGACTGAGAGAGAGAGAGTAACGAGGGACCACTGAGTTTTGCTGTTTTTGGGGTTTCACCCGAAGAGGTACCTTTTTTCCTTTTCAGATGAACTACAAACAGATCACCACGACGCATTTTTCAGGCCTCTGTTCTTGCCGCTTTTAACCCTAATAATGTGTCCATGCATGCCCTAGCTGCCTAGGCTTTTAGCACTATTCATCATAATCAGTTTTTTTTGTCTGGACTTGTTATCCCTTTCTTTATGTTTTAATTATTCCCTTGTGTTTTGTCTCAAATCTTACATCCATGCATGCATGGGTTACTATGTGTGTATATATATTCTCTTTGAATTTTTTTAAATTAATATTTTTTTAAAATATTATTTTAATATATTAAAAAAATACTTTAAAAATCAATACATATTATCAAACATCCTGTAAAAATACTAGACTATTTATAATTTGATTTTGGTAACTCCACTTTTTAAAACAAAATATAACTCCTCATCAATTGACAGCAAGGTTCCCTCCATATCTTAACAAAAATATGAACACGTGCAAGTAAGGTTTTAGCCCAGCGGTGGGAGGGGCTTGTCCCCTTTCTCTGCACCTGGGTTTGAGCCTTACCATGCACACATGTTACCCCCGCGGTGTCTTATCTGTTCATTGGACTTACAGGATGTTCAGTGGGTCATGGGGATTAGTCGTAGTGCGCATAAGCTGGTCTGGACACCCCACGTAAATAAAAAAAATAAAATATGAACACGCATGACACATATTTATAAGAAATAACGACCCTCATTTTAATTCTTCTTCTTCGATTTATACATATTATCATATTTTTTTTTTACGGTAAAGTCTATATTGATCCATGCATTGCATAGTTTCTATAGATTAAAATAGATAAATACCATGTCAATAAAATATCATAGACCAGACTATTAAATATAAATGAAAAAAAAACATTAATCTGCATTTATATATATATATATGTCAAAAAAAACTTTAAAATTTAAGTAATCACATGAGCAAAAGATTTAAAAATGATTTTATCTCAACTTTAACACTTATTTAAATATAAATTTTTTGAGCTTAAAATTTTGTATAAACCCATCATTAAACTTAAATTGAAAGTAAAAAATAATCTCAATAAAAAAACTTAAGCTTTAGAAGGAGGCTCAAAGTAATTTTATATTAACTCTAACAATACATGAGTAAATCTCTTTTGTGTCCATCACTCCACATGTAAAGTCCACTTTATAGATTTTTTGCATGAATACAATCCATATTTATCAAAATGAATTAGAAAGAGCAGATTACAGACACCATTAATAATCAAGAGAAAGCCAATGAAGAAATTGGCTACGGAGCTATAGGAAAACCAAACCCTGACAACAGCCTTGAGAAAAGAGAAAATCCCATTAATAAAAAAAGAAATTGGCGTCACCCGAAGTCAGCAGCAAAATACTCACTTCAATACAGTAACAGTGACTAAATTGCTGAGACCATCTCGCAAGCCGGTAAAACCCACGATCCAGGAATCATCATAACAATACAGGCTTGACTGGAAGACAGTAGAACACGAGCATCCCTAGGAGAATTATCTGCAATACATATCAGACAAACTCCATGTTATGAATATCTATTAAATAATATTTTCAAGAGATCCTGACATTACATAATAGCAATTAATGCATGGATGTGGCCATATCATTCTGGTTTCAGGTATTAAAAAACGTATCCAATTCATTGAAAGCTGAACTTTGAGCAATAAGGCTTGAGGTACTTGTCTTCAATTATAGTGTAGGTGAGAGCGAAATTTCCTACAACAATTGTAGTTTCGATGGTGAATTTGCGATTGGATTGTTTTCCTTTCTTTAAGTTTTTTTTTTTAAAATCAACTGTGACCGCAGGCCCGGGGAATCCTTGGGACACATGCAAGTCGCGTTGGATAAAACTTTTAACATATCCATTGGTTGACATTTCGACCAGGAAAAGGCTGGGGACAAAAATCAGACTTCAAAAATAAGGTTAGAGACCAGGTTTTTTTTTTTTACACAGAAAATAGGTTAGTTTTTACTGATTAGCCTTTCTGTAAAGACTGAACTTTCCTTGAATCCGAACAACATGACATGACATATCATGCTAGGTAAATTTAGACTATATATTGGTTTGTATTTAAATGATTCAATTCGGAATATACTTTACATACTTGCAGGCTACCAGGCTCTCTCTCTTTCTATATATATATATAGAAAGAGTTGCATGTGATGGACAGATCGATGTAGCCCTGCTTCAACCCAGCTATGGGTGTCATACGGGTGGTAAACATATATAGCTTAGCTGAGATGCCGATCGGCCGAGATTCATAGGGAACCCGAGCACTAATTTGGTTGCATCTATCCGTGAATCTTCCTAGGAAAGTTTTACTGAGTAAAAAATGTATCTATAGTAAAAAATGATCCTTATGAAATCATCTATCTATAGACAGCATTTTGAGAACCGTTCTCAACGTCTCATAGGATACTACTGTTGGGTTTTATGTTTTTTATTCTGTTTTTTTTTTTTAACACTATAGTTGGGTTTTATCGTTCTCAACGTCGTAGGAACCTCTCTTTTCTATTTTTCTTTTTGTTTTCTTTCATATCATTTGTAACAGGAACATTTTATTTTCCTGCCATTTAATTTTTCAAGATCATCTTTTAAATGCTCACTTTTTAATTAATAGATGTAATGTTTATATAACAAAAAAAAAAACATTAATATATTTTTAAAAATAATTGTGCTCAAATTTTTTTTTTTTTTTAAGATTCAAGTAATGATGTCAACTTAATAATAAATGGATGAGATTTACATCTATACTAAATATCTTATAGGTATAGCTTGCTTCCAGATCTAATGTTAATGGGCGTAGTTAAGAGAATAGCTCAAATGAGTATGAGATTGGCGAGTTACCAAATCTAATATTTTTGGATTTAGTTACATACTAAACCCAAACAAATATAGATCTAATGAGCTACTAGACTCAATATTTTTGAATTCACATATACACTAAGCACAAGCAAGCATGAGTTTAACGATGTTTTTTAGTATAGCTATATGTTAAGCATAAGAAAACATGAATTTAACGAGTTGTTAAGCCTACCACTCGTGGGCTTGATATCTTACTAAGCTCAAATAGATATGGGTTTTGCGATCATTATAGACCTCATATTAGGTTATATGAATTTATTTATTTATTCTTATAACTTTTAACTTAAAATATTAATGTTAAGGATATCCATCTCCTTACACTCTTAGGTGTATAAAAATCTTCTAGGAACCTATTATATTGTCATTGCTATTAATATTGTGTATGAAATATTTATTCTTTATTAATATTATGTAATGAATATTTATCCCTTATTTAATGTTGTGTAAAATATATTTATCATTTATTAAAATTATTAGAAAGAAATGACTCTCTAATCCTCCACTCTAGCAAAAACGACAAGATTTAGAGGCTATAAACACCTCCTAAAACACCTAGGTAATGAGGTCAAAATCTTTATTCTTCACTGCATATATATTTATCTTTCTCTAAATTATTGTTGTCTTATTTTTTAAAAAAATACTTATTTAAACATTTAAAAATTTTCATGTTTAGTACATAAGATTTTTTGTAGGTATTCACTATCACCTTAACTTACCAAACACTAGTCATCTTAACACAAAAAAAATAAATAAATCAAATTATTAAAATAAAAAAAGTTAATTATTTTTTATTTGTTTTAGTCTTATTTTCGTCTTATTTTAGTCTCTACATATAAATAAAAAATAAGGAAGAAAGTAATAAAAGAGAGTTGACAAACAACCACTTTACAATAAAAAAACTCATTTGTTCTTGGTATTGATGAATTTTGTTTAGTTTTTTTCCCTTTATCTTGTTGAAAAAAATATATCAGTCATCAATTTTTTTTAATTGAATTGATTATTCAGTTTTAGCTAATAAAATGGTTATTCAATACTACAAATGAGTTTTTTAAGATCCAGCGGTGTTTCTTAGATGTTCTTAGATGTTTTCAATTGAAAAGAAGGTTAAATGAGTCATCGCCTACTCTTTTCTTTTTTTATCATAGGAGAATGATGATAAAAGACCTGCTTCGATGGAAGAATCAAGAGAGATCGAAGGAGGAGAGCAAGGACTAAAAACTAAAGCAAGGATTACAGGATAGAGTTGTCAAATAAAGCCAGGCAACTCCAGAATATGAACTCACCATTGGTAAATGTTTCACCTTCAACCATGGCACCAGGTCCGTCATTGCCTGTCAGACAATTAGACTAGATTTAGGGGATCTCTTAGGATGAAAATTCAACAGCATACGAAAAAGATCATCAACTAAACTAGGTGGAAGCTTTGCAGCCGGGAAATTCAGTTCATCTGTGAAATATACAAATATGATGCATTTCGAGGATTCCATCTGTAAATCCTGGAATAATACATAATAGGTAAATGAATTTTTTTACAACATTAGAAAAATTAAAATGGATTAACAATAGGGAAAAAGAAACAAAAAAGGGAGAATAATGGATCCAAATAGTTCAGATCGAGGCTTTGTTGAATTCATTTGAGTTTGTAGCTTGATCTCCAATCATTAATAGAGCTGAGAGAAATTAGTCCAGAACCGGCTCCTAAAGAATAATGGACCCAAATAGTTCAGATCGAGGCTTTGTTAATGATAGACTGCTGCTGCTGCCCATGACTAGCCTCGAGTCATTGGTTCAATGCACAGTGCAGAGGTAAATACTGAACCGTATACAAAAAAATTCCGTCTTTAACTCCTTGGAACTTAAAACAAATGAAAAAAAGAAGAAGAGTAAAACAATAAGATGATGTTGTCAAGAGATACTTACGATTGTGTAAAATTAATGGTTCAGAATGAAACAGTCCCCACACCATGCCCGACAAAACGCTCCACGACGCCTAAACCATATTTTTCAGCATGCTCGCTGAGACAATAATCCAAGCATTGTGTTATAAAAGGTTTCAGCCACCATGAAATAACAAAATATACAAGAACGAATTTTTTATCCTAACCACCTATGGGATTGGTCACAAATAAGTTAAGGTGATATTTTAGCAAAAACATCTACGCAAAATCTGTTGTTATACCATTAATGATTGATAAAAATAGTATTGATGAATGAAATTGATCAGCCAGTAACTTCACAACTTTTGAGTTTTTCATAAATCTCCATACAGCTTCCATCTCCTATCCGAATAAACCTGTTACAGTTGATCAATCTGAACCCAACCATAACACTCCGTAACAAACCATCCGATCTGAAGAAAAGTATATTTAGGTATTGCTGTTTTATTTGAGTATCAAGCTCTGAGAATGAACACCCCACCATGACTCTGATGTAGTACCACAGCCACAATAAAATTGTTCTCTTCTGAATCCAAGAAAAACAAGAAAAGGATAAATAATACCATATTCTCCTTCCAATTTTCTTGAAACTGGCACCATTTTGCAAACAGCTATCCCTCTTTCCAAAAATTCCTCAGTCAACTGCAGCAAGAGGTATAAATGATGCCTGAATAACATTTCCAGCGAATGCAAAACAGGAAGGAAAAAAAAAAAGGTATATCTATTATAGCATCTCCATAAAGGGATGTGCAAACTTCTTTGACAGAAATGGCAAAGCAAGAATCAGTTGCCATTGTCCAACTTTAAAGACTTAATAAAGATAGACAAATAACCATAATCACAATTTGCAAAGCTATCAACAAAGAGAAATAGGTGATATTCTTACCTTTACAAAACATAATTTACCTTCACAAGACGCTTAATTCCATCGCTGATATTCCCACAGAAATGTTTTTGAAGTGTCTCCATGATAAAGAACCAACCTCATTGATGATAAAATAATGAACCAGGAACTTACATTTAAGTTCTAAAATGATGAATCAGGAACCTGCATTTAAGAAGACAGTAACATCAATGTAATGTTTATCATTTCATCATCCTGCACAGAGACAATTATTTAGCAACGATCTACATGCGTGTCATACAAGCAGCAACAAACAGACCTGTAGCTGACGGGAGTTAGGTATTCCATGACACATGCACTCATTAACTGATGTGCAGTCTCTTTTGGAATCCTCCATAACCAAGAGGTGAAGGATAAGCACCAGTATCACCAGCACCGATGATCATTTGGCACACTGCTTTGTCAATCTCGTTCGTACATAACTGATGGCTGATAGAGATGTACAAACAAGAAAAGGCCATATCAAAACCATAGAATCTTACAAATCTCAGGTATCACTAAGAATAAACAGACCGAAAAGATAACACACACACACACACACACTATGATAAAAATAAATAAAATCCTCCAAAATTATATAAAAAAGGAACCATTTCTTAAAGAAATGTCAGGGGAAAATGCGAGCTTTTATTTCCCTGTTCCAGTTCTATTATACCTTAAGAGCATAAAAGCAAGAGAACAATCCATTTCAATGCATGGAAGTTAGAGAATTTCTGTTCACAGGAACAACAAAACTTCGAAAGTGTTCAAGGGAGAGCAAGTGGAAAGATTAAAATACATGCCTGCCCTAAATAAGATAACTACACTATGTTATCCGAGGATCGGAATCCTACTTCTTAAAAGCCTTTATGAGTACATTTCTTCCCAGAAGCAAAAATTAAATTTGGAAACTGTAGATCAGAGTTGCAAAAGTGTTTGCGTTGCTGAGCAGGCATAAAGTCATTTACGATAAATTCCCATCAAAACATGCTCATTCATAACACCTAGAAAACAAGTCAATTGACAATTGGCCACACCAGTCAAGGAAACGCTTTGACTGTTCCATGACAGTTGAAGAAATTTGTTATTATGAATTGATGGATAGAAATTTGCTTTCCAGAAAATGATTCGTCCAGCGTGACAAGCATATGAAAACTGGAAACACCCTGCAGCCGACACAATGCATCAGAAATGCTAACAGATTAAATTTTGAAGTAAGAAAAATCAACTAAAATTCTAAATACAGTAAGAAATGGGACATTTTGATCCAACACCAAAATTCACCATGCAAGCATAGCGACGACAAACCTAAAAAACTCTAGCCTTGCATCATAGAAAATGTTCACTAGCATAAAAAATGGATCCCATCCCAAGCGAATCTATTTAATATTGTATAACTAAATAACAAAACATAGACCATAGACTTAAACAGTACTAGACAAGCCGTCTTGTATATAGTCTTAAATTTACCAGCATTCTCCAAAAACGTGAGCAGCAAGCTCGCAAGCAGCCCTCATTTTAACAATCCATTCAGAGTCATGAATCTGATGCTCACTTGAAATCTCTGGCAGCTCATTTGATGGAGGCTTTGGAATATCAACAGGCACTGACAACCGTGGCGATACGCTTGCCCGCCTCAATGGCGGCCTTTTTCTAAACTAAGTCGTCTTTTGAAGCTCTTGTTCTCTACGGAAATTAAATAAAACACAGCAAAACCAATCAAGAAAGCAAGCAAATAATCATAACACAGTTAACACTTCAAATTCTAAATGGTGTACCTCCTGGTTCTCATGGCCTCTTCTAGAGGTGAAACTCTCTTTGAGAACACAACGAGTCGTCTGAGATTTTGTGTTTTTTTCCTGGATTTAGTGATTTGAAAAGGTATTTAGAAGGAGTACATCTTTGTAGAGTGAAGTTAGTACAAATGAATCTAAGTTTGAGGATTTTACAGGTTGAGGGAGAAAAGGAAAGCGGGCCCCCCTGAAAAGAGTTGGATTTGACCATGATGATGATGAGGAGGAGGAAAGTTGCAGAGAAGGAGGAGGGAAAGAGAGTAGCAGCAAAACCCATTCTCTCTACAGCGGTCAGAGAGCGTGGAGAGAGAAATCAAGACAAACCTGGGAGGGAGAGACAGTGGAGCTGGGTTATGGGTTAATGGGTCAGATGGTTGGTCTTTTAAGCCATTTTGATATGGTCTGATCCAGTTTTGGGTCTTTTGTTATTAGGCCCATATGTGCGATATTTGGATACCTTCAACCATGAAAATCTGCGAGCTAACCTGGCCAAGTTATAGATAATGGGTTGAAGCCCAGGTGTGGCTGCATTTAGATAGTTTTTGTTTTTGTTTTTGTTTTTTTTTTTTTGTTGTTCTTCACGAGGTCAACTGTACTTTCGTCTCCTGCCTCTGAATTGCTGGATTGAAGTTCAAGGTTGCAGACTTTGAATCCGATACCTTCAACCAAGATTCTTAAGTCTTAACTCCCTTAGGACCTTCCTTTCCCATTTTTTTGAATGAAAATGTGTCAATAGCAAATGCAAAGAAATTCCACTTAGTAGCATTCGATACAAGATGACAAGTGTAGTTTCATTGAGTTTTCTTCTCTCTTTTGTGTTGGTGCAAGATTTTTGCAGTTTACTTCACTAACCGCACTAGTCAGGCCAGCAAAAGCAGAAATATGTATTTTTTAATTGTTCGGGCATGGTATAAAAGAAATTTCTCGAGTGATTTCTATGCTATGATAGAAACGCAAGTATAGAAAATGAGACTTGTCATTTATGTTTGTAGACAGTCCATGTCTCAACTTTCGTTGGCCTCTTCAGACAAAGTCTTGGGATTGATTGTAGAAATTAATGAGTGCAGCTACGTGCCAAAAAAAACCAACAATTCCGAGACTAAAATCTTTTAGATTCCCAGTCAATTATGGCAAGATTATTTTTGAAGACATATTTCAACAACCATGGGTAAATTAGCCAAAAAGAATTTGAATTTTTCAACTACATTTAATGATGACAAGACAGTCACGAATGTTTGGCTTTCCATGTCCATATCTGAAAGAAAAGTCGAAGAAGAAAATCGAATCCGTCAGGTATGGGAGGAAAACTATGGTTGCCGCTAATATCCAGCATGGTTGAATGCCACTTTTCTAAAGTTGATTCCCTTTGTGAAGCCACCAAAACTAACCTCAGTGCAAGTGGTAAGGGGGAGCCTCTAAGAATACGTACTGGAGATTCAGAATAGAGAAATAAATATATATATATATATATATATATATATATATATATTCCTTAACTTCAAGTCTTATTTCTAGATTAATTTTAATTGGGTTTGGTAATTGCTCCGGTTCCATGTTAACCTCAGTGCAAGTGGCAAGGGGGAGCCTCTAAGGATACGTGCTGGCGTTTCAGAATAGAGAAATATATGTATATTCCTAAGTTGAAGTCTTATTTCTAGATTAATTTTAATTGGGTTTGGTAATTGCTCTGGTTCCATGTTAATCCGTGAAAAAAGAAGAGCAACCCTTGGTTCAGTTTTCCTCATGATGTTACATAAATTTGTGGAGCTAGCTAGTTGCGGATTTATTGATTTGAGATTCATGAGCTTGCAAGAAATTAGCTGAATCACATATTTCCGGAACGTGGGAAGAAAATGGCAGGAAAATACTAATCCTGCCAGAGGAAACTGCAAGCAGATTAGCATGATCTTTAGCTGTAAGAAGACTTGGAATCAAATCTGACTATTATCTTTGAAATTCTTAATTAAGTTATGGAAATGTCAATGATATTGCGTGGTTCAGAGGTTGTTTTGCATAAAAGTACGTATACCATTTATTTCTTTTAAAAATCCCAGCTTTGACTACAATATTATTGTCGACATTACTCATGATTTGACATTTTGCAACACATTAGCAATGTCAAAGCTCTTCTTTAATTACAGAGACCTTAACAAATCAATGGGCTGGGCCAATATTGAGGGGTTTAAGCTGCCATCTTCGAACAAATATTAATATGCCAAAATCAGGGTAAAGGTTGGGATTTGAAAGGAATTATACACTCAATTTGTCACCCTTATTCTGCCTAATGCCACACCCTATATCCGCCTGGTGAGAGGGGAGACCTTGAATGTACAGATCATGCACAATAATCCCAATACTGCTGGCCTGTTTTAGATCATGAATCTGGGTTATAAAAAATGCGTTGCAATCCATTAGGAGCACCTTCTCAATAACTCCTGTCCTTGTCATGAATATGTGATTTCTCGAGCGTGTACAAAACAAGAGCCGTGTTAATTTTTTATTTAGAATGCTTTGTAATTGTGTTTTAAAAAAAAATTGAATTTTTCATTTTAAATTAATATATTTTTAAATAATTTGATATGCTAATGTGAAAATTTATTTTTAAAAAATAAAAAAATATTATTTTAATATATTTTATAATAAAAAACAACCGCTATTATATTCTCAAATACTTTTAAGAGATTTTGCATTGCGATAATACAGCTATATTTTTTTAAAAGTTAGAGTTTTTTATTTTAAATTGATATTTTTTAATATTTTATTATTATTTTAATAAAATAATATCAAAAATAAAAATAAAAGATATTATTTTAATGTATTTACAATTAAAAAATATCTTAGAAAACAATATCTCACTTTTACTTTTAAATAGACTATAAATCAAATTGGTTTAACTATATTTGATTTTTGAAATACCCGACTGTAATGAATTTCATCCAGTCAAAATATTTATGATCAGATCTTTTATATATTAATCAGATTAGCGTTTTCTGAAATTGGGAGCCAGAATTTTGAGCTACATGGTTCTCAAAGTTTTGATTCATGACATTTTTTTTTTATTTGTCATTATTACGAGGGGGAAAAATCAAAATCAATGTTTTTGAATTTCTAAAACACTTAAGAAATCATAATATAGGATACTACACAAAGCAGGCTCAACGAAATTGAAATAGCTGCAATCATGTTTGAAACAAAATAAAACATCACCCTCAAAATCTCCGCAATGCTTCCAGAAAAGCATATGTTCCACAAGTAAAAGGTTTTGCCGCGCTCGCCAGCTTAGTTGCCTTTCCTGGCAAATCAAAGATGAGTTGTCTTCTACTTGTTCCACAAATCTCCGTCATTTTTTTGTGCCACAAAGGCAGGCTAGAAGCGTGTGTGAACATGTAATGAGATTAGGGGTGAAGCGGAACACTTTTTAATCTCGACAAGATGTGACAATGATAATCAGCCAATTAGCCTGAGATTTTTTGAGGATAAAGGTGATATCCACACCTGTTCTCTCTCTCATGTCTCATGAAGCCCGTATATATATATATATATATATATAAGGCAATGTGAACAGAAACAGATTTACAGTTATCCATTTCTAAACTTCTTTCTTTAAAACTTGATGGTGCCTAATTTCAAGCTTTATTCAGCTTTTTGTCTTGTAATTATAATATAATATACAATTAGCCTTTTGCAACTTGCAGCAGCAGCGGCTACACCTCCTGACCCACCCCCCCTCATTCTCCCCCTAGCCTTCCTAAAATTCACAAAATGCCAAGAAGAGAAAAACACAAAGTAAAACCAAGAAACTAAAAACGAAATTACAAAATGTTACAAGGCTCCAACGATCCTTCGTTTCTTACTATACTGATGATCTATTGACAAAAGCTCCATATCCCTCATTGATCTCTTCCCATCACACCCATTTTCCATCCCAGGTACATTAAAAATGTTAACCCCGAACAACCTCACCATCTGAACCGGTTGGACCTGGTTGGACCCGCTTCTTGCTTTCCAATCAATGTAAAGCTGCTTATCAGGTCCAGTTGATCTTTGAAAGCAAACAATGTCACCAGCTTTCAAGCTCTTCTCTTTTACAAACCGGCTCCACCCTTTGGTCAAAACATAACTCTGGCTACTATTCCAATAAGAATAACGAAACCTCCACACTTTGCCGCTCACATCTTCCAAGTTAAGCAATACACCTTTAGTACTATTGCTTGATGTACTTTGCAAAGGAAAATGCTTTTCCGCATGTTGTTTTGGTATCACAAGCCGATTCAATTTCCCAACATCACTCGGAGTCACAGCTTTCTCAAAAAGCTGTTCACGCGCTTTCAACACCCGACCACAACCATGATCATAACTATTATTCTCGTAGTTTGCTGTATTCTTGTATTGCTTCCCATTTACCCCATTGTTACTCCTGTGGTTCCTTTTGCTTTGCTCTAGCTCATCGCTGTACGTATGTTTCCTCAACATGTCAACGATTTCAGCTTTCGAATGAGCGTTCAGGAAAGCAGCCTCTATTTCATCATCTTCGGTCTCATTAACTTGCTTGAAGTTAGTCACGGCATCCCTTCCACGGAATCTCCGAGCAGCAATATCATAGGCTCTTGCTGCTTCATTTTCTTCATTGAACGTCCCGAGCCACACACGCTGGTGCTTCTCGTAAATCTGTGCACCCCAGCGACCATTTGGTTGGGGTACAACACCTTTGTATTTAGAAGAAGGGAGTTTTCTCGATTCAGCTTCGACACCTGATTCCGAATCAAGAATAACACTACTATTGCCGCTCCCAACACGGCAAAGTGACTCAGGTGGTGATTTTGTAGTGGTAGCAGTTGGTGGGAAGGGAGGGATGGAGGTTGGTGTAACGGATATGGAGTTATCAGTACTACTAGTTCTGCTTTCATCCATGCAGCTTCCATCCATTTTTTTTTTCCCTGTTGTTGTTGTAGTTGTTCTAAAAGAGGGAGGAGCAAGAGAGAAGGAAAAGGAGAGAGAGAGAGAGAGAGAGAGATGAGGTGTTTTTGTTGACAAAGAGAGAGGCATGAATTGGGTTGTGTAGGAGGATTAGAGATTATATATATAGAGATGCTAGAGGAGTGGGTTGGCTAGTTAATTGTTTATTACTCTTATTTTATGAGTTAAAGAAATTAGGGTGGGGTGGGTTTGGGCGGGTGTAGTTTAGGAAGATAGGGGTGGGGGGCGTTGGGTCAACCCAAGATGGTGGTAAGTCACGAGGAAGATTCATTCATGCTAGAGGAGCTTTAGGTTTAGGGTCATGACCAAGTATGTGCGTGTTGTGGGCTGCGTATAATGTAGAGTGGGACCCATGCCAACCAGTTGATGGGGCTCACATGATTGGGGACCGTGTTTTTAGTTGAGTTCATTCCCCCTGAGCTTCGCTGCTACTGCTGACCACCAAGCATGGTCTCCGCTTTCTCCCAATTGATATTGTTTTTACACGTACCAGGTCATAGCGCTAGCTTATATCTTATCTGACAATCACCCGACTGCTACTTGCATTCCATCAAAAAAATCTTGTCTATTATTTCTTGTTGTTTTTATCACGCCAGTTGGATTCTAGATACACATTGAGAATGAGATAGAGATAGAGTTCGGTTCGGTTCGCTCGGTGTGCTAGTGGGCCTTGCAAGCTCAATGCTGCTGCTGCTATTACTCGTAGTTACCAAGGGTAAGGGAATGGATAGACACGAAGGACAGAGGCTCGCCCAACAAGAAACTCCCAGAAGGGGGGGATCATTTCATGCGTTGCTTGGTTTGATTCCTTCTCTTCCAACCTTGGTTTGTCGTATTGGCTAGGTTCACCACAGGAACTCTCCAATCAAAAACCTCCTTCGTTAATATCATCATTCCATCAATTTGCCCAACCAACACTTGACATTTTCTGCCACCAAGTGGGTTTCCTCTTGTTTGTTTTATTACCTCGGCTCATAGCATCTCCAATGGAAGATTTTATTTAGAATAGACAACGCATTGTTAATATGATTTTTTTTAACAGTATAAATATAGATTTTTTTTCTTTTTTTCTCCTATACACACTATAAAACACTATTTAAAAAAATCAATTATATTTTAATATATTTAATATGTATCAATGTTCACAACTTAATGCAATCCGATTAATTTATTAAATTTAAAAAATAATCTGAATAATTCTTAATCAATCTCATATTAAAAAATAGGATTAATAATAACTCAAGTTAATTGAGATAAATATATCAAACTCATAACATAAATAATAAAATCATTATAATCTTATAAAAAAACAAATAGAAAAAATATAAATTTAGAAAAAAAAAAAAAGGAAAATAACTAGTAAATTTATTCTATTGAAATTAATAATGTTTTTGTAAGGTTTTGACATTTTTAGAAGATATATAAAAATATCATTTTAACAAGAGTATTGATATTTTGCTCTGCATGAGTGTGTAAAACAAGCATTAAAAAATCAAATTAATATTTTTTTATTCTTAACTTTTCATTTAGGCGCTCATTTATCTATACGACTGGCACCTTACGAGTTGGGGTGCCCCGTGTTTTAATCCAAGGGTTAAAGAAAAATACATCTTTTGCGAGACCCAGGATTTGATATATTTTTGTGGGCAGGAGAGATTCTGGCTAGCCCCACGATCTAACGTAGAGAAACAAAGAACATGAGAAGTGGTATTATCAATATAGGTGCTTTTGTACGGATGGGTCCCCGATCTCTAAAGGGCCCACGTGGCAAGTTGAACACAACATTTTACCGTTGGCTATGGTTCTGTTTCTTTTGGTTTCTAAGTGGGTCCCAATTGGAGAGTCCACTTGATTTCATTAATCCACCAATCAAAGGTTAATTAACAGGAAATTATAGTAGCATTACTAGTTTTAATGAGTCAAAAATACAGTGGTTTTTTTAATAGATGTACGGTATTCCCGTGTGGTGATGCGAAAAAGCTGTCTCTCTGTTATATTGCCGCCGCTCTTTTACAAGTGGGCACGTGTGAATAAATCGGAGGGTTGTCAGACAGAGAGAGAGAGAGAGCATTATAACTCCTGCGATAGAGATGAAGCTCCCGTTTGTTTGTTAATTTTTTATTTTTTAATTAATTTTTTTATTTTAATATGTTAATATTAAAAATAATTTTTAAAAAATAAAAAAATACTTCAAATAACTCCAAAATAGATTTCCTGTAATTTACACTACCAATGTACATTTAATGGATTGATTTGAGATATCATTTGACAATTTCAGCGCAATGGTGTGGGTCACCCATAAATTGCGTAGACCTAGTCTACCAAGTAAGGTTTTTCCTCCTTACATCGTAAGTTGTCCGGACAGTGGAAATGATTAGTTGTATAGTTACTCAAATCCAGGGGTAGACGGGTTTAGTTGTGGGAAACAGGTGGGTACAGGAAACGAAAGAAAAAACAAAAAGGTAAGAAGAGGATCTTACGGTGGTTTGTTGGCGTGCCATGCCCGTGATGATATGCAGTTATTTTGCTTATTTAAAAATTGTCAGTAGCCCTAACCAATTACTGACATCGCCTAGTCACTTAAGAATCAATCAATTCGCAAATTAGGACTTGGCCTAGCGGTGGAAGCCAATCAATTCACAAATTAGGACTTGGCCTAGCTGTGGAAGGGACTTGTCTCCTTCCACTGCATCTAGGTTCAAGCCCTAGCGTGCACGCCTGTCATCCCCGCGGTGCCTTACATGCTTACTGGGTTTGCAGGATATTCAGTGGGCCGTGGGGATTAGTTGTGGTGCGCGCAAGCTGGCCCGGACACCCCACGTAAATCAAAAAAAAAAAAAAGAACCAATCAATTCACATGATCCATCACATGAATTTTTTGTACGGCTTGATGGACTTAAATTTATACACACAACGCCTCTTTTCACCAAGAAATAGCTATTTACCTGAACTTTGTCGTTGCGTTACTGGGCAGATAAATTTTATTGTATAAAAAAACAAACATATAAAGCTTTTAACATATTTTTTTGTAAAATAAATTAATGACAAATAAAAGGTATATGCATATCCATGAATTTAATTAAATAAATAATGAACAATACATGTCAGTAAATGTAATGAAAAAAAAATCTTGATGCGTCTGTTTGACTCATGTGAGTGGAATTATTTTTTTCTGGCAAAAAAAATAAATATATAAATATTGTTAACATATTTTTTGATGTTGAGTAAAAAATATAATTGTAAATTTAAAAGTCGATATTTATATATAATAAAATAAAATAAAGATCATGTGCATGAATAAAAATATTTAAGATCTCAAGTTAATTTTTATCATGGTAGAAAAATAGAATAATATTGTAATTGCCACACTAAAACACCATTTTCTTTTATTTTTTGTATAATATTAAAAAAAAAATGTTTAAAAAGACTAAGTAATTACAATAAAAAAAATATAGAAGAGTGAAGATAAGAACAAAAAAAAATAGTATAAATAGATAAAGCTACGGTAATAAATATCTTAAGTCTAAAGAATAAAAAATATTTTTTCTAAACAAAATATACAGAAAAAAATAATAAAAATATTATATAAGAAAAAAGATAAAGAAAAAAAACAGTGACTATGAAGAAGAAAAGGTAGCTGAAAAGATCTAAGTAGGATTTTTTTTATTAAAAAAATTGCAAATTTGCCATCATTGCATTAAAAAAGAATTACAATAATGTCACCAGTAATCATATCCTCTCCTCTTTAATTGATTATTGATCATGTTTGTACCTTACTATCAATTGTATGATAATCTTGGTACCCAGATTACGCTGACCTGGCAGCCTACTTGATCACATGAATGGCCAACAAAGTTAAATAAGCTTGCACATATAGAACACGACAATGAAGCCTGAATACTATAGTTAACATGGCTCCTTTTTTTTTTTTAATTTTCCGGATTAGCTTAAAGAGATTAATCAATGTTATCTTCCTGTTATCACTTCTTTAATTCCACTGGACAATATGGTAAGACACTCTTCAAGATCTTAATTCCATCATGGATATGATTAGCGCATCTTGATTGTATACTAATTACCTCTTCTTGATCATTATCGAATTTATCTATTTGGCTGCTTTTAGTAATTAATGGGCCATTTTGTCTACCGTGATTTTTTTTCTCTCTTAATTATCTGACCATGCTTATCCCGAAGATCCTTTTTACATCCGATAAACGCTTTCTTTTTTTAATATGAAAATATAATTTTAATTAGCTGCTTTCTTGAATCTTATGCAGGCCTTTTAGAAGTACGCTACTAAATTCCCACTTTTCACATTATAAATTACCGAACTTAGGTTCATCTTTCTCAGAGATATAATATCCTCAATTTTTTTTAAAAAAAAAAATCAAAATATACGTCACACCCTTACCACAAAGACAATCAAACAATATTTGATGATAAAGAGAAAGAGATAAAAGAGGATCTAACTTACTCATATGTCAGCAATCCCAATTGGGTTAGCGCCTAATTGCCTCAAAAGCAAGAGCACGTGTTCATCTATCTCCAGGATAAAAAAAAATATATATATAACGTTTGTGATTATCTTAAATGAAACATAACATATATTGGAATGACATGTTGCCATTTTCCCACCCCCTAGGGCTTTCAGTCGGAGATGACTTAGGATGTCGACGCCACATCATACCCACCCAACCCAACCCATGCCATGCCATATTAATTTAATTAAAAACTGAAATAAAGACTATCCACGTATGTGATGGGTTCACAACGCAGGGAATCTTAGATTTGGATGCATGCTTTATCTGTTTTGGGATTTAGATATTAAGCTACTAACCATTAATTATGTTCTTAGTTGTTACTGATTAGTAATGCCAAAATGGGGCAGACAGGAATGTATGCATGCATATAGTGATTTAATGCCCGCAAGTTTGAGTTTGTATGTACTTGATGACATCACTGCATCCAGAAATCTGAGGCTATGGCTCTTGGAACGTGGGAGGAGGAAAGGAGAATCGACGTCATTTTTTACTTCTGTTTTCTATGGATGTTTCTAGGAAATTACACCACCAATTTCTCCTCCTAGTTTCAACAAAAGTAGAGGAAATAAGCACCAGTACTCGACGTGAAGTTCGTAAACAGCTGATGATCTTGAAGATGGGCTCAAAAAACTGAAATTTTACTACAAATAAACTCTAATTAATTAACAAAAAAAGATATACTCTACATGCTGCTGTTTTTGATGAGAAATTCCCTGACCTGATAGGCAATTATCCAGCCTCGACAACCGCTCATTGCTGCTGTTGTTAATTCGGTGTATAGAGATGAGTATATGGTCTTGGTTAATTTTCAGTCGATGAAATGCGTAAAAATCAAATTTGAATTTGAACCGAAACACTGTTCCATTCTCCGTTTTTTTAATATAAAAAATATCGTTATGATTATTTTGTTTTATACTCATTTGATATATTAAATGACCTATTATTAATATTTTTCCGTCAATTTATTTAAAAAAATTAATAAATATCGTTTCAGAGTTTTAATCAATTATAAAATAACATCAAACATCTAAATCAAATAACATAATTCATATACATAAACATAAGATTTATCGAATAATATGACACTGGATTGAATTTAAAAAGAAAAAGAAAAACAGATAAAATTAAAATAAACATTAATTTTATGATTTTTCAAAATAAACTCAATTAAAAACACAGCCCTACAAAGCGTCTACATCTTTTGAAGATTGGTATTGAGATTCTCGTGTCTTTTCTTTTATAACAGGATAATTTATAATGAGTTGATGCATACGTGTCATGGACTATATATTTCCCCCTTGCATCGAGCATAAAGTAACCCATCCAGTACCTAATCCCTAGCCTCCAGCTTTTGCCACTTGCATCAAACCGAAAGATTAATTAAGTAGATAACCTCTAATTATCTGACTTAATAAAGAAGGTTAGTTACCACCACATAAAGTTTGCATCAAGAAAAAAAAAAAAAAAAAAAACTACGGTAATTTGGGCGAAGTATAACTAAATAGTTTATTTGGCTTCTTGTTTATTCCTTTAGTATTCCTCCAACTTGCTTTGTTTGTTTGCTTGTTTCAACATGTTCACACGCGCACACAATGCAAGAATTAGAAAAGGAACAAAAGTTAGGAGAAGAAACATCAATAATTAATTAAACAGATAGAAGGGTCGTGATATTAATCATGATATCCTTGACCGTTGCTTTGATTCTCTACCGACGTGGACAATGACCCTTCTTTTCGGGTCAATCCACGTGATCTTCGCCACATAGCTCTAGAACGCAGCGGTGACCATGATTTCAACTCCTGTGGTAGTTTCTTTCTCAAAAACTAGTCATTTTATTTTCCCAGCAGACGACATGTCAAGTGTTAAAAATGTATGTATGTATGTAGAAAGCGAGGCATTTATTGCATAATCTACTATTTTGATATGAATTTTTTATATATAAATGTATGTATGTGTATGTGTGTTTGTATGAATGTATAATTGATTTTTGGGTCTCGACGCAGCCAACTGTTGGCCACCAACTGAAAATTCTTAAATCTACCCATGGTCCAACATTAAAAACTTGGTCAAAAAGGAATTATTCTAGTTCTAGAGCCTCTGGGGAAATATTTTTGTACTGGGAGTCCTAGTTGAGCATTGGTGTTCGTGCTGTGGTACATTTCCAATTAGTTTTTTTTTATGTTTTTGAGTTTTAAATTGATTTTTTATATTTTAAAATTATATATGATTTTGAAAATAAATTTTAAATAAAAATATTATTTTAATAATTTTAAATAAAAAAATACTCTTAAAATCATTTTTATCACAATTTTCAAACAGAAACTGCCAAAAACAAACAACTACGCGGAAACAATTGTTTCAAGGTAAACCAAAAATGGGTACAGCTAGAGCAGCTTTTAGGCTAGGCTGTAAAGTGGGCCAAGGCGCCCACATCATGTAAACGCTAGGAGTTGCTTTTGTTGACTGTTAATATGTTGCAGTATTTTTTATTTTTTTTAATTGAAGTAGCTGTTAATTTTTCAAAATATATTTGAATTAAAAATATATTAAATTAATATATATATATATATGTGTTTTTAATATTTATTTTTATTATCAATATATATTAAAACGATATATAAAACAAAAATTAATTTAACGGGGAGACACATCAAGCAGCAAGCATCATCCCATTGGTCATAAATGGGCCCACCACCTCTGCATGCCACATAACTCTTCCCATTGGATGTCAGAGAGAGCCCTTAACAGGTAAGGGGTGGTTTCTCTCTCTCTCTCTCTCGCTCCCTCTCTATCGTCCGTTATCTCTTCTGTTGCTTCACAGCATTCATTAATTAATAGGTTCTTCCATTAAGCTAAAGCTAGCCTAGCCCCTGCAAACAAGAGGGGATGTTATGGGGGCG
>NW_011499848.1:1902755-1948847 GCF_000495115.2 Populus euphratica
ATAAGGATTATAATATTTTTTATTTAAAAATATATTAAAATAATACATTTTATTTATTTTTTAAAATTATTTTTTACCCTCTAGCATGCAAAAGTGACTTGAAAATATAAAAAAATCAAATTTTAATTACAAAGAATTACACTGCCCAGCTAAACATAATCATCCAAGTTTGAATCAAGTAATACATGATTTTCATTCATTTTTCATTTGTTTCTTTAATGTCATGGGCAATTAGGTTTTAAATTTAGGACCCTACAGGTTTTATCACTTTTTTTACGGCAAAAACAAGACAGAGAGAGTTATGGAGTCAATATTTATAGAGTTCAATTGAACCTGCCAACTGCATGTATATATTGACGAGGTCTCATTCGGTTTTACCTGGTCAAAATCAACTCTTTAAATAGTCTGGACGACGGTCTCATTCAGGCAACGTTTTCTCGCTTTTGGAGACTAGTGCGACTCCTCTGATTAATTAGCCATGCATGCATTTTAATTTCTCTTAATTATTTCTTCATTTTATGAAACCAGGGGCAGGTTTTTATTGGCTTTAGGAAGGACAACATATCAAGTGAAACATATTACAGAAGAACAAATAAAAACACTAAGAAAATAACTTTCCTGTCCTTGGGGTTGTAAATTGGGTTGAGTCCCGCATAATACTCGCAATTTCTCTTGGGCCCCTAATAATCCTTGTTGGTTTTGTGCATGGGTTAGCAAATTAATTAATAAATAAACAGGTGAGGTGGACTTATCTGACCTCAGCAATGTTTTAATAAATTACCCTTTAAATCACATGCATAAAATCCAATGTGATGCTAAATACAGAGCTACGATCTCCAACTCAAGGATATTGGCCACTGGGCCCTCCTCCTTTTATTTTATCAGTGGAAATTAAGACTCAAGCAGAATATGAGGTATAGTGTTGCCGACATGGAACGCATAAACTAAACATTTACGTACGAAGTCAAAAAAGATAAATGCGTCCACTTGTTAGCTCGCTGGTTTTACTTAGTATACCTAAAAACAACAGCGTTCTTGTTTTCTTCTGCTGCAGATAAGCATTCAAGCCAGTTGCGTCTTATTCTGCTAGCAACTAGCAGCCCTAGTTGTCAAAGTATGCTATATTTTAATTTAATTGAAGTTTTATTTCATTTCAAATTTAAAAAATTAAGTAAAAGCAAGATGATCTCAGTTAATATAAGAAGAATTCACTGCTATTTATGTGCAAGCTCATGTGGACTTTCAGTACAGATCACTCAATCACAGGCTAAATTTTCACTACGTGGGGAGTAATTAATTTAGTAGATTGAGATTTTAATATTCAGGTGCGTGTTTGTGTTTGTACAGAGTCATTTAGTTAGGCGGTGGGTGTCAGGGGAGAGGAGCCTTCTTCTCGTGCACAAACCGAGGTCAACCGAGTCAACACATTTTTAAAAAATATTTTTTTTCTTACAAATTTGTAGAATTTGTGGACCTCTGTGCATGCGTTTACATTGAAAATAAAAATAAACATATACACTAGCGGCTGTTCTGGATCTTATAAAGCTACGTCCTGCCATGGGTGAGATTCTTCGAAATTGGATGAATTAATTAATTAATATAGATTTAAGAGAAGTACAAGGACTTTCGTGTTATGTGTTATTTTTAAAACAAGGTCATTAATTATTGGTTAATGGAGGTTTTCTCATGAGGTTTTTAATTTTTTTTCATAAAAAAACTCTCAAGGGATCTTGTCTGTTCAATTAGAGTAATTAATCATCTCTCTCCTTATATAATAATAATAACAATAATAATAACTGAACCATTTAGGTGGTGATGAAGTGGTAAAAACTTGGAATTAAGGGGTTTGCTTCCTCTGTGATCTCAGATTCGAATCCTTGATTGCTCATATGATGGCCACTGGAGATTTACATGGTCGTTAACTCCAGGGCTTATGGGATTAGTCGTGATGCGCGCAAGCTGTCTCGACACCCACGTTAATCTAAAAAAAACAACAATAATAACTGAAAGTTAAATTTGTTCTAAAAAAACAAATTCACTGCCTACATTAAAAAAAATTAGAGACCACTTATCAGAAAACATTATAGACATAGACATAAATAACTATTTACTAGAATATTATAATTAATTTTTTGCCCTTAATTTCAACAAAAAAATGACGAGCTTGCTCTTGGGGTAATTGGTATTTTCAACAAGAGACATAGTTAATTCATTAGGCAATTGTTGTTTGGGTCGAATTGAATTTTTTTTATCTTTTAGAGCACATTATCTGTATTATGCTTAAAAGAAAATTTTATTTAAAAGTTGATTGGGAATAATTTGATCTTTTGTATATTTGTTAGGTACAACAGTAAGATTTTCATACCCTTCAAAGCATAAAAATATTATAACTTTCAACCAAAGGTATTTCAACATTTTAAGGCTGTTTTATTTTAAATTAACAATTTAATTGAGTCGCTTTGGTCTTTTTATGTTTTTAAAGAATAATATGAAAACTTTCATACCCCTGTAAGCAAAAGAAACCAAACATACAACTAGGAGCATTTGTGTATTTTAAAAATATATATATATTTTTTCATAATCAGGAGTTTTGACAAAAAGAGACTTGGTCTCTTAATAGTTTTAATATAAAATAAAAACAGTCATTGACATATGCTTCACGAATGAACAATGCTTATACCTTTCAAATAGCGTTTAGACAACTTTTTATGTTATATTTAATTTTAATTTATTTTTATATTAAATTTATTTTTTATTTTTTATTGATTTTTATTTTTTGTTTTAGAGCTTTTTTTATTGATATTTTTTAGGATTTTCCCTGGGTTGATCATGATGAGTTTTTTTTTTTCCTTTCAATGGAGTAATCTATATTTTGTGTCAATGGTCATGGGTGAGTTAAACTTGATTTTTTTAATTTTTTTTTTATCTTCACTTTAAACACTAGGTTGCTATATAATTGAGCTTTGTAGCTTAATATGAATGGGCTTGGGTTGATGTTTTTTAATCTTTTTCATATTTTTTGTTAAATTTGTATTAATTTTTTATTTTTATTTTATTTTTTTTATTCATATTATTTAACTAGCTGATTTTATTAAACTTGATAAATTCAATGACCTAATTTTTATTTTTATTTTACCTTGATATTTTTATGTTTTTTTACATTGAAAAAAACCTGGGAGGCCTAAAATATAGCGTGGCCCGTATCTTGCAGCATCTAAGTCAAGTCCGCATGGTTGATTTTCTGTGAGGTGTGTATGAATGGGGATTGATCACGAGCAGCCTGGGCGGTGTCTTTTGATGGGTTCCTTCATTCTTTCGGGCACACGGGAAACCTGGGGCCTCAAGCCTTTTTTCAATAAAGTCTTATCAATGATTATTCAAATATCACAACAAGTATCTGATTTAATATGTCAAAAACAAACATAAAAACTAACGAATATGCTATGAATTTGTTTCCTTTTGATATTTTGAGAAATGGATAAAGTAATTCTTCGATATTTAATAATATCTTGAGAGGTCCATGATAATGAGTTAGCACACCAGCAATCAACAAAATCAATTCCATTCATGCCACAAGTACTTGCACAGCTAGCTAGGTATAATTAATCAATGATTAGTCTACCCTCAATTAACTATATTTGAATTCTTAGTTATTGTCAAGTTTCGAAACCCCAGTTGGAATCAAGCGTGGAAACATCAATCATGATATCATCTCATCAGGGAGGGTGAGATTGAAAACAACAATGTCACCTCTGACGGTCGTATCAGCTACGCACACTCGCATTAAGATATACAGTCCCCAACTATACGGGGCTTAATCACCATGGTGCTGGCTTAGGTGTGTAGATTATTCAACTTAACGTGCTATAATATCGTGTTAAAAGAATCATTTGAATTCTCAAGGATTTGCTGTCGAATTCTACCATGAAAGGGGAAATGGTTAGGTCACTTGATGCGGCTCTGTCTCTTGAAAGGGAATGAATATATATATTTACTCTGCATAAAAAAAATAAAAAGGAGTGAAGACTTGATGAAGTTATATGCTCATCGGATTCCTTTTCAAAAAGAAAATAAGTATCCGAGAAAAAAACAACCATGAAGGAAGGTGACAAGTGAACACTAACGTGGGGTCTAAGCTTGAGATGATATAGCAGAAGTACTGATGTGATGACAGGCTTCAAAGTCCAAAGTTCAGGCTTTTTGACATTTCGGGCACATAACATATGATATGTGAAACCACCAGAGATTCCCGCAGTTTTTATTTGTGAACTGGGACGTACGATTCTGCAACCACTATCTTTTCTTAAAACCGCGTCGAAGATATCGTTGACGGCAGTGAAATCTCAAGCTTGTAGTAATACGATGAATATTAATAATCGTTCCTACGCATCCCCAAGACCTCCCATCCCTCTAGCTAGCGAGCATTACGTGGATATCAAGGGTTTTTATAGTATTTTTTAAAAAAATTGAAATTTTTATTTTTATTTTTATTTTTAATTTTTAATTTTATTTTGATATATTAATGTTAAAAATAATTTTAAAAAATAAATAAATAAATATTTTAATATATTTCCAAAACAAATACTTAAAAAAACTATCAACACATTTCTAGACACCATTTTCATGTTTCTGGTTTGAGTTTACCATTGATATTTATTAAAAATGTTAAATGAGTGCTGCTCTACATGGTAAGTTTTTTAATTGTTTATGATAAATTTCAGATAAAAATTAATTTTTATTAGAAAAATAATTTTTAAAAAATTAATTTTCAAGTTTTTTTATATTTATTTTTTATTAGAAAAACTGGTCAACAGAAAATACTTTCATGTTAAAGAAAAATTTAACTTAATTTTCAGAAAAATATTTTTTTTTATTTTGAGCAGGAAATACTTTTTAAAAGTTGTAAAAAATTTAAAAATATGATATTATTAGCTGATTATGTCAAATTTGATCCTCAATTTTTTTTATTACTATATATTTTGTTTGAATCTTTTTTTTTTCAAATTCATCCGTTAATTTGATTTTTATATTAATTTTGGTTCTTATTTTTATGATTGTTATTTACTTTTAAAAAAAAAATTAAAATTTTTTACTTATCAAATTTGATCCTCATTCTTTTGATTGTACTTATTTTATTTAAAATAATTTATGAAATTATAATTTTTATTATTTTAATTTCATCATCTTTTATTTTTTTATATGTTAGATTTAGTCTCTATTATTTTAATTATTATTTATTTTATTTGAGATAGTTTATAAAATTATATATTTTTTAATTTCATTATCATTCAGCTTTTTAATTTGTAAGATTTGTTCTTTATTATTTTAATAAACTTGAAAAAAATATTAATAAGCTATTCCCAGCTTATTTTTTATAACATAACTAAACACTATAAAATATTTTTCAATTTATTTTCCATGACATTACTAAACATTAAAAAATAATTTACTTTTTAAAATTTATTTTTAAAAAAAATTATTTTCCTGCAAACAAATAAGACTTACTAGTATTTTGAAAATACATGTTAATCAAATCCTTTCACTGTAATACATGGTCACTGATCACAATTTCACACATGAAAGCTTGAGTTTTTACCAGGAGAAAACAGTCAAGTTCATCCACACATAGAGATGTGTATAATCATATTTTTTTTATTTTTAATTTAAGAATCATTCTCGCAAAAAATATATACACGTGTCATCTGAGTTTAAATTATACATCACTTAATAAAAATAAACAACTAGGAATTTAAGGTTTGATCAACGGTGATTTCTGCTATAACACAGATAGACAGCGTTACACGTCACAGCCACCGGCTCTACAAGAGAGTCAACAGTTAAAGAATTTCTCATGGAAGCGGCACAGCCATCAGAAAACAGTTAACATTATTGAAAGTTTTTGCCTGGAGTGGAGAAAGATCTTTAAGAAGCATGCACAGCATCTGAATGATGGATAGTTTAGCCACGGTCAATACCAGAAACAGCTTTGTGTAAATTTGTCGCAGATATTACAGGATGGAAATGCCAGTCCAAAACATATGAATTAACAATGCTTCAGCTGAAAATAATTACCAAGAGAATAATCAGCCAAAAAAGTTTATCATCCGACGCTATCAAAACTGGGACCAATTGGTATAAATGTGTAATGCCCTTTTCATAAATTGAAGATGAATTCACAGTATGTTCTCATAAAATCTCAGATACATTGCATTGTATGTATGATACATCAGGATGGCTTATCCAGTTTGTTTTGTCAGCGGGGAAAAAAAAAAATCTCAGATACATTGCATTGTATAGACAGTGTGACTTTACAAGACCCCATCTTGTTTCCATTGTTGAAAGATTTCCAAATAGACGAAGTCCTCTTTGTGGAGTGGATGCGGCTCACATCTACTTGAGCATTCTGCAATAGCTGCATCCACGGTCCCCTCTCTATGCTCTCTTAGTGAGCTGAAGAATATCAAGATCAATACTATCTTTTTTCTAAAAGACTGTTAATGGGGACCATAAGGCGATGGCAATCCTTTGGCATGCTGGCTCTCCATTTCAAGAAGCATCAAGGACTTCTGCCTCTGGTATCTGTTTCTCTTGGCAGCCATTGCTGGGAGAATACAATTGTATGAATTGAGTCTCTAATGCCAATCAAGACACAGGAAAGAATGCATGATACCTAACCAACTAGCTAATGAAACAAAAATGACAAATTTGACAGAGAGCATTTAGCTGTCACTTGCAAACTGAATGGCTCCAATTCTTTCATAGCAGCAACTACAGTTTAGGAGTCAACTTTCAGAAAGGTTGAAGTCAGACCAGGATGAATGAAACTACGGAAAAAATATGTCCTTCTCCCTTTTCTTTTTGGTTAGGTATGATAATATTACATTTAAAACGGAGTTAAGTGAGGATGAGAAAGCATCTGTGATGACAGCTAATAAAGCCAAATTGAAGGTGATAGTATTATTGTTACTGACAAGTGAAACTCCGGAAAAAGTATCTCCTCTTTTTACCTTTTCTTTTTGGCTAGGTATGATAACATCGAATATGAAATGGAAATAACGGAGGCTGAGAAAGCGTTTGTAATGACAGCTAATAAAGTCAAATTGAAGGTGATAGTGATAGTGATAGTATTATTGCTACTACACACTGTGCTACTTATAAACAATTAAGATCTATGTGGATTGAGTTAGGAGGTAAACATATTTCAGATAGAGATAAGTGTGAGAGGAAAGTTGAGCTTCCTTGCCTAAGGATGAAACTCTTTTGATGATGAGATGATTTATATCATGGGGCATAAGACACCATTGCTTGTTTGGATGGAATTCTCAAGACTCCGGAAGACAAGTCACATTGGACGGATTCCAAGTGGGACGTTACTCTGTGTGGCATATTGAGGAAAAAGCCATCGAAGGATGAAAACTAAATGCACGGTGTATTCACTGGTTTTATATCTCTAACTAAAACTCTGGGTCTAGGCAAACAAAAGTACGGACTACAATACAGTACCAACATCATCTAGCAGCAGAAGTTCACCGACTAAATTTATCAGTGGTGGGTACATGCAACCTTTCTCCTATATGGAGGTTGGTGCTTTGAATGACATCTCACTCCCAAGTCCCAATCCTTGTTGAACTCCTTTTGCAGTTAATTATATTATATACTGTTTCAAGTATAATCCTAGTCCCTGATTCCAGATCCTAATTTAATCCATAATTTATTTATTTTTAAATTCCAAAATAACATCTCCAAGTGGCTGTTAACATAGGTATTTTAAGATGTTTTTATCAGGAATAGATAATTCCAAATGATCAATGGTTTCAAACTATTCTACAATAAAAGGAAGTAAAAATAAGGTCCAAAGGTGGAGTGCGGCCTTCAATTTGACTGGCCTCCATAAGAGTGATATCTAATATGCTTCGTGTAATGCATGCCTTAAAATTCAACAATCTATCGTGCCAGATGACCTATCAGACCAGCTGACAGCCATAGCATAATGCATGTAATGAAACAAGAAGATGACAAACTTGAACATCCTTGAAAAATACTTACACATCAGATCGTGAGGTGGAGCAAATTCATAATCATGTCTGCGCCTCCTGATGCAGATTAGGTATCCCAATACAAGCAAACAAACAAATACTAGGCAGGATAAGCCTATAGCAATTTTACCACCAGTGACAAGCGACCATTATCCCAGAAAAGAGAGCATTGCGGCAAAGATGGTACTCCACACAACCCTTTGTTACCTGATAGACTGTAAAACAAGGTGTTTTTCCGGTAATGAGTTGTTAAAGGGACATTTATTCATCAGGGAATAAAATAACAAAATGACCACCAGCTCAGGGTTACTTTTGAAAGGTAACAGGTGTGAGGCATTGATTCAATTTCCATCTTAAGCAACGTTAATCTCCAAAAAAAAGAAAAAGAAAAAGAAATAGCAAATTGGTATATTCAAGAAATTGTGCGAGCAACATGGAGCCAAACATTCGGCAACTGAAAGTAAAGAGTTGTCTGTTACCATCTTTTTATGCTGTAAAGAGTAATCTATACTTCATACATTAATATGAAATACTAATCACCATTGCCAACTTGAACTGAAATGGGGATCTCACATCAAAATGGGAGAGTGGGTGGGATAGGACTTCCCAAAGTAACTGTGAAAGAGGGGTATGCATCGCCTTTTCAATAACAGCATAGGTGAAATTCTTGCAGATAACAATTTTTTTGGAAGGATATGGCTAAAAAGGAATATCGCACTCAACCAACAGACTAGTCATTCAGGTTTGAAGAATATGTGAATTGAATTGTTACATATTATGATTGCCCATATTGCTAGATAATCAAATTGATTGAAAAACAATGAAATTATGATTTGTGAACCATCAATCAATGACAGGCAACTCTCTTGCACAGACTAAGACAGCATGAATCCAGTAAGGTCTCGTAATGCAATATCACAGACAACTAAAGACTATGGACCTACAGTATATGCTTACTATTTTGGTAAATGTAGTCCTCTAAAGAGCAAGGTATTTAGGCAATAAGTCAAATAGCATTAGAAGTCTTTCAATTTCATACTCTAGAGGATTTGAGGTGAACATAAAATAGTTGACATATCTTAACAAATTAAATAAGTAAAAGTAGAATCAAGAGATTTAAGGATATTGCACAGAGGTTCAAATGCAGGATGGTCCATGCCAAAGATTTTATTGCTAGAAAATTAATAATATAATAAACTAAAAGAATCGTGAAAGCTAGGAATGAAGCATACTCAATAGCTCCACCATGCACACCAATTGAATAAAGTTCCTCTGGTACCCGCCCTTCCAATAAGTTACCATTCAACATCCTGGAAACAAAGAGATGTCGAGGGAATACAATAATGGAAAATAATTAGGTAATCAACACTAGAATTATTAACTATTTGGATTTCTAATGCAAATGCTGTGGGTATTTAAATAGTTACCATTTGGTGTTTCTTCAATCAATTTGCTTATCAAATAAAAAAAAGGGGGGAAACAATGTGTGGTACATCTACCAATAAGAAAAGTTGTAAAAATTAATATACCTACGGAATTATCCAAAATAGAGCTCATGAAGTGGTTGCAACAAAATATAATCTAGTTTCTTTTAGGGGAGAGAAGGGAGGTTTGTGAACAGGTAGACTTAGTACTTTTTAGAAAATGAAGAGAAGAATTGGAAATGCAAAATGATTTTAATGAGTAGATTTCAAGCCCACATAGAGCTTCTATCTTGTTTTGCTTCAGTGCTGGCTTGATATCATATGATTTTTGACACCAGAGAAAAGTTCAGCATTTTAAAGTAGTGACAGAATTGGGAGCATGAAACAACTTTTTCCCGGTCAGCTTTTCTGAAAAAGATTAAAAAAAAAAAAATTCCTTTTCAAATATAGAGAAATTGCAATCCCTTAAGATGTGATTATTCATTAAACCAATGCAGAGAAAAGAAATCTGGGACTGAAATGTGACCGTATAGATTTCATCATAAATTCATTTGCCTACCAGCCTCCAGGAACTGGCAATGTGGAAGCAATGCAGTGAAGACAAAAAAAAAAAAAAGGTAAAAGAGAACAGTTACACGGAGAATGAGACATCCTCCCAGAAATACACTCGAATACTATCAGAAAACAACTTAGGAATGTATATGGAAGTTCTGTTAAAAAAATTACTTCCATAAATAGTTACACGAATAATTGCTTTGTATTATATACTGCTCATGAGAACCACATTGTACTTTATCTGAAGAGCTTGACCACTTGATGTTGGGGGAAATAGTAAAAGGGCCTTGACTTCTTTATCAACAAAGGCAAAGAGGAAAATCTACTAGAGGAGCTGTCAAATGTAGTGATCAAATCCATCTCTCCAGTACCCAGCAAAGTCCAAAAAACTAACACTACATTATATTCTCAACAACAGTTTTCAGCTACTATTTTTAACTTCCCATTTACATGCCTCTAACAAATTAACAGTACAGCATGTGTTGTCTTACCCTAGTGTTCAATGAGCAAGTAAAAATGCACATGAACAACGGATTAAGCCAAGTCTTAGATTGAATTTCAAAAGAAATCACTTTTTTTTGGTAACCGTGGGTGTCTGGACCAACTTACGCATACCTCAACTAATCCCCTAAAGCCCTGAAGTTAAAGATCACGCAAGCCTCCAACGGACCTGAGATTTGTGGCACTCGAATTGGTGACCTCTGGGAAGCAAACCCAAGGCCTGACCAATTAAGCTACACCTCTTAGGGTTAGAGAAATCACTTTGTTCTTGGATGATGAGGACAACTAGTATATGTTACCACCAATGTGTCAAGTGATTTGGTTTCATTTGATAGGGTTTTCCACACCATTTCTGGTATATGCATTTGATGGCAAGTGTGCACATGAGAGTTAAAGTTTTCAATTCACAATTATACAAAACTAGCATGAAATAAGTTGTTTCAATTCGTTCTAAACTAATTCCAAGGAAACTAAACATGAAATTTCAATGATAAGAAGGGTTCATTTCTATTTACATATAACATGGAAGTTGGTCAATCTCTTCTATGGTGATTACATAAAAACATCACATTTGAATTTAAAAGGTTAAATATCCATCTTCTACATCCAGATTAAATTTCTTAACAAGCTAAATACAAAACAGATACTCCAACTCAATTCTTGCTGAATTTCAAAAAGAGTGGTATCATTTATATAAACATGAGGTCAAATAAAAAAAATCCACAGAAACTAATATTTAGTAAAATTACTTCAAGAATTTTTTTTTCCAACTTTTGACGCTATAACATTCATTAAAAGCAAGAAAATCTTCTCCCTGCTGGTATATATGATAATTGCTAACAGCATGGCATGCAGGACAGAAATGGGTCAAACACTACCACATTTAAACTCGAGTTGACAATGAAACTTGAAATGAAGAAGAACAAATTTTAGCTACAAAATCCAAATAACAAACAAACTTGCTATGTGTGTGTGTCTGTGTCCGTGTCTGCGTGAGTGTGCATGCACACATGTTTATGAAAAATGCCCCTAGTATGTATTAGTGCAAGCAAACTACTTACACAAGTTGCAGATGAGTTGCGGAAGCTAGACTTTCCGGTATAGGACCTGAGAATTGATTGTTTGACAAATCCCTACAAAGTAAAAATCAGAAGTGATAAGTGATAATGCCAGAGTAAGTTCATAGTGGTTGTTAGATAGGTTTCATAGTGTAGACTTGAAAAAGATGGCGAAACATCATTTAAATCAGACTCAAACTTCAGTCACAGAAGACTTAAAGTTTGTGCTACGCTATAAAGCTGAATAAATAAAGTGAACTGACCAAGCTGATAAATTAATATTTTTAAGACAAAAGGGAGAAACAAGGATAAATATATAGCAGAATACAAAACGTTTTCCAAACTCAAAGAAGAGATGCTCAATAGGAAGTTTACTTAAAAGAAAAACAGGACACACACCCATGTAAACCAGAAAAGGAACACTAAGAGCACGAGAATGAAAGGACTCGATAGTATTTTTTTCCCTTTCCCCACAGGAGGTACTCTTCTTTTCATGAATGAATTAGTTCTAAAATATAGAATTGAATGAGTGTGCACACCCAATGTCTTAGGAAGTGGAAGCCTTCTAGATGAGCTGGCAGAAAGATAGTCCTCCCCCTCAAAGGGGGTTCTCAAAACCTTCTTGGGCATGCACTGGGAACACATGCTTTAATCAATTTCTCTCTATTTATCAAAATAATCAACAACGCAACAAAGACTTAATCCCAAACTAGTTGGGGTCATTTAGGAAACATATAATTAAATTAGAGGTACTAAATCATGAAATGCGCTATAAAACAATCTTTAGCTTACATGAGACCAGAGCTTGCCATACATATTAAAAAGTAGGACCACAAAACATCAACTAATATAAGGCATATAAATGCTGTAAAACTTACAGCCGTACAAGAGATTGTTGACCAAGTCCTGATGGTAGAGTTCCTCCCAAAGAATTAGCACTCAAATTCCTGAAGATTTAAAAGAGAGTGGTTAATTACAATGGATCAGCAACAGTATAAGCACAAGAAACCACAGAAGTGTCAATCTAAGTTTAAAAAAATTTATGCGCAAGTCGCTAAAATTTTAAAACAAATTTTGAGGCAAGCAAGGCAGGGGCCATGACGTCAACAATTTGCAAATGAAAGCAAAAGTCTAGAATGTTCAAACGTTTAGATTATCTACTCAGGAATAGGTATGGACTCTGCAGAGACAACAATAATGATGCTACAGGTTGCATGTTTGCATACGAGATCAACTGGAAGACAATTAATTTGTTATTTTATCGAGAAGAAAGGATCTTTTCGCATTAATTAAAGCTATTAAATGGAGTTCACTTAGTAAAAAATCATATAGTTAAATGTAGTTCACTCAAAAGAAATCCTAAAAATTTTGTTTAATAAATTTTCTGTTAGAAATTGATCGGTCATGGTAATTAAAACTAGTATCTGCACCAGTAAAGAGCAGAATGAAAATGAAAGTGGTTGAAAGGACAAGTGCAAAAGCTGGAAACAAGTTGTTAGAGATCTACAAGAAGACATGTCACTGTAAAAAATAAACCTAATGCATCCCGGCAGTGCAGTAGAATGTTGAGAAAAGATGCGCTCATTCCATGCATCTATCGGCAACATGCCAATATTGTCCGCTAGATTTAACCAAATGAAGTGAAACATCTCCAGCGTGTAAGGAATAGGATGCTGATACTTACAGGGTTACCAAGTTCGACAAAAGAGTAATCTGCTCACTTATACTCCCTTTCAAGCCTTGACTTCCAAGATCACTGAATAAAATAACCCAACAAATAATTATATTTATTAACATGAGATTAAAACTCATCTTCTGAAAAAAGGAATATTCAAGGAATACAATCTCTCGAATGCATCAAGGCACTTTCAGGCATTTCTTACATTTGCGATATCACGAGTGCAGTTTCATCTTTGTTGGGATGGCATGTAACTCCTTCCCAGGCATCCCAGCTAGTAGGAGCACAAGGATCCCCATTCCATCCCATTCTATCAGGAACTCTCAATGACTCTTTCAATGCTCTCATGGCCACCACTACCGAAACAAAAACACATTCACAGTTGCTAATTTCTAATTCAAAAAAAACAATCACTCCAAAATCACACACGTACCTTGCTCCGGCACGGTGGAGAGATCAATAGGAATTAAAGCATAATTCTCAATTCCACTAACAATGGGAGCGCCAACAACTGGCACAAACTTCACAGTCAACACAGTACTGCTCAAATTATGCACTGTATAACTCAAACTATAAGCTGCAAAACTCCCAACTTCCTCGAAAACGTCGACCCTCTTCACATTCTTCTCATTCACCACCACATCAAACACTCTCTCCGCTTTCTGCTTCACACTCGAATCAATCTCTGCGAAATGAAACCACAACAGATAATCCAATTTTGCATCGACCGACAGTTCGTACTCGAGTATTCCATTTCCAGTAACCGCCGTTTGGTAAAGCCTCGTAGGAAAAAAATTCGGTGGCTGATTGGTGCCGGTTATGGTTTCTCGTGTGGAGATGGAGTGGATTATTTTTGTCGTGTTTGGAGTTCGGAGTCCAGAGTCGGACTGCCATGATCGGCCGAAATCATCAGTGTCGTTGCTGAACCCTGGGCCCCACTGGTTTGACCCGCAGGTTAAACGGCCGTAATTAACGAGGATGAACTTATCGCCGATTGTTGCGGAATCGTAAGATAACGGATCTATTTGACGGACTTCAAGGGATCCAATGACGGGAGGGTCAGTGGCAATACTGTAAAAACAAACATCCGCTTCACCGTCTTTAACAAACGCGAAGAGATCGGAGTACGCGCCGTCACGAGCGAGGTTCTCCGGCCAAGGAGAACGCCAGGAAAAGACGAGAGTACCCTCGACGGATGCGTCGAATGAAGGAGAGTGGGACTTGCCATCATAGTTGTCGTAGACAGTGAACGTACGGAAGTAGTAACGGCCGCTAGGGAGAGGGAAAATGTAGCAGTTTTTTTTACCGGAAGAGAGGGGGAAGAAGCGGAGATTTTTTTCTTGAGGATAGCGGAAGTGGAGTGGCTCCGACACTACAGAGATGGCTCCTCCAGTGAAGTACCGGTCGGAAAGCCATATTGTGTTGAATGGATCGGTTGTGTTTGTAGAACCGCCACAGTCTATGAAGTATGAAGCATCTGTAGTAAAATCGGGGAAAAAAAAAAGCAGTTAAAAAAAAACCTGAAAGTTCGTTAAAGTAGTTAGAGAGAGAGAGAGGAGGGGAGGAATGAGTACTACTTACTACCAAAGGGAAAGGAGAGGGAAGGGGAGAGGAGGAGAGGGAGAGAGAAGATGAAGAAAAGAAGAGACATGGTATGTGTGAGAAAAAGAGAGATGTGGTCGGAAATGATATCGTTCGATGTTTTTTTTGTTTGTTAATGTTGTTTGTTGTCTGCTGTTTAGACATGGAGGAGAGTGTTAAAAAGGTGTTTAGGAGAGGGAAGAGGGAAAAGGATCTTAGGGGGCGAGATTAGCAGGGAGTGAAGTGGGGGAAGGGACGAAATTGAGCTGGATTTTTATTTTTATTTTTATTTTTATTAGCTAAATTTGGACTTCTAGATTGGTGGAGATATTGAAAATCTTCTTGATGGATCAAAGCAAGTAAAAGAACAAACAGAAAAGGGAGATTTGGTCCCAGGAGAATGAATTTTGTTAAAGAAGGGTCAAAATTAGCTGGAATAAGTAACGACCAAGTTAAAATAAGAGCAGGTGATGCTATGTATATTTGAGACGTTTCTCGTGAACAAGCTGATTACCGTTTCAATTTGAGTTGAACATGCTCCTCCTCCTCCTCCTTCTTTTTCCTTTTCTTTTTATGTTAAAATTTGAAAAAAAAAATTAAATTAATATTTTTTAATGTTTTTATATTTCAAAAATAAATTTTAAAAAATAAAAAATATTATTTTAATATATTAAAAAAATAGCACCTGCACCTCACTCGCTCCCAGATGTCATCCCTGAACCTCCTAAATGTTGAGCAAATGGAGGGGGGGGGGGGTTAATGACGGCTGGCTGAAGGAACTATCGTTGAGAAGAGATTGTCTCCTGTCCCTCTTAGAGAGAGAGAGAGAGAGAGAGAGGAGATGGCCGGCAATCGGCGAATATGGACTGACACTGAATGTGATGGGAAAGTTAAGTAGGGGCAGAGATGAAGTGGTTCCCAGCTGAAACTTACCTTATGTATAGGCTATCTTTGATGCAAGGGGTTATCTCTAGTTGGTCCAGATTATTAATGCACAAGTCGCCTCCGTTTCCAGCCACACCACCTCAGCACTGGCAATGATATTAAGTGCCTGTTTGTCTTAGTTTTCTCACTTGTTTTTCATTTTATTTAACCCTTTTTTTTAAAAAAAAAAAGTTAGACAGCTAAGCCAAGCAGCCCTTAGATAGTCATTAACATTGTGATAATAATTTTTTTTTAAATATTTTTATTAAAAATATATTAAAATAATATTTTTTATTTTTCAAAACTTATTTTATAATAAAAAACATAAAAAATAATAATTAAAAAAAAACATGATTTCACGCAAAAATAAATATTCTTGTGTACGTGTTTGACATTGCAACTAAACTCTAAAAAGGCTTTGAGTACTGGTGACTGTAGAGAAATATTTAATATAATATACAATTTTCATTTATATATTTAAATTTATAAGGCAATGGTGTTAGAAACCACCATCGAAACTCTATAAAAAAAAATCAAAATCTGCCAGTCTCTCGTAAAAACAAATTGGGCCAACCAAATCAAACAAGGATGGGTGAACGTGGGCGTTAAAGCCCACCTCATCCCCGCCCCAAAATGGAGCTCTAATTATTATTTGAAATACACCGATTCTGTAAAAATAAAACCCAATTAAACAAATTAATTTTTTTCTAGTAATTTTAAAAATGCACTCTCTGTATCAATATTAGTTACGCCAACATAGTGCGTTATAAATTTTCTTAACCAGTCAGCTTAAAGTCTCCTTCGTCAGAGTCTGGTACTGTTGTGCATTTATTACTGTTTGTAGAGAGTAATAAAAGATACGTCCTGCAGTGCAAGTGCCCCTACGTGATTTCGAATTGAATTTATTATTTATATCTCGTTTGATGGAAAATAATTTTTAAAAATTTTTATATTTAATTATTACTAAAAATATTAATTAATAAAAAATATTTTTTAGTTAAAAAATTTAATTTGGTCTACATAAAAGTGTTTTTTTATTTAATTGCTATATATTTTATTTTGATTTTTTTTAATTTTAATTTTTAAAATTTAATTTAACTTAATTTTTGTATTAACTTAATTTTTTATTTCTATGATTGTTATTTGTTTTTATTTTATTATTTTTTAATTAATTTTTTTTATTTATCGAATTCGATCCTTATTATTTTGATTATTATTTATTTTATTTAAAATAATTTATAAAATTATTATTATTATTTTATTATCTTTTAATTTTTTTATTTATTGGATTTGATCTTTGTTATTTTAATTGTTGTTTATTTTATTTAAAATAATTAATAAAATATTTTATTTTATTTTATTTTCATTCAACTTTTAAATTTGTAAAATTTATTTTTTATTGTTTTTATAAACTTAAAAAAATATTAATAAATTATTTTTTAACTTATTTTATATGATATAATCAAATACTATAAAATATTTTTTAATTTATTTTTTATAATACTGTAAAATATCAAAAAATTATTTATTTTTTAAAAATATTATTTTCAGCGAACAAACAATGTTTTATTCATTCCACGTATTCACGAGTGATGCTTGATGTGTTCAATCGCTGTCTCTTCTGGTGGCATGTTTATGTTTCTACTACTGTTCCACTCGTGACTGACTGCGTCGATTAACTTGTCTCTTCTGTTCGTTTATCGGTGGTTGATCAAACCCATCACTGGACATGGAATCATTCCGAAACCACACACAAACAGACATCCCAGCGGCTTTCAATATGCATATCATTACTTTTAAAATAGGCAATTATTTTCTCAGGGACTCATTTGTTATTAAAAAAAAAACTAGATTAGACTCTAGCTACACCGCTGGCCAAGTTACAGCTTTCCTGGCACGAAAAAAAAATGATGATAACATTTTTAAATGAACAAAAATAAAACATAAAACTTGATTCAGTGATTGAATGTATTTAATAACCTTCGCTAACTTAACAATATAATTATAAAAAGAAAATGAATAGTAATAAGAAAAAAACAATAACTCGTCTTGCCAGTACATAAAAAAGTTTAAAAAGAACCTAAAAAATAAAAATTAAAAATTAAATTGAGTTGATCTTAGTACTTGTAATTTAGATTATAAAATTATGATTAATCTATAAAAAAACGTTAAAAAATTATAAAATAAAATTTTTAATCATCTTAAAAAACAAAATAAATAGTAACTAAAATATTGAAAATCAAATATGATAAAAAAAATCAAATGAGATAAAATAACAAGAGACAAAATTAAAAAATAAAATATATCAATAAAATAAACAATGATCAAATTAGAAAGAAAAACAATTAAGAGCAATCAAGTATCAATTAATAAAATTTAAAAATAAAATCAATTTTAAAATATATCAAAATAAAAATAAATATCAATAAAAAAATCAATACTAAAATGAATCCAAATACAAATTGATATGGCATGTTTATTTTTTTGAAGGGCAGACACAAAACCCAAGGTAAGAAAAGATGGAGAACGAGGAAGAACAAGGAAAATGAAAATTCATTGAAACTCAACCATCATGCCGTTGTATAAATGCACTTCACTAGTAGAAAAAGGATATTAAAACGCTTCATTATTGCTGTGAAAAGGCGGTATTTAACCTCTAGGAGACACATCACATATCGTCTAAAAAATACAGACGTGTCGCATTCTCTAGCACATGTTTATTTTTTAAATAATATTTTATATTTATTTAAATATTAAATTACCTTTTAAACAACTTACAAGTTATTCAAAAACCAGGATGAAAAAAAAAAAACCTCTAAATATCAATTTATTTTTAAAGTAATCCAGTCAACATGTCATGCTTCAGAAAGTTTTAGAAAGTTAAAAGAAGGAATTTCGTGTAAGTCCCCAGCCTATGTATCCTTCTTCAATTGCAATCATGAACAAATTTAACCCTGGACACCGGTCCTTTTCCGTCTAACATTACTGTGAATGTTTAATGACTTAATACACAAAGCTAAGTAATTTAGAAAGAAAGAACACTGATAGATATGGATGGGAGGCCCGGATCCAATTGAAAGATTTTATACACTGGAAATCCAATTTGACGTCCAATACAGAAGTTGAGGCCCCCACACGCATGTATAGTTGCCATTAACAGTTCTTCCACTTCACGTCGTCGCTTTACAAGCATGACCCATCTAAATGGACAAACCACACGTGAATTTGTGTTTGCTAAATTTAGTGTAGTTTTATCGATAACATGAAATGTTATATTTAAAGTTTAAATATTTTTAAAAATAATACGAAAAAACTACAGCGTAGTTATTAAACTCCACCCTGCTGATTAATTTAGAAAACACACAATCCAAAGATCCACTGGGAATAATTTTTATATTTTATTGAGAAAAAAATTAAATTGAGTTTTAAAAGCATGCCCGGTCAAACTTGATTAAAAAATTAATTAAATTAATATAATTTTATATTTATTTTAATTTGAGCGTGTTTGAAAGTATAATTATGATTATTTTTTAAAATATTTTTTATTTAGAAAAGTATATTAATAATATATTTTATTTTTTATCTTTTTAAATCAATACGTTAAAATAATTTAAAAATATCAAAAAATATTAATATAAAACAAAAAAAAATAAATTTTTTAAAACATAGTGCCACACAGGTGCGAATGTTGTGCCCTCTTCCTAAATGAAAAGGAAAATATTTTTAAAGATATGAAGATTTTTAAAGTTGATATAAATGTTGATGATATTTTTCAATTTTTTTTCCATGGTTAAAAGTATTTAGAAATATATATATTTAAAAGATTTCAATGACATATTATTCACGTTGATACAGTGTATTATGAGAAGTGGATTTTTTTGAACACTGCTCTCGAACTCCAGACATTAGAAAAATAAAAGTAATTTCTTGATCATGAATTGCTGATCCCTTGAAATCCAGACGGTTTTAGCATGACTGGAAAAGCGAGTACTTCAGTTTTGCACTCCAGGGCTCCAGTTTAGATTAAAAATTAAGAAAGAACTCCGAACTAAGCTAAGACTTTATTTTCTTTATGATCTATATAACTGCGATATAAATATAATAATTAATATATTCTAAAATATATTTGAATGAGAGGCAATTTTTCATAACTTATATACTTTACATGATCCGGTTCAAAATTAGTATAGATTAGAGATAACAATTTCATATGAGCTTAATAGAAATTAATACAAAAAAAGAGTTTTCTGAATAATTATTATATTTATTAGATAATAAATATAATATAAATATTTAAAAAATTGACCTCGGCCCAATCTGAAGATAACCATAAATTTATACTTTTGTATCACACACATACATGCATGAAATAAATATGTCGATATTAAAATACACTCGCAAAGCATGTACATTTTTAAGTTTATTGAAAAAAAACTGAAGAGAGGGGGCAATTTTTTTAATTTCCACCGCCCACTCCAGGTTGGTATTTAGTTTGAAATCTAGTTCATTTATTGTCCAGGCAGTGTTAAGAATACTATGTACGTGTTTGTATTTTTGCAGTGAAAACCATGATTTATAAATCTATAATTTTTTTCACTGAAAATTATTTTTTTAATATTTTTTTTATTTTGACGTGCTAATATAAAAAATAAATAAATAATATTGTTTTTACATATTCCTGAACCAAAAACAAGTTTAAAAAAAACTGTAATCATACTATAATTATATTCTCAAACATTTTTTATATTATTTATTAACTATCTTTTAATTATACTATAAAAATTATTAAATGACATGGTGTTTTTAGTGTATATGTATATTGTTTATTCTTTTACATTTTATTATAATTTTTTTTTAACTATTAATTTTTTTAATTTTTTTTATCAAATTAAAAGATAATTAAATTAAATATATTGACTAGGGAGAAATTGAAAGACACAAGACTAAAGTAAAAAAATATAACATGAATGGATGATGATTTTAAAATTATCACAAAATATTCACTTAAGCACTCAGACTTCACATGCTATATATTTTTATATTTATTCAAGTCAATTTCAATACATAAAATAATTTAATTTGTATTTTTCTAGTTCATAGTTTGAGAAAGAATGATAACATCGCTAAATGTGGTACATAGATAAAAATATTGTTGACATTAATTTTAATAATTAAAATAATCAATTTTTATATTAAATAATTTTTTTTAACCATGAGGGTTTAATATAGGTGTTTATATATATATATATATATATATATATATATATATATATATATATATATATATATATATATATATATATATATATATATATATATATATATATATATATATATATATATATATATATTATCTCGAGAGTGATTAAAAAAAATATTTGAACTAAAGAAGATTTCAATTTCGGAATTGATTTCAAGTTTGAAGATGAATTTTTAAAGTCATTGAAGAATTTATATCTCATATCCAGGATATTTTCTAGATATATTGGATAAAAAATAATTCAATAGTAGATTTTTAAATAAAAAACCCTGCAGCTATGATTTTTCAGCTACTATATCATCTTGAATTTAGGCAAAAGTCAAACGATGTATTGCTGGATTTATTTTTTTACAAAGATATCATGGCATCTTGTGGGCTTTGAAAATGAGCTAGCTCTAGTGAACCAGATGGTTTTTTATATGTATTTTTTAAAATAACTTGTAAATTTAATCAATATCCTTTTTCTCTCACTTTTTATTTACTTTATATTTTTAAAAAATAATAGTTGTTTTTTAAAAAAATTGTATGTATTTAATTTCTAAATATATTTCTCCAATTCATGTTTATCTTCTTTATGTTTTATATAATTGAATTTTATTTTTAAATAGTGGTTGTTCTAAATATTTATTCTTAGATATTTTTTATAATAAGGGTAACATTGTGATAAATTTGTTTTGTTTTAATCTTATTCCATCAATTCCACGTGTTTATATATTTTTATTATTATTTAATTAAAAAATTAAATATTATGGTCTGCTTCAGCCTCTTTTTTTTAAATATATATTTAATTATCATTAATAATATTTTTTATTGACAGTGAGTGTTCATGATTTTGTTTAATTATCTTTCTGTATAGTTTGTCCGATTTAAATTTGATTTTTTATGTGAAATACGTGTTAAAAAAACTCACACATTTAACTTTTTTATTAAAAAAAACCCAGGTCGAGGGAGAGCGGGGTAAAATAGCATTTGAAGCTAGAATCCAGAAGCATTAAAAGGCATTAAATTCACCGGATCAAATCGATGAATGAATAATTCTCAGGATCCAACAGCGTTTTCCCTCTCAGGTCTCAAAAGAAACAAAAATCTAATGGTATAATGATGTCTAAAGTCTAGTAGGAAGCTCTTCGGGCAAGTATCCTTGGACTCGGCTTCTGCTTGATCCCTACACACAGCCTAGATTGACCTACCTACGGCTCACTCCTCCTAAGACAGCATGTGAAGTCACTGTCCAATAAATTAATGTGGATTATTTATATTAAAATAAACCAACGGTAACTAATTTTAGTAATTTACGGGTGTTTGGATGCCTAATTTCACAGCCTAGTACTTAAGTCCCACGAACATCGTAAATCTTCATCGTCTATTTACAGCCCATCTAATCCGATGAGTATCAAAGGACAGCCACGCCCAAAAGAACCAAAAAAATCCGATTGATAGAATATCTAACCCATGTATTTCTGGTATTCTTTTAATGTGGTTTTGATATTCCTTTATATTTAAATGATGACTAAGTATATATGCAATATGTAATTTATTAGATTTGGTTTATACAAATCAAGATTGAATTATACAAATTGATTTTCAGACCTAACAAAAATTTAAAACATATAACCAAAGAAATCGAATACCAAATAAATAAATTAATTAAATAATGGTGGGTTCGTTTGATTTTCTTTTTTTTTAATGGTTAGTCGAATTCTAATCTTAAAGAATTTCTTAATGCCCATCCATCCATCCATCCATCCATCCATACATCTAGCTTTCTTTTCAATCTAACATGTCCACGAAGTAGATTCTCTAAGCATGCAAGGCTCATTAAATAAATAAGGGGTGAAGGATGTCAAGAATTCAGGATCAAATATCCATCAAATGATACGGCTTTCAAAATAACTCAGCTAGTCCATACGGTGCGATAACCAGCACGGGATGAAAACCCCAGGTCCCTGACCCTCAATCACAAACAAAAACAAGGGAGACGCGTCTTTGCCAGCCTGGCTTTAGCCCACACATCCTACATTCTCACTGAAGATACCCAAACTACCCCCGAACCACTCTCTCTTATCACCATCTCCTCTTCCCAGTATACTCTACTATCACTCACCAAGATTCAAACACCATGTCAATCCTCTCCATATTTCTCTTCCTAAACGCCGTCGTCTTTTCCGTACACGGCTTACCAAGCACAGAACCCCCCGCTTTTAGAGAAGCACCAGCATTTCGAAACGGCAGAGAATGTCCCAAAACGACGTGGCTCTCATCACCCAACAACTACCACGATCCTTCCATTATTCACATTGCAATGACACTCGATGCCACCTATCTCCGCGGCTCAGTCGCTGGAGTCCTATCAGTCCTCCAACACGCCGCCTGTCCTGAAAATATAGTCTTCCACTTCATCGCCACTCACCGTCGTGCAGACCTCCGACGCACAATCACCTCCACATTCCCTTACCAAACCTTCCACCTCTACCACTTCAACACTGACCTAGTCAAAGGTAAAATCTCCTCCTCCATTCGCCGGGCCCTCGATCAGCCGTTGAATTACGCGCGTATTTACCTCGCAGATCTTTTACCGATGTCCGTGCGGAGAATCATTTACTTCGATTCTGATTTAATCTTGGTGGATGACGTGGCAAAGTTATGGAACATCAATTTAGGTGCACACGTACTTGGTGCACCAGAATACTGCCACGCGAATTTTACGAATTATTTTAATTCTCGATTTTGGTCCAATTCAGCGCATGCGGCGTCGTTGAGAGGGAGGAGAGCGTGCTATTTCAACACGGGGGTTATGGTGATTGATTTAGGGAAATGGAGAGAAGGGAAATACACGGAAAGATTAGAGTACTGGATGAAAGTACAGAAGAAGTATAGGATTTACGAGCTGGGTTCGTTGCCTCCTTTTCTGCTTGTTTTTGCTGGTGACGTGGAGGGTGTTGAGCATAGATGGAATCAACACGGGTTAGGTGGTGATAATCTTGAGGGGTTGTGTAGGGATTTGCATCCTGGCCCGGTTAGTTTGTTACATTGGAGTGGTAAGGGCAAGCCATGGCTTAGGCTGGACTCTAAAAGACCGTGTCCGTTGGATTATTTATGGGCTCCTTATGATCTTTATCGTCATTCAACATTGTTTTGTGATAGCTAGAGATGGTGCTGAAATCTTGATCAGGGGTTGAGAGTTTGTGTGTTTGAGAGAGAGAGGGAGATTATTCATTGTCAGGGTGTCAGGACAAAAGTTTACGAGGGAATTTTTGTCTGGTCTATGCAAGAGTTAAGACCATCAGGGGGTTACGGCCGTTAAGGGGAATTTAACGGCTGTGATTTTGTGGAAAAAGGAGTGTTGGTTTACTTTAAAAATTGTAGAGGAAAGGTGAGATCTTTGGTTGGATGTCACGGGGATTGATGATGGTGGTGGGTGGTTGCGGTTGCGGTTGCTGTGGGTTTTACCATGGAAAATGGCTTTCAAGGGGGTTTTGGAATTATTGCTTTTGCATAGTATAATACGAGTGGAAAGTGAAAGAGGTATTGCTAAATACCAATAAGGTGTGTCCACTTTCTACAGTGTTTGATTAATGTTTGTCCGCCGATAAAATTTGTCACCGTCGATGTGGGGCTTAGACTGTCGGAGGTAATGGATGGCATTATTTTGGCTAGTTGTTTAATTTAAAACCAGTTTTTGGAACCTTTTCTTTTCTTCTTTTTGTTGATTTGCTGATCAACCAAAGCTTTCAAGTTTCAGGCAAGGAAAATAAAGAGAAATTGAAACCTCCTTTTCCTGCTGTTTCTAATTGATTCCGGGCAGGGTTTTCCTATTTGTTTAACTTGTTAAACAGTGAATCTAGCACGCAGAGGTCAGATTATTTGATCTACTCTATTTTGTTTTTTTGAGAATATAATGACCACGGGGTTTATATCACTTGTGCACCGCCGATGCCGCAATGCTTAAAATTAGGCTCACGGGGTATATAAGATCAAAGTTATGATAGGTCGTCATGCTCAATCAATGAATCAACTATCCAGCGCTCAAATAAAATTTGCTTTCATCCGGTTTTTCATTCGAGCCCAAGCATATCATACGGTTACTGATTTGTTCTTCTAGAAGTTCTGAATGAACAAGTTTAAAGTGCTCATCATCAGATTCATTAGTTAGTTTAAGGGTATATAAATAAATATTGATTTTTTCTTGTCTAAATCTGATATCTAAAAGTTCACTGCATCTGAACTAATTCGGTCAAGTAAGGATAACCAGGATAAAGCTCTTCTGGCAATAGTATTTTCTATTTATAAGACTCAAACTTAAAGTTCTATTTAAAAAAAATAAGCGTCGAAACACTTTAACCAATTACCATCTATATAAATAGTGAATTCAATTTATATAATTAGTCTAGAAGTCAAAGATAATCCATTTTCTTTCAAAGAAAAAAGACTTCTTCTTCTTCTTTAAACACGAGTATTTTCTGTAACTAAACATAGCTTCATGATACTCCCATCCTAAAAAAACTTGCTTCTCAGGCGTTATGATTATCCAAACCCAAGCTTCCGCGTCTACCAATCCATAGTAGTTTTGAAAAGACATTAATCATAGGAGAGTTTTTCAGTAATCTCATCAAAATATAATAAAACCAAAGTTGGAAAATTCGTATTCATAATACAAAAAGAAGAGAGAAGAAAATTATGCAGGATGAGTGTATACCTTCTACTCTCGATGCAGGCAGCCGCGCACTGTACTGGTAACTAGAGATATGGGAAAAAGAAAAGAAAAGAAAAATGTTTGAACTCGCGTGGATTGAATTTGAGGTTCACGTAAGTTTACCTCCACCATTGATGGACGCTGCTGCATTTTGCTAGAAAAAACATCAGAGTGGGGATCTTACCATATAGGGCAATTGAACGTGTGTTGTTGAAGAAGATTAATCAAAGAAATGCCAATTGGCACGAATCAGTTCTGAGAACAGCACAAAAGGGCAATTCGAAGGCAATTATGGACCCCAAATATTGCTATAAACGGTTTAGAATATGGAAGCAAACAGAATGGCACCACCCCACCCTGCAATCCTTCAACACACTCCGTGCCTACGCAGCTCTGAACTCTTGTTTTTCTAGTCTCAAAAAATAAGACCAATCACGATGCCAATGTAACAAAGAATTCAACCATAGTTTGAACCGGGTTGTTTCAGTTTTCATGGCTTATTTCTTGCCTTGCCCTTTTTCTATGGGCTCGGCCCTTTAGTAAGTTAGCTCTCGTCTTCCCTGGCACCCGAGTAGACTTTGATTGCTCAGATAGATAGACCCAAAAGGAAAAGGAGAAACACCAGGGGTTGGGATTGTCTTTGACCAGCCTTGTAGAAACCAAATATCTTTTTCTGGTATTTTCGAGTTAACCATGACCCACTTCATGTAAAATAATTTGTTTTAAAAATATGTTTTATATGAAAAATATACTTTTTAAAAATATGTTACATTTAATTTCTTAACTATGCAAATAAAAGCTACTTGAAAATTTAAAATATGTTACATTTAATTTCTTAACTATGCAAATAAAAGCTACTTGAAAATAATTATTTGATATTTATCTATATGAAAATAAGAGTTACAATGGGGAAAAAACAATAATTAACTAATGGTGGAGCCCATGGGGAAAGATAATTTCATAAAATGTTTTCATCTCTTGATAACTATAAGTTGCTTTCTTTTGTTTCAATTTATTTTTTCCTTTTTGGATAAAATAAATGTTTTTTTAATAATCAAATTTTTTCAAGGGAACAAAGTATAAGAAAATAAAAAAAATATTTTACTGAAAATATTTTACATGAAATAGATTACCAACTTCTTAATTAAAGATTTTTTTGAGAGTCTTTTTTTATGTGTCTCCTTAAATTTGATAGAAATCAAGATAATATATTTGATGTAGACCCATTGCTGACATTGACCAAATTTTAATAATAAAGTGTTTATTTATTTATGAGATATTATAAACAAATATTTTAGAATAATGTGCATTAATTGCTAAATGACAGATTATGCATACTAGTCCAACTAGCTTACAGATAAGCAGAAGCCTAGTCTAATTGTGTTTACAAGTTTTCATGTGTCATTTGTGGTGTAGGTTGCTCTTTTGCAACTTCCATCCTCCCAAACTGTTATTATCCACACAAAAATACATGTGATACTTGTCATTATAAAAGCAAGCCTAAAAAATCAAGGGAAAACAAATTAAAGAAAGAAAGGAGAGAGACCAATGGTCAAAATTTGAAAAAGATGATTCGAGTAAAATTGTTATTTTTTTAATAATGTTTCTATTTCAAACAATCCTTTTAGTTTAATACGTTGTGACATTTGAAATCTTTCTCTTATCAATGGTTTTCAGTATTTTATGTTATTTATTGATGATTTCTCATTTTAACTAGATATATTTTCTTAAATATCGTTCTAAACTACCACAAATATACATCACCTTTAACAATATGGTTAAAACTCAGTTTTCTTGTGCCATAAAAATTCTTAGAACAGACAATGCCATTAAATATTAAGATTTTTCCTTTAGTTCTTGAATAAGCACGGTATTGTGGTTCAATATTTTTGTCCTCATACCTCACAATAGAATGGTAGAGCTGAATGAAAGCATCGCCATATTCTTGATTCTGTACATGCTTATCTAATTTCAACATTATGTCCTGAAATTTTTTAAGGGAAAACGGCTCTTAATGCTGTTTATACTATTAATCGGCTCCCTAATTCAATTCTTCATAATTTATCTCCTTTAAAAAAATTATTTGGTCAGCCTCCTAACTATTCCGTTCTTAAACCTTTTGGATGTGCTTATTTCGTGCTTTCACAACCTTATGAACATACAAAATTACAATCTCGAGTCCGTCTGTGTTGTTTGCTTGGTTATAGGGATGAACACAAGGGGTTTCGATGTTATGATCCTATTTCCAATATATTACGCATCTCTCGTCATATTCTCTTTTAGAAAGACATCATATTCTCTTCTCTTTCAAAGTTTCACCACTCTGTCCAAACTGACTATTTTTTTTCCATCAATTCCTCCATTGATTTGTTTCTAAATCCTAATCCAAGCAATTCTAATGCACTTACTGATAACTCTTTATCATATGATCCCTATGAATCTGTATTAGCTGTTGATCCTGTACCTGCCACTTCACCTGCCAATCCTCGTCGTCGCTCCACTTGGGTAAGAGAAACTTCTCATTCTCTTACAAATTTTCATTGTTATTCTGCTATTGCTACTCTTCATGAGCCTCGATCTTATCGGGAGGCAAATACTAACCCTCTTTGTCAGTAAGCTATGAGTAAGGAACTTTAGGCTTTGGAGAAAACTCATACTTAGGACTTAGTTGATCTTCCTCCTAACATGACACCTGTTTGCTACAAATGAGTTTACAAAATTGAGACACGTTTTGATGGAACTATTAAGCATTATAAAGTTTGTTTGGTTGCCAAATGATACACTCAAGAATATAGTATAAACTACAAAGAAACTTTTGCTATTGTAGCTCGGTTAACATCTGTTTGTAGTCTATTAACTATTGCTGCAGCTTGAAAGTGGAAACTATTTCAGATGGATGTTAAAAATGCTGCGATTTAACAGAAAAAGTTTATATGTTTCCTCCTCCTGGTTATCATGCTCCTCATAAAGTTTGTAAACTTCAAAAAGCTTGTATGAATTAAAACAAGCCCCTAAGACTTGGTTTGTCAAATTAAATTCCACTCTTGCTTAGTTTGGCTTTCTTTCTAGTTCTCGTGACTCTACATTGTTGATTCGACGAACTAACCGTGATGTTATTCTTCTATTAATATATGTTGATGATATGATAATATTAGGAGATTTGTCTAAATTGAGACGAGTCTCTCCAAAAATAATCTCCTGAACAACAGTGTTTAATAAAGGAAGTGGATCCCAATGTAGAACAGAGGCTTAAACAGATTCATATTCAGGTCGTAGAGCCATGAGTACCTTAATAAGATGCAAGTGATCCTCACTGATGTTGGTTTGAGATATTTGATTCCAAATTGGTTGGACTTGAGCAAGAAAATCATTAACAAATTGACATGATCCTTGTTTGAGACTATGAAGTGTAGTCCATAACTGATAACGGTAGGCAAATCCAGTGGTTTGGTATCGATTAGCCAGGAAATCCCATATTTCTTTTGTAGAGTTATAATCTGCAAACTGTATGTGAATGACTGGTACTAAAGTGTTGTGGAACCATGTAATAATCTGATGATTTTTACTATCCCAGTTCTCCAAGCGATCTGCAAACTTTGTATCACATTCATCTTTCTTTTTGGTTGGTTTAATGATATCTTCAATAATAATACGCCACAACTTACAACTAATTAAGAAGCTTTTCATTCCTTGAATCTCAAGATTATAGTTTGAACCAAACAAAACAATTGTAATGGGTTGTGAAATATTAGGTTTCTCCATGACAATGATAGAGAGCAAGGCACACGACAGTTGTAGACTCCAATAATAATTTCAGAGAGGTGTTTGTATAAATGCCAAAGAGAAGTAGAAACATATTATTTCAAAGACATAGAGACCATGGAAGCATATGAGAAATTTGAATTTAGATTGCTATGATACCATGATAACAAAGATCAAAGAACAATAACAAAGAAGGGCTGCAAAGAATTATGTATGTATTATTCGAATAACTCACTTGTACAGAGATACAACAACTATATATATATATACATGAGAATATGAGTTAGTTTAGGAATGAAATATGACAGGTACATTTGCTTGATATGGTTGCAAATATTGTGCAAGGCGAATTTCCTACAATCAAACAAATCCTGTGTGGATGTTCAATAATCACGTTAACATGATTTATTTGTTTCTTAAAGAAATTAACTTTGAAATAAATTGTCTCATTGAGTCTAATTTAGTATTTTGACTAAAATTGTAGTGGTTAAATATTACAAAATTATTCCATCACATTAATTTAACCAACTTCTGCACCTTTTTGATTAGTTATCCTGTCTAAGCTAATATATTCATACCTTCGAATCCTTTGCAAACATCAGATGTTTGTAGAGAGTTTTTCCGTTAATCATTTCTTGAGATGATTGGATGATTAAAAAGGAAAACTAATAAATTAATTCTTTTGGTGCTTTTGATGTTTTGCTAATGGTTTGTGAGTGCTGCACATGCACCTTAGCTATCAATGTTTAAGAATGTCTCAAGGATATTAACATAGCACATTAATTTGTGGTTTTTAAGGTGCCTTATCAGAAGGAAGGTAACTTGGTATTGAAAAAGGCTACTAAATACGGGGCAGTGGAAATTTGGATTAATGAACGGGTTTGAAGAGCTTGTGCAAACAGCTGTGCTGTTTTTGTGTACGGATTTCTTGAGGTGCTACTGTATTATGACTGCTACCACCATATAAATTAAGGGTATCTTTATCTCAAGAATTAAGAAAATCAAGCTGATAGCTCATGTTATTTTACATTCTGTTTCTTTTCTTGTGACTTGAATTACTAATATGGAACTGCTTTCAGAGTTCTTCAAAGAAAGGAGCTGAATATTGGCTCATATGGTGGTACAAAGGAGAGGCCACACTTTATGATTTTATGTAGAGTAAAGAGTTACCTTATAATGGCGGTACATCCTCTCAGTTGCCTTCTTCATTTATTAACTCACCACTTATATTTTAATTTTTTATGCTTTGGAGGGCTTTCTTTGAGATCTTTGTAGTTGCAATTGCCTAACTCCCCGTTTGTATTTGTGTTTCAAAAGCGTTTTTGAAAAAAATTAAAATTTTTTATTTTTTTATAAACTTTAAATTAATATGTTTTTAGTATTTTCAAATCATTTTGATATGCTGATATCAAAAATAATTTTTTAAAAATAAAAAAATATCATTAATATATATTTTGATATAAAAAACTATTTAAAAAACAACTATAACTATACTTCCACATAAATCAGTTAAAGACTGATCCTTCCCCCTGGCCCACAACAACTCTCAGTCTTCAGTTGGTATAAGGTTTCCTGTTGTTGATGTAATGTCATAACCGGTGTTTTATATCATTGTATTTGGCATTCTGAAAAGGAAAAAATATCATTTTTTCTCCTCTTAACTGATTCTTGGATATAGTTGGTTTGGACTTGATTGCACTAAGCTGCTTCAATTTTAAATCGTAGCTTATTCAGATTATCAGCACCAATTTAAGTAAAATATTACATACATGGTCAGGTAGAAACAATGATACTTGGAGAGGCTCAGGACTTGCCTAAGGGGCAGGAGAGGGATAACAGAATCATTAAAGCTATCATGAGACAACTTTTATTTGCGCTGGATGGTCTTCACTCAACAGGAATTGTGCATGGGGACATTAAACCGCAAAACATTATTTTTTCTGAAGGTAATGACATCAAGATTTCTTCTAAACATAAAAGGTTAAATTCAATCTAAGATCTAATGATTCATATTTTCATGTAAAACTGGAGCAGGGTCTTGTACATTTAAGATCATTGATCTTGGAGCTGCAGCTGATTTGCGAGTGGGAATCAATTATATTCCAAAAGACTTTCTTTGGGACCCGAGGTACTTTCTTTCTCACAATGCAACAACAGCTACAATTCTTTCTCGCAATGCAACAACAGCTACAAGATAATTTGGTGATAATTTTATGAAGGTTAACTATATGATATGTTGAATCTCCAACTTCTTCATGAGTAACTGGAATTTGTACAGAGACTCGCGCTGATCAATTCAGTCTGAATCAAGCTTGTCATCCATTTCATATTTCTGGAATTTCATTCTTCAAGTTCCCAAGAGGAGCTTTCCTTTTCTCATGTTTTATGTAACTTTTGAATTCCTCTATGTACTCTCTCTGTCTATCGCCATGGCACTTCACAAATCAGAAACAGGCATTGTTAACTAAATTTTTTAATATTCAGATGGTTCTTCAATTTTACATCATTGTCTGATATCCATAGGTGCAATTGACATACAGCATCTAGTTTCTTCACATGATTTCTGCTTTCCAATCTCACCCGGTATGCTATCATATTTTATTCACGATCCATCCTTTCTCAGATACGCTGCACCAGAGTAATACATCATGAGCACACAAACTCCATCCGCACCCTCAGCTCCAGTGGCAACTGCACTTTCCCCAGTGCTTTGGCAGGTGCAAATACCAACCACAATATCCCCTAATTTGACTGTCATGAGCCTGGAATCCTCTCTCAGTGAATTAATCTGTCTTCTGATGCTTTTGATGAACAGATGAACTTGCCTGATAGGTTTGATATTTACAGTGCTGGTCTAATCTTCCTAAAAATGGTGAGTGAAAATTGCTGAGAAACTATAGTTACCATGTTTAAGTGCTGAATACTTTGATTACCATGCATCCGTTCGTACTTGGAGACATTAAGCAGTGAATTTCATATAAACAATTCAAGAATGGACAGTAATTTAATTATTTTAGATTACATCCTCCTAAACAGCTATAACCGCAGAAAGGAATCCTTGTCTTTTAATATTTGAGGGTACTATCTGCAGAATCATGCATAGACATTTTCAACAAGAGTACTGGAACCGTAAATTATGGGTGCAAATGAAACTTGGTGGATGCTGTCTCTGAGGGAAAGAGAAACGAATTTTGCATTTAGGTTAGCATTGGTTCAGTGTTGCATTGATTTACTATTTTAAAATATGACAACAAGAAACTGTTTGAAATGTTCTTATTTATAAATTAAGATTTTAAATGCACTGAAGGTCTAATAAGCTGATAGCGTATCACCAAACATGAGTAGCAGGTCATATGCCACTTTCAATTGATCAAAATTGAACAAGCTGGTTGTGAAAAATTCAAATATTCAGCTGGTCACACTGCATATGAGAAAGTGTCCTTTAAGCATTAGCCCTTGAAATAGAAAAATATTAGCAATTCATCCTTCTTCATGAGGTTAATTTGGTCAGTCATAACATATGGCTAGTTTGGACTAATTGTGATCGAATTTTTAGCTGTTTTCAACTTTTAACACCTCCTCTTACAGGCTTTTCCTGGACTCCGTTCTGATAGTGGGCTCATACAGTTCAAACGTCATTTAAAACGATGTGATTATGACCTGATTGCATGGAGGAAAAGCGTAGAGACAAGTGCCAGCTCTGATCTTTGAAGGGGTTTCGAGTTATTGGATTTAGATGGTGGGATGGGATGGGAACTTCTAACTTTGATGGTCCGATATAAAGCAGAACGAAGAATAAGTGCAAAAGTCGCTTTAGCACATCCATACTTTGATAGGGAAGGACTATTAATTTCGTCCCTCATGCAGAATCTCAGGCTGCAATTATTTCGAGCAACCCAACAGGATTATGGAGAAGCTGCCACGTGGGTTATTCAGCTAATGGCAAAATCTGGAACAGAGAAGGGCGGCTTCACAGAAGCTCAACTTCAAGAACTCAGAGTTTGTTTCTGAACTAAAATAAAAATTAATCTGAACTTGATTGTTCACTGAGAAACCTTTGACAATTGCGGTTCTGTATTTTTAGGAAATACAAGAGCCGAAAAAGAAGGCAAGCCCTAAAAGGAATGCTCTTGCTTAGGTTCTTCGGCTGCAAAGGATGATCTTAGAAACCTTGAATGAGAGCATGGATGAGCTTAACCAACGAAGGAAGAGCCCGTGGTGGAACCGGTGGATTCCAAGGGAAGAATGAGAACTGTACATGGAATTCTAATTAAACTTTGTTTCTGCATTATTATATGTGACTACTTTGGTGGAATAGAAAATCAAGTTCAAAGATGAACTTAGCTGGAATCTTTGGAGAAACGTAATTGTAATCTTTTGACCGCACGTGCAAGCTCCTTCGGGAATGATAAATTTGATAGGAAGGATTTGATTAAATGAAGTGAAACTGCCGTGAAGCATTCTAAAGTCTTCACTATCCCTGCTCAAGCACTTGAATATTCAGACACTATCTGGGCACGGCATTTTGAATGCATTTTTCCGTAGAAAAACTGAATCATGATGCTTGCTTTATAGTTTAAAGAAATGGGAAGCGAACGTGCGTTCTCAATATTGATGATTATAGGAGAGAAGTAGGGATACTGCCATCGAGCATCGACCTTTTCAATTTCTTTCTTTTATCACCGCTTTTGACAGCTTCAGATCGGGCCTATGCCAATTCTGTTAAGGTTCCTCAAATTATTTTTTTAGATTAACGTGGGTGTTCGGGCCAGCTTGCGCACACCACGACTAATTCCACGGGCCCTGAAGTTAACGACCATGTAAGCCTCCAGTGACCATCATATGAGCAACCAAGAACTCGAACCTGAGATTACAAAGAGAGCAAACCTCTTGATCCCAAGTCCTTACCACTTGACCACCACCTAGATGGTTTGATTCCTCAAATTATTATTTTTACGGGATCTTGAGAAGTATGTTGTGCAGGAAATTAGGATTATGTTTGTTTTTTAAAAAATAGTTTTTGGAAATTATTTTTTAAATTTTTATATATTTATTTGATATTAGAAAAGTTAATTAATAAAAAATAATTTTCAGAAAAATTTAGTTTGATTTTTAGAAAAGTGATTTTTTAGAAAATTTGTGCAGAAAATACTTTTTAAAAATTATAAAAAATTTAAAAATATCATATTATTTGATAATTATATAAAATTTAGTAATTAGATTTTTTATTGCTATATATATTTTGTTTTCAATATTTATTTTTTAATTTCATCTCTTAAAATTTAATTTTTATATTAACTTTGTTCCTTATTTTTATAATTATTATTTTTTATTGAAATTTTTATTAATCAAATTTAATCCTTTTTCTTTTGATTGTTACTTATTTTATTTAAAACAATTTATGAAATGTTAATTATTATTATTTTAATTTTTAATTTTTTAATTTTTTAATTTTTAGATTTGATCTTTATTATTTTGATTATTATTTATTTTATTTGATATAACTTATAAAATTATATTTTTTCAATTTTATTCTTATTCAAATTTTTAATTTGTAAGATTTGTTTCTTATTATTTTAATAAACTTTATAAAAATAAAATATTATTAAGTAATTTTTCAGTTTATTTTTTATGATATATCCAAACACTGGAAAATATTTTTCAACTCATTTTCTATTATATTATCAAATATAAAAAAAATACTTTTTTTTAAATTTATTTTTTCAAAATTTATTTTCTGAATAAAATTATTTTTAACAAACACAAACGAGGTATGTGATCAGTTAGCTCCCAGCTCCCAGTAAAACAAGAAGCATTCAATTAAAAGTTTTCGTTCTCGAGTTCGACTGGCTTAGCTCCTTTACTGAAAGGGTTCTGTACTCAAGCTGGCTTTTTTATGGGCCTTGCCTTTTCGCAGCTTGAAGACACCAAAGCCTGCAAAGAATACTGGGGCAATGGTCATCCATGTTGAACAGCACTGACTCTCTCAGAACAGATCGAACTCAGAAGTCCCGCTCAAAGACAGCTGCTGCGAATAAAAAAAACAGAGAGAGAAGAGAAAAGGTCCACAAATTTTATTTCTTGATGGCATATATATTGCCACTGGCACTTGATCACATTGCTATGCTCCCATTCTTTAGCCCACTAACATCGTTCCGAGTCGAATCATCTATATATGAACTTTTTAAAAGAATAAGGTTCCCCGTTTGTTTTTCAGGTCAGATGCATGCTGCCAGTCGAAGGTTTTTTGCATGAGATAAAAAAAGGCTCACAAATTATTTACCAAGGAACATACAAGTAAAAATCACAACACAACTTCAAATTAATAGACACTTACAAGAAGTGAAATTATGAAAATTTATGTCGAACATTATTCTTCAACTTCAGCTCTTACTTTGTTCATTCTTCAAGCAATCTGAGATTTAATTTCCAGTTGTGATCGGAAACATTTCCCTAAATATTCTTACGTGATAGTGGCATTGGCTAGCTAAGATTGGGCAAGCAAATGAGTCATCCAACATGCTAAAATCATCTAATTTTAGAACGGACAGCAATAACCTGGCTGGCCTGGTTAGTCAACTAAGCAAAGGCACTAGTTATCGCATGTTAAATACATGTTCGTACATAATTGATTCAATGATATTTAGCTTATAATTACACAGAGGGTTTCTTACAAACTTCCTGAGTTTACGTCAGAATTTGAATTGCTCGAGAAGATACAACCATTACATATGATCAGTTTTTATTTTTATTTCTTGTTTTGTTTAAATTGGAGTATATTGTTGAGTCCATGCTAAGTTATGGCCATTTGAATGATTGATTGAAGGAATTAAACTAATTTCAAGGTGAGTAGAAATCAAGTACGTACAGCAGCATGAGGGAGAAGAAAGTTCTTGATAAATAAATAAATAAATAAGCATGTCATTGATATTAATATAAAGTAGAATAATACATATGGTGGTGGACCAGATATTAATATAAAGTAGTACTATGGTTTCAAAGCTTATTGAACCAAGATAACAAATAATACTGATGTTGAGTCTATCACAGGCAATGTTATTGTAAATGACGAGACCTTCACGTGCAAATCTGGCCACCTTGTTCAGCACAACAAGGCTGTTTTTATGTATGTATATAAAACAAGAAGCCCAGCAAAAAACACTTAAACAAGATCTGTAACTCTTTGTTTACAGTGCAACTAGAATATTTAATCAATCACCATTAATAATTGTATCTAATTTAGTTGAATCCATGGTTTTAAATAGCTGTTTTCATTGCAGGCAGTCATGACATAACGGACTATCACATACATTATATAGTGTGCAGAATATTTCGAACCTGCAAGGTTTAACATGTTGATGATACCTTGTCTAAAACATGAACTCAACTGATATGACGAGACACAAATATTTACAGTTGGACTGAGGAATCTCAAAATATATTTATGACATATTTACTAATCATCCTATGATCATCCAAACCATTGAAACAGCTAGGCCCATGTGTTGTATATCCAAGATAAGCACTACATATAGCATCTAAATATGATCTTGTCCAGCTTCTAAGGAGAGTTTGTAAGAACCAACAAGTTACTGATGGGCTCTTAAATCGATATTGACAACTTCTAGCTGTTCAAAGAGATTACAGTAATGATATTTATTCGATCATACCAGGGTTAATGGAAGTTGGTGTGCAGAACTTTCCTGGGAAGTAGTTGTTTTTTTAAAGTGAATTTTATGAAAATGAATTATTTTTTAATATTTGTTAGTATAATAAAAAATAAATTGAAAAATAATTTTTAATATTTGGTTATGTCATGAAAAATGAGCTGTAAAACAATTTTTTTATTTTTTTTTATTTTATTAAAATAATAAAAAACAAATCTTACAAATTAAAAAGTTGAATGAGAATAAAATTGAAAAAAATATAATTTCATAAATTATCTCAAATAAAATAAATAATAATCAAAATAATAGAGATCAAATCTAAAAAATAAAAAAATTGAAAGATAAATAAATTAAAATAATAATAATTATCATTTTATAAATCATTTCAAATAAAATAAGTAAAAATTAAAAGAATAAGGATCAAATTTGATAGATAAAAATTTTCAATTAAAAAATAATAAGATGAAAGTAAATAAAAATTATAAAAATAAGGACCAAAGTTAATATAAAAATTTTCAAGGGATGAAATTGAAAAAAATAAAAAATATATATAGTAATAAAAAATTTGAGAATCAAATTTGTTGTAATTAACAAATAATATAACATTTCTAATTTTTTCACAACTTTTAGAAAGTGTTTTTTGCCTAAAATAAAAAGAAATCACTTTCCTGAAAATTAAGTTAAATTATTTTTTAACTAAAAAATATTTTTTATTAATTAATTTTTTTAATGGTAAACAAATATAAAAAAAAATTTAAAAAATTACTTTCTAAAAAATAAATATACTTTTAATGAAAAATGAGACTAACACGGTATCACCAAGAGCTAGTGGTGGTTTGCTTTTGGATTTCAAGTCTAACTTAGTCCTTAATTTAATCATTCACTCAATTGGGTTTTGTGCGATCTAATTACATTAATTTTATCAGGACTGGCAGTGTATGCTTATGGAGGAATCTTGGCCATATAACCTTGAAATCTCACTTCTTGACTTGCTCTTGCTTCTTTTTGCTTTTCACTGGGGATTGGAGGTTCCTGGGAGATTTTGAACTTGTCCTCCTTGATTTTATTTCACTGCAAAATGGAATCATGTGATTTGGATGCCCATGCAAGTGCGAGCACTACAGCTATTTATTTATCTAGCTAGCCAGTAGGTATTCCATGCACCCAATACGATCACCCTGTCGAATATTTGAGCAAGATTTCAAACCAGGTGTGAGAATTGGATTCAAATTCCCATCAGATCTCTGGACTTTCAATGTCGGTGAGATCCTATTCTCATCTGGCCTCCTGCAAGCTTTACAACCTAACATGATTTCAACTATTACCAAAAAAAAAAACAAAAACCATTTATGTGTGTACGTTATTCAATTCACTGGTAATTCTATGCGGGCAAAGTGCTACATTAGTCCTCTATCTAGCACTCTTTCAATTAAACCACAAACTCTTTCTCCATGCGAGAAGGCATCAAGAAGGTGAAGAATAACCAATTTCCTAATTCTATAGTAATCCTGACTGCATGTCTATTTTGAAGGGAAAAAACACTGTTGTATTGGAGACTTGCATTGCATCGATTATTATGAATCAATGGATCAAATCTTAACTTCTGGTAGTGGAGTACCGAACTGGAACATATATTATAGTTGGAGGGTCAAAATGTAGTTTCCAATCTGTGAAAGAAATGGATTTCTAAGTATCCGTCAAATTTCTTCAGTTTCATGCAATTGCAAGAGGCTTTTGTTTTTTTTTTTTTTATGATTATTTGTAATCTTGATGGCTTAGAAAGTTCAATCAAATATAAGTACTCATACTATCAGCAGGCAATTGGTAGGGGGCATCTAGTCCCTGAACACTATTTTCTACAGTGGGCATCTAGTCCCTGAACACTATTTTCCACTGAAAGAAAAAAGGACTCGATTTAATTGAGTTATACTCCTTCTCACTGATGAAATACCGTAATGGTTACTTCATTGCATGGAAAAAGAAGCGTATGGCCATCCGTCATACACATGGACGTACAGCCAAAACACGTAGATATATGCAGACGAGTCTCTCATCCCTCATCCAAAATCCTATAGCTAGATAATGCAATAAAGGTCCAGAACTCACTAATTTAGGTAAACATCAAAAAGAGAAAAATAATAATTAAATGCATTAAATTATCCATAGAGGGTGACAACACCCGTGTATCATATGTTCCCATGTCCACGTATGAAAGGATTTGGACATTTATGCTCGTCCTGTGTTACAAGTCGATTCGATTTTTTTTTAATGTAATAAAATATGTTAAAATGATATAAATATTCTTAAAAAAGCAAAAGAATTTTGATAATTAAGTTATTGATTTAACTCGGTTTAATAAGCTCCACTAGTTTAATAATATATATAAAAAATGTAACAAAAAAATCAAATTAACAAAAAAATAAAAACCTCAATTCAAATTCTTTCAAGTTAATATATCAAATTTACAGTTTTATTATGGTTGTAATATCAAAGCAACCCTATTGAAAATTAAATAAATTATAAAATTCAATTATCAAATAATTCATTATTGAAGAGAGACATTAATTAAAAAAATAATTTTAATAAAAAAAGGTTAAAGAAAAACTATAGGAGTTAACTAAGTTTAACTTGCTAACCCCACGATCATAGACATAGAATTGAGATAACTTTACTAAAAGAAAAGTATAAAAAAAAATATGAAGATCAATTTTCAATAAATTAAATATTAAAAGATAAAATTAAAAAATAATTTAAAATGACCTATAAAAAAACAAAATCAATCCGTGTTAACTTTGAAAACTTGTAATCCAGAGCTTGAGACTAAACTCATAGAAGGCAAACTCTTAAAAATAATAAAGAAAAATTATCAACCAATAAAATATAGAGGGATGCAATTGAGAAAAAAATGCAATTAAAAAAGGATCCAAAATAAATAGAAATGAAAAAATAGAGATTAAATTTAACATAAAAAAATCTAAATCAAATTTTGATGGATGAAATAAAAAATATAATTCAATTAATAAAATGATAAAAAAACAAAAAAAATAAAAACTAAATTTGATATAAAAATTAAATGAAACTAGATAATGAGCAATTAAATTAAAGAAAAAATAAATAAAAATATCTAAAATAAAATAAATAACAATCAAAATAATAATAATCAAATTATATAAAAAAATAACATAACACCTTTATGTTTCGATATTCATCACAAAACTTGAAAAGAATAAGGAGAAAAAAGGGAGGGAAAAAAAAATCTATTAAAGTCAAACAGATATGCATGACCATCAAGAATAATATACCGAGATGCTTGCAACACCACCACAAAAAGTGAAATTTTTTCATCTTATAAAACCTTAAGAACAATCCAAAGATCGAGGATATCTGCATGTTGATGCATACTATATATGCATCAACTATTTTAATTTTTAAATTATATATTATCTTTATTAAATTATTAAATTATTTCTCAATGAACTTAATTATGACTAAAAAAAAGAGAATATGAAAAAACTGAACTTTAATATATTTTAAGAAGAATTTAGTCATTTTATTGTATTTGAAAATACTAATAAATTAACTTAATATTTATCAATATAATAATAATTAATAAATATTATAAAAAAATTATTACCTTACTAGTTCAATAATTTTATCTTGGAACGGTAAAATAATTATTACATTGTTTCTATTCATAAGTCGCTAAATTTGTGTTTACCTTGAAATTCTTAAATTACACTGTTATACTGAAACGAGTCTCAAAAAATTGTTAAGATGAGCTCATTATAGCCTTTAAACATGCTGAAAGGGCACTTTATGCTGCCTTGTGATGTACGATTCTCTTCTCTTCTATTACCTTTTTAGGTGGATCCAACAACAACGACAAAAATTACAATTTATAAAAGAGAAATTAAGTAGGAGCAGTAGAATTCTTTGTCAAACTATGATCACATCATCATTTACAAATTGAAAAGCAGCCCGTCAGCTAAGAAATTTGTCACCTTACTGAAGGCACGGTCACCCGTTTTGCAGGTGGGTGATGCCTATTTGCCTACACAAGATAGGATATGGTGTCGATCATGGAGGATGGCGAGGCAAGAGAAGAGGAAGGAGAGAAGGGCTTGTTTGGATTCTTGTTATCATTTTACTAGGGAGTGTTTGGATATGGTCCCCACTGGGGCCGCGGGGCCTAGATGTATGGTATTCTTGTCTGGTGGGTTCAAGGGCACAGCGAGCCCTTTCATGCCCCATCGGTGGCTCTTTACTAGACCAGTGTTAGCTAGGACCACACCCATCTTACTATATAAACAATCTCCCCTTCTTGCAGTTCCATTTCAAGCCAACTCACAAACTCGCACCTCAAAAAATCATTCGCCATTCAATTCAGTGCCCCTCTCCAAAAAAAAAGATTAAAAAAAAAAGGATCACTGAAGATGAAGATTAATATTGCTAGCATGGGAAGCTCGAAGAGAAGGATATCAAGCAAAGGACTAGGTGCTGTCCTTAGAGAACAAAGGGCTAGGCTTTACATAATAAGGAGATGTGTGGTCATGTTAGTATGCTGGCATGATTAACACTGTCAACTCCTTCTAGCCATAGTTTTGGACCTTTTGGTGGGGATGAGGGATCTTCCCCTCTCCTCTCTCTTTTTTTCTTGGTGGAGTGTAAATAGCTGCGGCAGGGCTGACATTCTTATGGGAGAGTTCTAGACAAATTTTCTTATGGCTTGGCCTTATGAGGCATAGATAATCAATGTGTACATGGGATAGCATGGATCAAAGCTTTGGTATTATCTAACAAATTATTGCAATTCTTGATCTTGTTTCTCTATTCTTTTTAGTTTGCCTTGTAATTTAGTACTGGTCTGGCTAATCCTTTTAGTTCCCCTTCTTTTGTTCTTTATTTTCCTTTTGCTGTGGCATGAATGACACAGCCACTTCAGATACGTGTTCTTTCTCAAGTTTTATTTTCTTTGATTAACCTAATGACTTCCTTTCTCATGCTTGACACTTTATGCGTCTGAATCTCTTGAGGCCCAGATAGATTCGTGTAAAAAGAGTTGCTCCGTATGCATCTCTGGAGAAGGAGAGTGGGGGGATCCTCTCTATTTTCTTGTCTTGACCATAATTACTATTGACCAACACACACACACACATGTTAGACTTAGGCAGTTGCTGCTGCTAGAATATGTAACTTAAGATCGTATAAAGTTCATAATTCAGATGAAGGAAGATTGATGCACCTGAAGTTGTATTCTTCTTGTCCTAAAGTGTATCAACACGTAACACGGTGGGTGATTGATGTTTGAGAGTTTGGTTGTCCTTGTTTTTTATAGAGTTTTTAATTTTAAAATTTATTAAAATATTATTATTTTTTATTTTTAGAAAATTATTTTTGATATCATAGTATTAAAATAATTTAATAATATTAAAATTATATTAATTTAAAATAAAAAATAAAAATATTTTTCAACCCGAATGCCAACCCAACCAGAAATTCGTTATAATAAAGATGACGGGGGTGTGGAATATCGAGTAATTAGCGAAAGGGCTATATTTTAAAGAGATAGGGCGTCAATTTGACTTTTACCTTTTTTTAAAAAAAAATGATTAGATTTGAGAGCTACTCTCACATATTCAAGCACAAAAAAGTTACAGATCTTTCCGTAGCTTTGGACGGTCCAAGATAAAGCAAGCTCAGATGCAATCAGGGAGATGTAGTAGGTCCATTAATCATTGGAAGTGAGGTTTAGCTGTGATGATAAGCCTTACTAATTAATCCTCATATATTATTTGACTTGTTTTCTTCTATTATTGTATATACAAAACAATGTCACATAGGCCAGTAATTGTTTAATTAAACATATATAAAGAAAAGCTGGGAAGGGGTGGTAAAGTGATAAAAATTTAGAATTAAAAAATTTGTTTTTTTTGTGATTTTAAATTTGAGTTTTTGATTGTTTATATAATGATCATTGAGAATTTATATGGTCATCAATTTTAAAGCCCGTGGGATTAGTCGTGGTGTGATTAAACTGACCTGAACACCTATATTAATTTAAATAAAAAAAACATATAAAAAGAAGACTCGTAATCGATACTGAAATTATATCTATTTGTATAATTTAAAATTAAATTTTATTATTTTTTTAATAAAAAAAACAATGTGTACATTTTTTTATACCAGAAGTTGTGATAACTAATAGTAACCCATTTTTATGTAATTATTGAATTGATGAATGGTTTGTTCACCAATCTCTGTCCTGATCCTGGCTTTGATTTTCTTGTCTACAACCAAACAACAGTGGTTGATATGATAGAATAAATAAACTATTTAATTAATTTAGCTCTTTTGAAAGAATAAAAACCACCACTATTATTATAAAATGAACGGGTATTTTTGTAGTTTTATGAGATTATTGTAAGGTTGTTTTTCACAATATTTTTTTATTTTTTAAATTTATTTTTAATATTAATATATTAAAAAATTAAAAAAGCGATTCGCTGAGAAAACAAACGGTTTATTGGGGTCAAAACTCATTAATGGGTTATAGCCCATATTCACGTGCGACACGTGTACGGTAAAGGATGAGGAGTGGTTGCATCCAACAGTAACGGTACCCCACTATTGTGCCTATAAAACAGAAGGAAGAAGTGTATGAGCGAGTGCTGGATTTTGTTCAGCCTCGGCATTTTATTCCCAGCTCACTGCTCAGATGCACAGAAACTGTAACCCGTGTACGATTATCATGAGGTGGATAACACGTGTAAGAGTAATGCATTTTTTGTGGTATTGAATTTGACAGTGGCATTCTAATTCTCAAAATATCTCAAACTTTGAATATTCTGCGGTGTTGTCAATTTGCGATGTTAGTTTAATTGAAGTGTGAGATTGTTTAGCTTATTTCTATGTTTTCAAAAAAAAATTATTTATAAATATATCAAAATTATTTATTTTTTAAAAATTATTTTTAACATTAATATATTAAAATAATTTAAAACCATAAAAATATAAATTAATTTTGTTAAAAAATGTAATTTCAACTGCCCTTCTTTTTGGATTTGAAATAAGAACAAAAATGTATGGAAAAAGCACAATTGTATTGAGTATTAATGTCTAAAATCTCATTAAAAAGAAAAACCATTGATCTAAAAATAGAAGTAATTCATTATAGGTTCTCGTGCTATAACTTATGTTTACCAACAATTAACAAAAGTATCTACTGGTTAATTTCCTTGACTAAAAATCCAATGATCAGGCAAAAAGTTCAGAATCAAACGTTAAATCCAGCCCACAGGCACCGAAAGACAGCATTTTTTTTCCTTTTTATTCCTTGTAATTGCCTTGACATGTAATGATAATGAATTAAAAATAGCATAAATGAGATTTCATTTTAAAATTTAAATTTTAAATTAAATTAGTTTTTTTATACGATATTAGAATTTTAATAACTAAATAAACACGTGTTTAAATCTCGTTATTCTCATAATAAAAATTAAATATAAAATAATATAAATCTATGTAAATTTTAAATATTTTTATTTAAAAATATATATTAAAAATAATATAAATTACATTTTAAAACAACTCTAAAAATTTAAACGATTAAATTTCTCCTCATCCCCTTTCTTTTTGCTTGCCAGTAGGTTGAGATGCAAAATGGGAGACACCAAGATTTGAAGAATCCCATATTGCCTCTGACTAACAAGACAAAAAAAAATCTTAATACCAAAAATCATTCTATCTTCAAGAAATTAAGGACTAATGATTTAATTATGGCAGCAAAGGTGCTTCTAGCTAGTTTGAATTTCTATAGCGTCGAGTCTGTAGTTATTTTTTTTTATAAAAAAAATTGATTAAAGAAACTTAGGAATGTGTTAGAAGTTATTTTTTAAAATATTTTTTATTTTAAAATATATTAAAATAATATATTTTTTAGCTTTTAAAAATTAATTTTGATATTAATATATCAAAATGATCTAAAAATATATAAAAATTAATTAATTTTTTAAAAAAATTATTTTTTTTAAATACTTTCAAAATGCAATTTCAAACCCTCCAACACTTGTAACAAAAGCAATCCGTTTCCTTTACTTGTTATTTTACCCATTTTTAAAGTTAAAATCAAACTCAATAAAAGGTCAAGCTTTGGATGTGAAGATGGTGTTTGAGAATGTTATGAAGGTAATTTTTTAAATTATTTTTTATTTGAAAATATATTAAAATATTTTTTTATTTTTAAAAAATTATTTTTGATATCATTATATTAAAATAATATAAAAACACTGAAAAAAATTTAATTTGAAACAAAGATAATAATAATAAATTATTTATAAAAAAAATACTCAAACGGGCTCGAAAAATTCATTACGTCCACAGTTCAAATTATCAAATATCTAAAAGATTTGTTTGAAAGCATAGCATTCAGGTTGAAAGTTTAAATCAAAATCACGAGGAACATCAGTGGCATGAAAGCGTTAAAACTCAATGGAACACCATTTAAGTTGCAAAAAGCGGACGCGTTGCTAAAGATGGTCGTGCATTATCCATTTCAATGGAGATTGAGTGAAGGTGCAGATGAGAACTGTTGTTTCTAACATTTAAAAGGTGTTTTTAAGGGTGGTAAAGATTGTTTTTATTTAAAAATATTATTTTTTATTTTTTAAAATTTATTTTTTATCATTGCAAGATGATAGCAGTTATTTTTAAGGTACGGGCCTTCCCTTTTCTTTGCAGGTGAGACTATTTTGATGTTGTCTCCGAGTATTATTTTTTAATTCTTAATAACACAATTTACAAATTAAGACTTAGATTTTCTACTGCTGTTTAATATATATACTATTTTTTATTATTACAAGATGATAGCAGTTATTTTTAAGGTACGTGCAAGATGATAGCAGTTATTTTTAAGGTACGGGCCTTCCCTTTTCTTTGCAGGGGAGACTATTTTTAT
>NW_011499848.1:1948884-2018142 GCF_000495115.2 Populus euphratica
CATATATACATAGAGTACTGGCTGGCGGGCCATTAACGTCAGGTGTACAGACAGAAGATGAAGGCTAGCGGGCCATTAACGTCAGGTGTACAGACAGAAGATGAATTTTTCAAGCTTAATATTCTGTTGTCGGCACATAAGGAGGAGCCACCACTCCCTCCGTGTAGTCTCAACCAAGAGAGGTACAGGTTGACTGGTCATAAAGCAGCTGTTATGAAGCCCACGTGCGCCCTCCTAACCTTAAACCCCACCCCCACCTTCCATGTCCGATTCTTTTTCAACCACCAGTCACCAATTCAAAGATAGCTAGCTTAGCTAGGGCCGGGCCGGGGACAGCCGCCGCACCCTGGTTTTTGGGTGTTATCGGCAGTTCTTCTCTTGAATGAAGCCTAGCTCTTGGTCTGTCTCTCTCGCCCCCGCCCGGGCCCCTACACTATGTGCGACGGGCCATTTTGAAATTATTCAAATAAAGTCACAAGGCCCCTCAACTCAGTTAGAAAAGACCATTTTGAAATTCAGTCATAAGGCCCCTCAACTCGGTTAAAAAAGTCCATTTTGAGCTATAACCTCATGCTATCAATTAACTACTAACAAGTCAGGGGAATTTACACGGTGCATTGCCATTTACCAAACATTCGTCCTTAGGATTGATTGACTGGCAAATTAATGGTAAGTCGTTTTCCTGTCGTCCACTTGTGTAGTTGTGTTGCTAGACGACAGATCGCTTAGAAATACAGGAGCTATTATTGGGTGCGTTCGTTTTTAGAACAAACTGGAAGACCTTGCTACCTGAGAATTTATATTTGTTATTTTATTAGTTATTTTTTATTATTTATTTTAAAGAAAAATATAAATATGAAAAGAAGAGAAAAGCTTCATATAAATATATTCTTATTATTTTTATTGGGTTATAAATTTTATATTTTTATTATTATTTTGTGTCAAGTATTTTATTTTTTCTATCTTTTTTGTGTTTAATTTTTTTCTTTAAAATAAATTTTATAAGATAACTAATAAAATACTATTAATTATTTTTGCACCACCATAAAATGTCTCGCAATGATTGCTATTATCTACGTGAGATTATGCTCGTGCTTGTATTTGGTGTCAGTGTTGTATGAAATTTGACCATATGATCTTACAGTTTTGTCTTAAAAAAGATTTTCTATATTTAAAATATTGTATAAATTCAATATCTATTTAATGAGCAGTGAGTGGTAAATATTCTAATAAAGTCGTACGCCATTGATGGTTCTTACTATCTAAACATGAGATCGTCGGAGTTCTGATCAGGAACTTTGATGATATCGTCATAACTGTCCTCTTGCTTCAAATTTGTAATGTAGTTGGAGCTAAATCCATGAACGTGCAAGTTGCAGACATGGTTCTAGACGAAATAAATGGCATGCATTTTTGTCATTGCGCCCCAAACTGGCCAGGGTGTGGAGGCCCTAGCTAGCTATCTGTCCTTTTCTTTTATCACCAGAAGAAAGAGTAAACCCTAACACAAGCACTGGACCCTGCAAAGAACACCTGTGCCCTATTTCTCATGCTTTTTCCACGAGCAGTTTTGGCTTCTATGCTAAACAGGTAGGTACCCTACTTAAAGCGGCGATATATGCCAGTTCCCCCACAACATACTGCCAAGCTGCCTGCCAATGCAGTTGCTTGTATGGGTCTCTTTCCAGCTTCCCCACGAGCAACCATCCATGCTGCCCATATACAAAACAACTGTGCTGATGAGCTTTAAACAGATGATAAGGTTTGGCCCGGCAGTCTCTCTCAAGCCATTTTCAGGCCAGCATTGCACAATCTGTAATGCTTTAAGAAGTTCATGAATGTTTTGCTGGTATTCTAGCCTGTGTCACTCATTGACTCGTTCAATCATAACATTTGTATTTTCCTTGGTGTTTACATGCACGAAACCCTCCGACAATTTTATGGTCCCCTCGTTTTCGACCTTTGCACCTTAGTATCTCAAAATAGCACCACCATCCAAACAATAAAAACTCAAAACAGGATCTTGACAGGCTAGCTTGCAACAAAATGCTATGTCCTGCTGCCCAGTGTCCAATTGTCCATCTACTACCAGAAACTTGTCGAGTTTTTATGAACCAGGCTTCATTTGACTTAATAGACCAATTTCCCTGTAGACTTAATGGACTCAGTTCCAAAATTTATTATTATTATTATTTTACTTGAACTTTTATATATAAATATAAAAGTTTTGATGCAGGCCGGGTTTGTACCCTCACCTTTCAGAATGACATTTTAGTTCCTTTCCAGCTAGTGGACGCAACTTATCATGCCTTTAAAGTAACACTTCGCTCAGCACTGTATTCAACTCAGGCGACGAGTCGACACCACCAACATGGAAAACATGGCTGCAAAATCAGAACCACTATCCAGAATGAAACCCATGCAAAGGTCACCAGTGGTGCATGTTGATTACCCTTTGATGATTTAATTTTCTAACGGGTATTTGAATTCATTAGCGTCAAGCCTTGGAACTAGATTCAGATTGAGAGTGCTAAGACTTTTGCACCAAGCTCTAAAAAAAGAGAGACAATAACTTTGATCTACCCATAGAAACTATGTGGTTACAATTGCAGCATAGGTTATAATAACAGTAATTTCGCCAACATGAATAACAGTTAAGTCATCCTGCAAAATATTATAGCTTCAAAACGCGCCCTTGTAGAGTTAAAGGGCAAAGTTAAAAAAAAGTCAAACATAGAATGATCCCCCTTCCACGATCGGGATTGAAATTGCACAGCAATGTTTAGTCAGCCACCTTGACTTCAACCCCACGCGGTAGAGCTATCCTGTGATCCAAATTCCTTCAGAAAGCATTTAAGAACCAAGTTTCCATTACCGAAAATTCTGAAGCAATAACAAGATATATATTGTTTCAAACAGAAGACAAGAGAAAACAGTGGGGAAGAAAACATACAAGCTGGCTTAGTCTGAATTCTGGAGGCGTATCAAGTTCTATGTTTGCTTGATCAAGTTCCAGATTCTGGCACTCCTCTAGGTCTTTCTTTAAATACTCTGGCCCTAAAAGGGCATAATCAGAAAGACCAGTTTTGCCATTTGCTTCAGTCCCATGTCCACCCCTATCTGGAGATTGGCTCTGAAGAAACTCAGCACACAAAGATAGCCCTTCCACAAGTTGTTGTGAATCCAACAACTGTTGTGACTCACTGTCCCACCATTTTCGTTCTTCCCCAGCACAATTATCATTATCACCCACCATGTCATTAACATTATTTTCTGTCTCTAGTTGGTCAATGTAACTGGGGTTTTCATGTTGAAGATTATCCTCTACTTCTAAACATTCAATCCCAGGTTGCTAAGGAGAAAACACAAGGAACATGTCAGAATCTCTTTATCTCGTGAACAACTGTTTTAAAGTGTAAGGGAAATCATTTCCTGTGATTGCAAAATGCTTATTGAAAACTCTCCAAGTCTATCAGTCACTAACACCATATTTCTTTGAGTACTGCTGCATGTCATGAATTTAACAAGTACAAACAACAGCAGGTTTCGTAATTTAATTCAACATGCTGACTTTTTTCTTTGGTGAGTCTAGTTGTGTATTTGTGCCTTTGTGAAATTTATCTTTCTCGCATTGCTGTAGGGAAAAGTTGTCTGGTATCACAGAGAATCTGACTAAAATATCCAAAGGATAATCAACTGGCACAATTTAATCATGCAACTAAAATTATTGTGACAGGCCAGTTGCAGTGTTGCAAAAAGCATGCACCCAGAATATGTATTCTTCAAGCCTGCATTTCTTCATTGTGAAACACAAAACGCGGACAGCAAAGATTATGCTCCAAAATTCGGAGTGTTCACATCTGAACTTTTTCATGGAAAAAGAAGCCAAAAAAGATACCTTTAAGCCTCTAGGTACTGGATAAAAGAGATCAAAAGGGGTAAACTTTACCTGAGCACAGGGATCTGTGCATATGCTAGTAGATTCTTGTCCCACCTCAAAATCTTGGCATCGCCTTTCAGCACGAGGAGGGTCAGGAGTTACAGACTTGGGAGTGACTGGATCTACTTTTGCAACCACATCATCAACAATTTCAGACAAATCTTCTTCAGGTTTTTCTCCTTTGTTCGCTTGTTGTTGCTGAAAAAATATTTTGGAAACTACATACTCCCCATCCCTCTCATCCTCACCTGTTCCAAGGTGATATTGATGCATCACCCAATTAGTTTTCTCAGCTTTGCCTCCTCTGACAGTACTCATGTAAAGAACCATAATCTTTTTACACCCTTTCTGAATGCCATCCAGGATCACTGGTTTGGTCCTGCCAGTCTTGTGCCAGCGGACATCACCAAAATCATCAGCTTGAATCTTTCGACGCTTTCGAGTCCCAGTATTGTATGCTTTGATTGCTTTATGAAAGAAGTGGGATATACTGCCATCTTGCTTAACACCTGAATTTTTTTTTAGAGCTAAAATTAGTATGACTCAAAGGATCAAAGTTGAAAATCAAGTTAGCTTCACACCAACCTGGAAGATTCTGAGGATGGGTATAGCAGATTCCATCGTCATTATCAACAGTTGGGATGAATTCTTTTATAAAAGGATGAGGTTTTATGCCACCATCACTAACTTTTGCAAGTAAATGCCAAATAATTTCTTGATCGGATGGATCAAATTTCACCCCTCTGGGTAATCCAGGCCACTCTTGAACAACCTGCAAACATTCAGTCATTCTACATGTTTAGAAAGGTTTCAAGGTAGTTTTTCACAAATTAACTTTATGAAAATAAAAGTTGCAAAGAAAGGATATTCTGAACACTAGCTATAATCATTAACTCCAAGGAACAACAGGGAAAAAACACAGAGAGTGATAGACAGAGCATAAAAAATTGTATGAGAAACATCATGGATTCAATTTAGCTTTACAAATCCATTCTGAGCATCTTGTACTATTCCATTCATTTAATGTAGAATCACACCATGGTAAATCCTGAACCCTGACCAACCCACTCCCAATTCAGAAAACTTGTTTTTTCATGTGTATAAGAGTTCGAAGTTTCATGCAAAACTTAAACCCAGTGCATCATGAATAATATGATCAAATTGCCATACAATGGTTCATATTATTGCTTTTTTTGTGGATGGTTGCTACAGATGGTGTTGCATTGACACCCTTATGGAGAAGAAGAAAGTCCTCGTATCAATTCAGATTTATAATCCAAGAACAAGAGCTATATTATATATATACATATATACATATATATATTATTATATATATATATATGTAAGAGATTCATAACTTAAAAAGCATTGCAAGAAATGAATTATAAGCTATCAAGTTCTTCAAAATTTTATACAATTTAAACAATATTTCCATATGTAGAATATGTGATATTAGATATAGTCTACCTTATTAGAATCAATATCACCAAAAAGACATGTTCTTAATGGTGAAGCTCTATATATTATCATTACATAACCATAAAGAGGTATGAGAGTAATTAGGAACATACATCACTGTTGTCAATAACGTGATGACAATTTGGACAAGTCTTGCAAGGATCGCTCTTCCATTCAACTCTTTCAAGATTACTTGCACCTGATGCACTCTTGATTTTTGTAGCAAATCTATTACCATCCACCAGCCATGGCCTGGATGAATTAAAGAAAATGAATCAAAACCAAAAGCAGTAGCAAAATGCTGGCACCGAAGATTATTGAGAACATGCACTAGTCTCTGAACCTATAATAAATTATAACCTGGTAAGATACTGGCTAATCTTAGCTGCAAGTACAGTTAGCATGCAAGCACTGAAACAATCAGCAAAGCAGACAAAATTGAAAAGAAAAGAAAAGAAAGGGACTTGTTAAACTGAAATAATCTTAGCACCAAGATTACTTTTTTTCCCTTCCCAGCTTCGTTATTAACAAAAAAAAATGTAATTTCTATAACCCCACCGTCAACGGACACCAACACTCAACACACAATAATAATCACGATTAACTTAAAAAGGGATAGTAATACACACAGCAGTTGTAATTAAACTGCATTCACCCACAACACAAACACGGATAACAACTGACAGTAATAAAAAAAAAGATTTCCATTTGAATCTCTTGGTCAAATTAAACTAGCTATTAAGTTCAGATAAACTCGGTGAGCTGTAATAGTCAGCTCCACCAGCCAAAAAACCTAGAAGGCTAGAAACAAAGCAACCAAATCAACATCACACCACATACAAAGACCTGTATTGATAAGAACCCACGTGATCTTATATACCAACAACCGATCAATATCAACAAAATAAGAAAATCACTAAAAATGTCATTGACTCGTAACTCTATGCAAAACCAACCAAAGTCAGAAACAAGAAGTAGCACAGAGGATATGAATCTTTAATGTCATTTTGCATCAAAAAGAGGTAAAAAGGAAATTACCCGGCCATGAGAGTGCAGTACAAGAATAATAGGATAATCAAGAGAGATCCGAGAACATAAGGGAACGGTCTTTCTTTTCTCTGCTTTGCTTCTCTCTCTGTCGGCTCTTTTTTTTTATTTTTTTTATTGGAAACAAAAGAAGGGCATTTTAGATGCACTACTGTTTCTTACTGCTAATTTTAATTTTTCAATTTTTTTTAAAGATAGTTTTTGCGTCGTTTGAGTTATGAAGTTGCTGTTTTCTTGTTTCAAATATGTTTTTAAAAAAATTTAAAAAAAATTATTTAAAATTAATATTTTAATAATATTTTCAGATTATTTTAATTCATTAATATTAAAAATAATTTTGAAAAAATAAAAAAATATCATTAATTTAAAAAAAAATCACAGTTATATTTTGAAATATCAAACCGTGATTCTCCTGCTGTTTATGTACTATGTAAGTTACAAAAAAAAGAAGCAAAGGAGGGAATTAGAAAAGAGAAACATTACCTGATTACTGGTAAAAGGTTTGTCTTTTGAAATTGCAATAAAAATGAAGCGCCGGGTTTTTTAATTATTGCACTAAAATGAATTCAGTGTAACTCAGGTGTAGGGGATGGCTTTGAGTTCACTTCATGTACTTGCTGTGGTCCCACTTTATCGACGGTGAGATGTGGGTCTTGATCTGAAAGCGCGAATGAATGGGATGCTGCAACAATCACATCAGACTTTTGTCATCGTGGAGGCCTGCTGCAGCCAAGGGGATATGACACCGTACGTGCGTATAGATATACATGTAGCGTTTAGGTTACGTTTCATGTGATTTCCTGGAAATGAATTTATAAATTTTCATGTGTTGTTATAAAAGTTGATTAATAAAAAATATTTTTTAGTTAAAAAATTAATTTAATTTTTATAAAAATATTTTTTATTTTAAATAAAAAATACTTTTTAAAAATTATATATATAAAAAATATTATATAATTTGTTAATTTTATCATTAAACTTTTCATTATTATATATTTTATTTTGATTTTTTTAATTTTATCCCTTAAAATTTAATTAATTTATTTTATATAAAATTTTATATTTATTTTTATGATTTATATTTAATTTTATCTTATCATTTTCTTAATTGAAATTTTTTTATTTATTAAATTTGATTGCTATTCTTATAATTTTTATTTATTTTATTTGAAATAATTTATAAAATTTTATTATCTTTCAAATTTTTATTTTTTATATTTAATCTCTATTATTTTAATTTTTATTTATTTCAATTCAGATAATTTATGAAATTAGATTTTTTTCAATTTATTTTTTTTTAACTTTTTAATTTATAAGATTTATTCATAATTATTTTAATAAACTTAAAAAAATATTAATACGTAATTTTTCAGCTATTTTTTATGACATAGTCAAATACTATAAAATATTTTTTAATATTTTTATAATATTATTAAATATCAAAAAATAATTTACCTTTCAATCATTTATTCTTTAAAAAAAACCACTTTAAAAAAATATTTTCTAGTTGACAAAACAGTAACTAGATTTGACTAAAAACTCACTTGGATTCATCTCTTCTCCCATTAGATGCCATTGAAATTTCTCTTCGGATACAAGTTAGATATCCTAGAAACCATATTAAACTCACTAGTACATTAAAAATACCTTCTAATTAGTCCAAACATGGAAATGAAAAGGGCCATTATAAAAAAAGAAAAAAAAGAAAAGGAACTGTTCCTCTTTTCAATTGTTTGTTATACTGTAATCAAGCACTTTGATATGTTAGGACGTGATTGAGAAAAAAAAGAAGTTTGATGACTAGTGAGAAAAATGACACTCGGTCTAGAACGGTATTGTTTCATGTTACATGGCAGCCATCGTGGGACAAAACCTTCATTAATATTACATGGCAGCCATCGGGGGACAGTGGGATAAAACCTTCATTAATGCAAGGCAACAAGGGCATGCGTGTGCAATTACAAGTTTAGAAGCCGGCTTTTCTTGAAATGGCATGTTCTTGCGGGTGACAATGACCTTACCAGTTATTTAATTAAGCAGGTCCAAATCAATTTTGCACATTCCACATATCTCTGGCATCTTGGTAATTAGAAATTGATAGGTTTTTTTTTTTTGTGGTGTGAAGTAGAAATTGATCTACCGTCCCCGACCACATTCGCTGTGTAGATATGGTGATCCATTTAGATAAGGACTCGTGTCACATGACTTGTCCACGCTCGAGGACACATGTGAGTAGGTGAATGGTTGGCCCACCATACTCTGTCGCCTAATCAAATGCGTAGTCTTTTTTTAGATTCACGTGAGTGTTCGGGTCAACTTGCACGTATCATAATTAATTTTATTTTGTCTGATTATTTTCATCAACTACTTTTATTGTGCGTGGTTCGAGATGACTACTATTTTGCGTTGTTTTTCTTTTTTTTTAAAAAAAAAAATCGTTATGTCTTGCTAGCTTTTTAAAACCCGCCTTGGTATGCAGAAAGATATCAAGTTAAATTTTAATGCGTGCCTAATCAAATGCGTAGTTTTTTTTAGATTAACGTGAGTGTTCGGGCCAGCTTTCACGCATCACGACTAATCTTATTTTATCTAATTATTTTCATCAGCTACTTTTATTGCGCGTGGTTCGAGACGACTATCATCTTGCGTTGTTTTTTTTTTTAAAAAAAAAAAATTCATTATATCTTGCTAGCTTTTTAAAACCCGACAGAAAGATATCAAGTTAAATTTTAATGCGTGTTATTATAGTACTTGTTGGTTTTCAAAATAATATCTATATAAAAAATAATTTAAAGTAAAAATAAAATTTAAAATTTTTAAGTTGGGATAAAAAATAAATATGCTTTCAATACTTGTTTGAAAGCATGATAAATGATATTTTTTAATATGTTTTTGGTTTAAAATGCATATAAATGTTTTTTAATTTATTTTTAATATTAACATGTTAAAATAATACATTAAATTTTTTTAAAAAATTAATTAATTGCACTACCACACATACCATTAATAGAAAAACCATGTTTTGATTTTAATGGAGTCATCGTGATTACATAATCGACAAAGTTGCGGAGAATTTGATTTCAAGTAATTTTATACGTGAACAGCAACTTACTAGTCAGACTACAGAGCATGAAATTATATAAAATTACATTAATTAATTATTTGCCTGTCATCACTTGTCCTCACCGGGAATTTGGTCCTTAAGCACCTGGAATTCCCCTTTTCACGGAGACTAAGGAAGAACCCCCTCGGTGAGCAGCCGCGGCTGTTTACGGCATATTTTTAAGGATGATTATGGTTATTTTTTTAAATGATTTTTATGTTAAAATATATTTAAATAATATTTTTTTAAAAAATTATTTTTAAAACCAATATATAAAAATAATTCAAAATATATAAAAACCAGTATATAAAAATAATTCAAAATATATAAAAAATTATTTTTAAAAAAAATATTATTTTTACCGCTTTTCCAAATATTCTCGAATATCACAATGCTTTTTGTCATTATTGTTTAATTATGTTATTGAAAATTTTTATTTTTATTTTATATTATTTTAATGTATTAATATTTAAAAAATAATTTTAAAAATAAAATAAAAATATCATTTTAATATACTCTTAAACAACAACCACCTAAAAAATAGAAAAAAAAATTATAATATTTCTCGTTGTCGTAGATAGCTATAGAATCACCAACCAGTCTTGGTTGAAAACAACTGTCCACGAAACTGACAAACGAGGAAATTTAAGGACAAAATAATACATGGCAACAAGTTAAATATCATGCTATCCAGAGCAATATTTTATTGGCATGGGGAGCATATAGTATTTTATTTCCAAAGGAAGTTTATTCGCACTTTTCCCAGCTGAAAAGGAAAGAAAACCCGAAGAAAACGAACATCCTCGAAATGGCATTAACAGCTAGTAAAAGGCCTCATCGCTATGGAATGTACAAAAATAAAATAAAATCAGAGAAGATAAAAACTTAATGACTAGGATTGTCTTTAATTCCTTAATTAGTTCCAACATGGATGGTTTGTCTGTCTTGGACTAAATAAAAAAGACGGTTTCAACTAATTTCTGTCATAGATAAAATGATTCCATGATGATTGCCACGTAAACAAAAAAAAAGAAACAGTTTGCTGTAAAATGTCAAGGGAAAATCACTAGCAGCCTCAGCGACAATAGTTAGTGAGTGATTAGAGATTAGTAAGAATTATTACCAGTGGATTAGAAACTAGTTACAGCATTGTAATGATACTTCACTTTTACTTAAAACCTGACAAGTTTTTTTTTTTTTCGCAATTTCGTCGTTGAAGCCTTTGATTGGTTCTAAACTCTGCTCTCAGTGATTGCCTGAAAGAAACGTACGATTCCATGACCGAGGGCTGGCGTCCACCTGCACCAGATCACTCCATGCACATGTTTCGCTACCAGTCAAGATGAGATGATGACTCATGAGCTAATAGTCAACCATGCTTCGAGGATGCTGATGGGCCTCGGTGGGATGCCTGCCATCATTTGAAAAGTCAGCTGGCACCTTTTTTGGCAAATATTGTTATTTTTTATTTTAAATTATTTTTTATATAATGATATCAAAAATAAATTTCTAAAAATAAAAATTACTGTTTTAATATATTTCTAAATAAAAAAATAATATATATATATTTTTTATTTTTTAAAATTTATTTTTAATATCATCAAATAAAAAAAACTACCCACAATATTCCTTAAAAAAACAGGCTACGGTTGACGGTTGAGTAGTAGCTGAACCAAAGATTCCAAGAAAACAGGAATTTTTAATTATATTACCAGGCCTTTTTTTAAATATAAAAAAATAGAGCCCCGGCAGCTACTTCCCTGTATATAAATATATCATAGGAGGTGCAATCCCATGTCACAACATTGACAGACTCTTTGTTTATCAGAGACCAGGAACTCCTTTCTGTGTTTCTCTACAGGGGCCATTTTTAACCCTTCTTTTATGTTTATAAATCTCTGATAGGCAAAAAAAAGAGAGATTATTTATATAAAAAGAAGCAAGCATGACTGTTTCAGCAGTTTCCCCTACAATCAAGAGTCGAGTCCTCATTGCCGGAGCAACCGGTTTTATCGGTCACTTCGTGGCCGAAGCCAGCTTAGACTCCGATCGAACAACCTATGTTCTTGTCCGGCCAGGTGTTGCTACATGCCCTTCTAAGGCCGAAGTTCTCCGATCTCTTCATGACAAGGGAGCCATCATCTTGCAGGTATGTCTCATAGGTTCAATTTAAAGTGAAAAGATATTAAATTTCTTTGATTAATTAATTATCTTATACCTATCTGCTTATTTTTCTTCCTTTGATCACAGGGGCTGATCAGTGACAGGAAAAACATGGAGAAAATACTTAAAGTTCACGAGATTGATGTTGTAATATCAGCAGTAGGAGGGGACAATGTACTGGACCAGCTTGCCCTGGTAGAAGCTATCAAGGCCGTCGGCACCATCAAGGTAGAAATAATGTTTATCTAAGGTGATCCAGTTTTCATTATGATATATAGAATAAAAATAATTTCGAGAGAGGAAAATATAAGGAGTCAAATTCATTACTAATCGGGTGTTTATTCATGTTGCAGAGATTTTTGCCATCAGAATTTGGGCATGATGTGGTGAGGGCTAATCCAGTGGAGCCAGGGCTGCAAATGTACAAAGAGAAACGTGAAATTAGACGGTTGGTCGAGGAGTATGGCATTCCCTACACCTATATCTGTTGCAATTCAATTGCTTCTTGGCCTTACTATGATAACAAACACCCTGCTCATGCTCTGCCTCCTTTGGAACACTTCAAGATCTACGGAGATGGCACCGTTAAAGGTACGTCGGTCTGCAACTTCTGTTTTTCCGGCCACCGGAATGGATTTAGTTTCCTTTCTTGGCGAGGATATTCTGACGACTAATATAGAACAGCTAAAAAAGCCTCGCCTAACTTATCATTAAAGACAATAACAACAATAAAAAAATCTTCTATGACTTGTCATCAATAATCTCAAAACCATATCTTAAGGAAACTATCTATTCCCTGATGCACGGATACATACAAGTAGATTCAAAATCTTACTACGTTTCTTCAGATCTGCAATGATAATATGAAAAATATATTCACTTATCAGTCAAATTAAACCCTCATGAGTTGTGACGTGATGGGAGCAAAAACGTAACAATGATGTTATTTATGTGAGAGCTCACGAGATTTTCTATGGAGCTTGGCAAAATGCAATTACCCACTTTTCGTGAAATAAGCGAGAAAAAAATGATAAATAGAATTTGACTAAGAGCTTGTAATGGAAAAAAATAAATCTAATAATTGTAGTGGATTTCATGAAAAGAAAATACGGGGGCTTGTATTCAGTAATGAAATAAGAATAACTATCTATCATGATTCATGCAGCTTACTTTGTTGCTGGCACTGATATTGGGAAATTCACAATGAAAACTGTGGATGATGTGAGAACTATCAACAAGTCAGTCCATTTTCGACCTTCCAACAATTTCTATAACATGAATGAGCTTGCTTCTTTGTGGGAAAAGAAAATTGGAAGAACCCTCCCTCGAGTTACAGTCACTGAACATGACCTCCTTGCTATTGCTGCAGGTCTTTCTTCTAATTTTCTATTTCTTAATTTCCATGATCTTATTAGCATATACATATTTAATTTTAAATATTACAAGTAACAAAATGGCGCTGGAAGTTATTATTATTATTTTTTTTCATTTGACAGAGAATATCATACCAGAAAGTGTAGTTGCATCATTCACACACGATATATTCATCAAGGGTTGTCAGTTTAATTTTTCAATCAATGGCCTTGATGATGTTGAAGTGGGAACTCTATATCCTGATGAACCTTTCCGTACCTTGGATGAATGTTTCAATGATTTTGCTCTCAAATTGAAGGACAGCAATAAGGATGTAGGCAGCAATGGAAATGCTACTCCAAATCATGTGATTGAATCGCTGGCTATATCAGAGCCCCGTGTTTGTTTGTGTGACGAAAAGATCAGTCTTTTTGCTGGAATATAGGGTCTTGTAGAAGAATGGCAGAGACACTTGTGTGTGGAGAGAAGTGATTCAATAATGTTGTGCGTCAATACCCTTTGGTTGTCTGTTTCACCTGGATTTCCCATGATTTGCTCAAACAGTAATGGTTTAACCTCTATTTACCTATTATTATCTTATATCCATGTGGCATGGCATTCAAATGATGTAGTGGGTCAGATCAGGTGATTTTTTATAGATAAATTGGCATGCTCTGTTGGTTTTTTCAAAGTGTAATTTCTGTCATTTTGGGGCAGCAACTGGCACACAAAAACATAAACTGACAAGGATTCGAGTCTCCTTGTAACCCCAGGTTAAAAAAAAAGAGAGTAAAATTTCTCCTCGAAACAACGTTTTTCCCAACTCATCAAATATCCTTTAAACGAGCATACAGGCAGTGCAGGAGTGAAATCTGCAGGTGAGTTTTCAATTGCTGTGCCATTCACCTGAATGCAATTGCAGAAAACTAGACGGACCAAAAACTGAATAATACTCGATGCACATGAATCATGATCTATGCTTTTCGTGATTTATTTCTGGTGATGATTTTCAGTTGGAGATGTTACAGCTAAAACAACTACATGCATTCAGACATACATACGGCATCCATTTGGAGCACCATATACCACACCCAAAAACAAGAAAAAGGCTATAAAAAATGTGCTTTCATAGCTCATCAAATCTGTCAGAATATTTACAGTTCCTGGAAAATGATACAAAACTACTGTGACATGGGAATCGAAGACGCCAAAATTGTAGATTCTCAGTGCGTGCTCCATCTAAAACCACAAGCAGCAAGGGATCTTTCCTTCACATATACACATGTCATGGATACAATTGGAACTACACATCATATACAGACAACTGCACCTCATTGGTGACGAGGTAGATTGGGCAACTTTTACTCTTCTGCAGCAAGTGGTGAACACAAATTCAAGAAGATATTAACAAAAGGAATAAATACATATAAACAGGTTTTTCATTCTTTTTTTTTTTAACAAGCAATACAGAGTTCTTTTACCTGTGCAAGGCATGAATAACAATTTTGAAGGCAAAGCTTCACCCTCAATGAAAAGCTTTCTCATCAATAAACTTAGTTCTTTTATTTTTCATTCAGAGAAGTGTACTGTTTGAAGTATCAGCAAATATTGGTAAGAGAAAGGTGGATCCCCATACCTGAAAAGGGCACGGTGCCTGCATGGAAGCAGGACCACATTAATTTGTCCTTTGAAACAAATTCTACATAGAATTTTGTCCTGATAGATTCATTAAATCAGCACAGGGAAAGCCATAATACAGCATTGAGAGCATGAATGGCATCACAAAGATTAGTGTGAGCATAGAAGACAACTAGGCTGTTCTGAAAACTAATTGAAGCCTTTTATACTTCTGGCTAAATTCTATAATTTCTGTTTGCTCAATGAGTAAAGCTTGTAATCTCCGAATATGATGATAAAAAAGAAATGAGGAGTTAAAGTTGTATTTTTTATGAAGAAAGAGCAGAATTAAGTTGCAGAGTGTGGATAGATACAAACAATCTAAAACTTGGGCCTTGTTGAACAGGCAAAACTGTTTGAACCTCATGAACAAGTTCAGATTTGGGCTGCTTCTTCACAATTTCTGCTGGGAAGGTGTTGTAGCTGAGTAATAAAGATAGAAGGAATGGTTATAAAAGTTATAACTTGCAATAACTTCTGTGATCTACAAAGAAAGTATGCACAGTATGTACAGTGCACTATATTAATTATCTACTGGAAGCACAAATTATATTAAGAAATTGCAAGGCAAGATAGCTTCTCTAGTGAGAAAAGGCACCGGCCTTTATATGGATGTCAGTCAAGAGTGACCAGCATTTAGTTAGGGGTGACCTGAACGCTGGCAGCTCATGGCTGACATTAGGCCAAGCCAATTTTCCATGGTCAAACAGTGCTTGTGACCGAATGTCAGTTGACATCTGGTTGAATCTGAACTAGTATAAAGGCGGTGCCTTCAAAACTTTGGCAAAGGGCAGTGCAGAATTTGCCTGCATGGAAAATGCACTCATGGTTTTAGTCACAGTTGCAAGTGTAATTTTGAAGGTGTCACATAATGGTCACAAAGAATGATTGACAGGGCTTGGGTAGTTGTGGGACGACTATACCTGCGGTGGTGGTTTGGTATGGGAAGGGACAACCCTCCCAGCCACCCACCCCCCACCATACACATTATTCACCACCAAGCTCCGCAACCACACGTTGACAGATTTTAGCAAATTGTCTTCTACATACAGATTTTAAATGGTTTTACTACAAATGGCAACAACAAACCTTTAATCGAATAAATACCTCGTATGAATGAAAAATGCGGTGTGTGTTATCTTAGTATGTGATCAGCATTTTAGTAATCTAGCATAATAATGCACAAAAGAAGAGATTGTAGCAATCTTTAGTAAGAAAAAACCCTTAAAAGATTTGAATATTTTCGAGTGTAATGGTGTGATTCCAGGATCATGGCCCCGTAACACCAGATGATGGAATGGGACCTTCCAATCCTATTGCGCCACAGATGAAAGCATTCATTACCATAGCATAATACAGAGCACTGATACCAAAAGTCGATTGGTTGGACCAACATATCCTTTGACATACCAATGCACATTTTGAAACCTTGAAAGGCCGGAAGAGGAAAAGACCCGTGAGAGTAGGAGTTAGAATTTAACTGCCTAGCAAACCCTTAAAAGTTAAAACACTGTAAGTGCTCTCGACATTTAACTAGCCAGCAACAAGAGAATGTATGCAACAGATATCTTCTGTACTCCTCGTGACTGTGCTGTTCATAAAACAATTGCTAATGCAATTTCTCCTCATTCTTTTTGCATATTTCACGACCATATCCTCCATTATCTCGAGATATGTGTGTGCATGTCCAGTTTGTTCATGTTATACAAAGTGTGTCCCGTTTATGATGCCACTCTGAATATATTAAATGGGGTTTCAATGATTTCATCTCAAGACCTATAAGGTAAAAGGAAGGACAGGCAATAATGGACATAGATGTCCTTGGAAACTTCAGAGAAATTATTATGCCTCTCTGGTTGCGCCAATGAATGTAAAAAATTCTATTAAAAAGACACTAGAGTAGCATAGAAAACATACCCTGAACCTCCAGCACAATAAATTCTAGCCCACTCCTTCCCACTACCTTCATCGATTGACCATCACCCGAGTAACCTGTCATAAGCAATGATTACTGCTTCATAAATCCAGCAATTCAGTGCTGGCAATTACTGGTTCACCGGGCCATTCAAATTTTATGTGCACCAAGAAAAACCTTACCTGGATCCATTGTGCAAAAATCCAAAATAATCTTGAGCATTTGATGTGACGGCAAAGTATCTACCAGAACAAGCTCCACTGTTTAGTTTTCTCCACCAATCTATATACAGCAAAACCCCAGCTCCTTGGATCAAAAAAGGTGGAGCAAAGGATTAGACATGGAATATGTTCAGCACCAGGTGATGTTCCCTGAAAATGAAGGGGATAAAAAATAAAGATGATTTTAATGCGAGCCTAACTTGGACAAATTAGGATGATAATACATCACAAGGCACACTTCAACACCTATAGTACCTCCAAGCGCATGAAAAGCAAGATCTGGAAACCAATAACAGGAGCTTTCATAAGTGTCCACCGATGTCCTGAGGGCTGCATATTCCATTGATCTGATGCTCTTCTTCATGATGAACTTGGTCCTCCATTAAAAGAAATCAAGAATGCTTATGAATTACTTGATTATACCACTTTGTGCAGACTAGAAAGGCAAAGCGCTCTGCAATGCTGTAAGGAGAGTCGTTCGATTCTTACAACAAGCAATAACATGAAAAATCAATACCAACTTCAAACTATTGAGGTTTCTGTAAATAGAAAGGGGTGATGATACCTGTAATTTGAAACCAAGTCCCACCAACCAAGAACTACCAAATCACCTGCAAGTAGCAAACACAATTTCATAAAAAAATGAATACAACACAACATGGCAGAACTTCTGTGCTTTCTTCATCTCCAATCATTAAAGCTCTACACGTCCTAAAACACAAAATCATGAAAAAGAAGAAGAAGAAGAAAATGCTTACTAAGTAAAAAGAAGAAGAAGAAGAAGAAAATGCTTACTAAGGGTTACTTCTGTGCGTGTGAGTGGCTCAAACTACAACTTGGAGCAACATTATAATTCGATCCCGGAATCAACTCGTCCCATGCGGATGATCAGATCCTTTCACCGCCGAAGCACCTCCCCCTCAAATGTGACTGCCATATGGTTGATTAAATGACCGTGTCATTTTTATTATGTATATATATAACCGCTACATGGCCTTTTAGCTCAGTTGGTTAGAGCGTCGTGCTAATAACGCGAAGGTCGCAGGTTCGAAACCTGCAAGGGCCATGGTTAACTATTTTCAATTTTTACCTTACTCTGGTGGGCAAGCTATTCCAAAACAAACAGAACAGGGCTCCAAGTACAACCTGGGTCTTCTGAACGCATCTCGTTTGTAGTGAGAAATAAGTGTACAGGTATATTTGTTTTTGTATTTAAAAAATATATTTTTAAATTTTAAATTATTTTAAAATACTGATTTTTTTTTGTATTTAAAAAATATATTTTAAAATTTTAAATTATTTTAAAATACTGATTTTAAAAATATTTTTTTGAAAAGAATATTATTTTAATATATTTCTAAATAAAAAATATTTTAAAAAATAATTAATACAGTAATTCTAAAATGAGATTGGTAACCCCAAGTCATTTTATCTCCATAACACTTCATGATCTCCTCTTAATTTATTCATATTCATGTGCAGATCCGAAACTCTATTTGTAGCAGGTTATCTAAAAAAGAATTAATACTAGTGGATTAAACTTCTGTTCACATCTACAATAATAAGATTTACAAGCGAGGAGGTTTAACCCTAATTAGTCGTTAGTGTTATCAAAATCGCATTTTAACTTATAAAACGTGCGTTGTTTAATTCTTATAAGCTTGGACGATTGGATCGCTAATCTACAATTTTGGACCATCAAGCCATGGAAATGGAAGTATAACCAGTTGTTATGTTGATGTTTTGCAAGTGTCTTTGCCTGTACACTGTCTTCCCACCATTGACTTGATTTTCTTTTTAATATGCAAAGCCTATGTTCCTGTTTGTTTAACACTTGGATTGGTAGGGGCTAGTTCCCTTGAACATGCAGGTAATGTTTACCCTCCAAATGCCAACAAGTAGATAGTTAAATTAATTTAACCTCCCATTCCTTTTCTTTTCTTTTTTTTCATTCTCAAAAACCATATCTAATTAATAATTTGATCACGGCTAGTATGGTAGTTATTCTCTCTTTTTTACTAACAATTTACCCCTCAACTTATTAACAGACTAAATATCCTAATTGAAAATAATTTTTTACACTTTAAAGAATTATTCTTGTGATAATTATTTATGTTATTGCTGTTTAAATTGGATAATCCGGCTCTTGCCTCCACGAGAATTAAGGCCTAAAGGCATTTTCATTGGTAAAAGTTATTTGAAAGAGCTAAATATAGAATTTTGAATAGTATAATTTAGATTTTTTTTTAATCATGCTGTACTTCAATGGAAAATGGTTTTTTAACGAGCTAGTTTATGTTTTACATAAAATGAAGAAAGAGAAAGGAAGAATTACAAAACAGTTAAAAATTTCCATTATTTTATAACTTTCCTCAAAAAACACAGAAATGCATTTTTATTTTTGACAAAGAAAATTTTATATATTCCATATATTAATTCCATTGAAGACCCAAAATTAATAAGAAAAAAGCCATTTTAATAGTTAATTTTTTTGGTTGTTCATAAATAGCTATCTCGTTAGAGATGCTCGATCGGGGGGCTATCATGCCATCTTTAAAACCTCCAAGGTTGAATAATCTAACTTCTTATGTTGAAATATGGATCAGACCCATAGCATTTTACTTCGTGAAAAAGCCAGTTTCCACACAGCTGCAAAACAACATTGGTGCATATGGGTTAGATTTTTATTTATAATTATATTAAATGTGTTATATACATCATAATTTAGTCACATACAAAAACGAGAAAATTTACACTAACACCATTTCACAAAAGTGCCCGTATATAGAGATGTGGAGGGTTCTCTGAAAAAGAAATCTAATTATACTTACAAAACATGCTTCAATTCTGATAGTGTATAAAAAGTGGATTTGGTTAATTTTGATATATATAATAGTGAATTTAGTTTAGTAAGAGAACATGACCTGATAAATCTCTCTCTCAATCTCTCTAAACTCTTCTAGCATGCAATTTTATGTTGCTTAAGCTTCTTTCTATAGTTTTATGGATCCCCATATGATTTATGTTTTTTTTTAAAAAAAAATATGTTTTTAAGCTCTGATTCATGCAGTTTTTTAAATATGTTTTTAAGCTCTGATTCATGCAGCGGGGATATCTTCTAATAAGTTGTTTCCCTTTCTCTCTTCAAAGTGACATTTTTCCCCCCTTTTGTGTTTATCTCTTTTAAGCGTGAGATTTACCGTGTTTATGAAAAAAATCAATTAAAAGAAACATTAAGTAATTTATAGGACTGAAATCTCTTAACCATCGATACCCAAATAATGACTTAGATTTCACAGATGATAAATCATACATAAGGGGAACCAACCCAACAAAATTATAACGGTATGTAACTATTATTTTTGCATGCCTTGCTTATTAGGGCAATGATTCTTGAGCTATGCATATTTTCGCTAGTAATGCTCATATAGAAGATTCGAAATTATAATATTTGAAACTGAAACTCTATACATGTAGACTAACACTCTAACGTCATATAGACTCTTTGATATTGGATGTGGTAGCAGAAGTTATAGAAAAGGGAGGCAACAAAAACTCTCCACATTAATTCCTTCATTACCCATTCAAGTAGTTGAGCTTAGCCATAATTGGGCAAACCATTCGACCATTGTAACTAGCACAAGTAATTTCATAAACTTCCTTAAATTAACGACAACAGTTAAAGAGTTGAAAGAAAAACACAGTAGGAGAAGATAGATGGAAGTCAAACACGTTAGTATTACGTACCAAGTGTATGTACTTTCCCTACATATATGGCTAAATGATAAGTTCATTAACTTACTATCCATCTTGTAACCCACAGGACATGAATGCCGCACTAGGGTTTTTCAATTTTTTCTGTTTTATTTTCCCTTCCCCTTGAGAAATTTAAACAAGATCGGGGGAAGACTGATGCAACAATGTACTGACAGGAAGAAGAAAGAGGTTGTGGTGGCTGTCAGGAGGCACGTACGTAGAGCAGGGCGGGAAAAATATCGTCACCTATCATATATATATATATATATATATATATGACGATCCATATATTCCACGAAACTGACGACAGAAAGAAAGAATATAAACTAGCTAATATAATTTGTCAGCAAGCAAAAGATCTTTTTCGTTGGAAGAGAAACCTTATATTGAATCCTAACAAGGAAAAATATATATATATGGACCATATATAGCTTCCTTTGATCCCATGGTTTGAATACAACTTTGAGTGCATGCATCCTCCTCTCTGCCAATATTTTCTTTGTTGGCTAGTGCTTGCCCTTCTCGATCCTCTCTGTGTGATTTCTCTCCCATTCCTTTTTCTCAGCAGAACCACCCGACAGCAAAATGGGAGGGTAACCCCACCAAGTACGTACCAATTAACCCATATAATCCACGCTCTCTTTAATTCTCTCGCTATCTACCGATACTATATTTTGTAGTGATGTAAGTCCAAAAACACACACCAATATACCATCATTGCCTTCTTTGTTAACTGGCAAAAACTACACCAAACACACCAAAAAAAACACACCCACAAGCAAAGAAAAAAAGAAGGGAGAGGCATTAGAGGAGTAAGGTACTGATCTCTTAGTAAAATTATAGAGACCTGTGCTGCTGCTGCTGTTGTTGTTCAAGAAGATTGATATTGGTTCTCTGTCTCTTAACACTTCCCGAGGAAGACTCATCACCTCCAGTCTTCTCCATAACTGCTTTCAATGCTTCCTGAATCGAACTTATAGAATATTGTAGTGGTTCCTGCTGCTGATGTTGATCATTGCTATCACTTGATGAATCTTCTTCACCACTAATAAACAAAACATTCTTTACACGTCCACCAAGTGTTGTGATCTCAGCTTTTAATGTTCTTAAACGTAAAGCTTTCAAGGTCTTTATTAGATCAGGCAAGAGATCAGGCCTGTCTTCACAGCAAAGTGATGCTTTGATCACAAACTTACCATCTTCATCAGCCGTATCCACTGTTAGCTCATCCATTTCTGTTGGTACTGGACTTGTTTCAGCTATCAAAGTAGTCTGGCGTTTAAGCTCTTTAACATGTTGGATCACTTCTGCTAGCAGTGAAGCTTTGTCTGTCTGTGACAAGCAAGGGAACATAATCAGATGTTTCATGCATGGTAACGTTGGTACTCATCAAAAACAAACAAAAAATTAAAGCACGAAATCAAGCTATAATTAACGATCTTTTGTATGTTAAAAGAGAAAGTAGTAAAAATAAATTATTACATGCAAAAACTGTCTTTCGGTGTTCGAAAAGAAGAGATGTGGATATGAAGTTTTTATTCTCTTAGGATGATTCAGGCAGGCATGAAAGTAGGTTTTTCTAATGGTGGGGTTTTGGAAGAGGATTAGGGCACGGGCTATCTATAAGTGACTGACAAGAATGCTAGTTTTGTCTGTCTTTATATCTTTTCATTCTCTACTTAATTACTTTGACTGGAAACCGGCAAGAAATTTCCATGGAAGCTTTTCAACTGCTCTTTTGTTCATCTTTATCATATCAATTTAGCGACATTAACGTTTATTCCCTTTTAGTTTTGCTTTTTCTTTCCTCGGAACTAGCGCAAGTCCCAGAAGCGGAATACACAGAGAAAAGAAAAAACAATAGTAGCAGTGTTCTAAAGATGAAAACAAAAGGATAAGCTAACCAAGAAAAAATGTAACTGCCTTTCTTATATCTAAAGTGAGTTCCACACGTTCTGGTGCGCATATTATCAGACCAGTCATCTAACTAGAATCTTTAGCAAGTTCGACAGAGATCTTCAAAAAAAAAAAACTACTATTAGTTGTACTGCAAAACAAACAGGAAATAGAAAATTGACATTCCATATTTCTGCATTTAATATAAATAAAGAGCATATAGTTTTATTTAAGGGTTTGATATATATATATATATATATATATAGAGAGAGAGAGAGAGAGAGAGATAGGGTCCGATATATCATCGTCAAAGTAACATTTTGCGTAGGTTTTCAAAATTTGACGATGATCCACTACGGCACTTACTTTGGTGGTGCTGGGTAGCAAACTGCGTAGCTTAGCTAGGTGGTTGTTGATTCTCTCTCTTCTTCTCCTCTCAGCTTCACTGTGACTCTTAGAAGCAGCAAGAGCCTTAGCATCCATAATTTCTTGAGCAGTCATCTTGCTCAACTCAGCTTGTAAACCGAAAGGAGCTGAACCGGGTTGAACCACCGGTCCAAGAGTGTCAGATATGATCCGAAGATGATCACTTGGGGTACCATCATAAGCAAACTGAAGGGAAGGAGCTCTTCTATTGAATAAACCCCCGTATGAGGATGGTACTGGAGGAGGGATAAGAAATGGGTCCTGATCACGAACTGGGTGGTTTGGCGTGAAGTGCGCCGGGTTGAAAGAGTGAACAGGGGGGAGAGGCCATGGTAAGATAGGTGAAACTTCAGGGAAAATAAATCCTGATCCTCTAGCTCCTCCATAGATATCACTGCTTTGTTGTTGTTGGTGCTGTTGCATTTGTTGGTGGTACTGTAGAAGTAGCTGCTCTTGGTAGTTTTGTAGGTTATGGATGGTGTGAGAACACTCTCCTTGATCTTCCTCTTTAAGTCCACACATATCGCTCTCCTTTTCACTCTATAGAGGAAGAAAAAAGATTGAGAATTCTATTGCTTTGAAGCATGTAATCATATGGGTCACTTCCTTGTTGCTGTGGAGATATAGGTTAAAGAGAAGATGGAGAGTAATGGGTTATATATACTTTCAATAGGGAGAGGAAGTGAAAGAGAAACAAGAAGCAAAAGATAACACAAGGAGAGACAGACCTTAATTATAACCTCTTTGATATTTTATGGTGTACTGAGATGGATCCTTTTCAGTGCTCTAAACTCTTATCTCTTGTGGTGGTGGAGAAGGTAAAAGAGAAGGTAAAAGAAAAGGCAAAGAAAGAAAGTTTCAGGCTTCTCTCTCTATCAAATGAATGAACCACTCAATATCTCTCACTTGGGCACGTTTTTTTTTTTTTTTTTTTTTTTTGAGGGCACAGGCTTTGTGAGAAGGATGTGGTGATGACCCTTTCTATCCTAAGCTTCAACTATATAAGCTTTTTTTTTCTTTGGTGCTTTGATGGTATCTTTTTGGTTCCTTTGTTGTTTTATGCTCTACTTCTGCGCTGATCTGCACCTCTCTTAACATTTTTCTCTCTCCCACCACTCTAAATATATAGTCTGTAAGTACTGCTAGTCTCCTTTCCTTTCTTCTTACGGCATTCTCTATTCATCCATCCATGTCTGTAGCTATCAGGGGTGGGGGTGGGGATATCTTTTTGTTTGTTTTATACACAAAGTATGTAATATATATATATATATATAGACACACACTCACCCCTCCAGCCCATGAAAAATACCATTGTTTGGTTGCTTTGTGATTGGTTCAAACTGTATTATTACACCCTGTGAGCGCAGTGAGAGAGAGTGGGGGGAGATGGGAAACACAAAAACAAACACAGTGAACACACAACACACAGATTGTCGACCGACCAAAAACCGAAAAGCCTGATAGTATCATCATGATAAAAGGCTTAGCTAGCTCTCTATATATAAACCCTTTGCTTTTTTTCATGATTTTTAATTTTTATGGAAATTAAACTTTACTACTAGCAGTACTACTCAATTAGCAGCAGTGATTTTTTAAGGCTATCCCACTTAATTTTCTGATTAATTACCTCGTTCGGTCAAGCCCCACGCCCTTCCATACCCTTCGCTATTTCCACCCCACCCTTTCTGCTTCCCCGAGGCCATGTAATCATTGTGTCTTGGAACACACTCCGCCTCTTTCTCTCTCTGTCTAGCTAGGTTTGCTCTCCACTCCATAAGGTTTTTGGTTTCAGTTGCATGTATTCATGGCTCTTACAGGTCCTTTTGGAATTTAGAGGTGGCCTTTTCAGTTTTGGTAGGTGTAGGAAAATATTAGACCGCCTGTATATTTTGATAGTGATCAATGGGGCCGGGTCAGGGTGGCTCCTTTTCACTTGGGCGTTTTGGAAAGAAAGTTTCTATAGCTATGACTTACGAGCTTCAATTCTCTCTTCTTACAGTCTTGAGTGGCTGCAGCTTCTTTTCCTTTTCATATACATATACAACGCATCCACATTACTGTTCTGTTTAAGAAAAAAAAAACAGTACCGTATATATATATTCATACTATAAGGATTTCAGTTCTGAGAAAATAATGCCAGCTGAAATAGTGCCTTTTCTTTTCTAGGTTTGATTTACATAAAGTCCATTATACATATAGGGAATCTCAGGCCTCGAGTTTGTTATAAACTAGCTAGTTGGATAAAAGATTTTGTTTGGCATTGCTGAGGCTACTCATGAGTTAGATGGTTTAATTTCTTTATTTTAATTCTGGAGGTGTATTGTTTGAGTGCGTGCTTGATATCATCACTGTCCATTGTCCAACATTAATCCCATCTTACGTCTCAAAATGCGATTTGTTTACTTGGAGTACAAAGATAGAACTTCGTAATTAGTTGTTGTTGGTAACATTTCTCAACTACAACTTTCGAATGCCAAAAGCACGATGGAATAATAGATGTTTCTAATCACTTTTGAGATGTGTAGGCACGGCTATCTAGATCAGCTTCTAATCACTCACTGTTGTCTTTATCCTGTGCCACGAGCTCTAATTTTTGCAGCCACTGGTTTCAGCTGGTTGGGCCTAAACAAGTTCAATACTTCTTTTGGACCATCATGGGTTCATGTAAAAAAGAGCACGAATGCAAACACAAAATGTAATGGTTCAATGCAGTCGACCTGGAAGGTTGGGGTAATTACACAGTCAAATAAGTAGCCTGGCTAATAAAAAGGAGAGCAAAAATCATTTAACCAACCTTCCTTTTATTTCCTTTTTCAACACTATAATAGTCTGAGCAAGATATCGAGGAAAAGATCATTCTTTTAGCTTAACTTTTATTTCAATTTAAAATTGGCCCTTTGGTTATTTACAGAGTTAAAAAACACATATATGTATAAAAAAAAAAAACGAATAAATTCCATTGCAGACCAACTACCAACAAGCTGATCTTTCCTAACGCCTCTTTTGGTTAATTGCTTTATCTTCTTTCTCTAGCTGCTCCTTTAGTCACTGGCCAGCAGCCACTAGTATCCTTCATGTTGTGTTACAATTCGCTAGGGCAAGGAAAGCTTGGAGAAGGGTTTTTAGTATTTTTGGACCCAGTGTGGTCACACGCATGGCTGCTCTGGTCCCCATTTCCTTTATATACTCTTCATCTTTTGCAATAACCCGTATATTTTTTTAAATGATGTGGTATTTTTTTAAGTAGCCCATTCAAACATTCGATGATAGCTGCACCACGCACTAACACACAACCCATGAGACGCCCCTTTGCGTGGGGTTTATGATGACATCAATCCCACCCTATCATGACGTTTGTCCCTCAAGACATTAGTGCTCGTGCTTCTCCTCCATCTTTGCCTTAGCGTAGAAGGGCCTTTTGGTTTATGATGATGAGTGTTGTTTGAATTCATTCACATATCTGGCACCAATGATTCACCCGTCTATTAACATATCATACCAATATACCAACCAAAACTAAAGCAGAAAAATTGAAGCCTTAGTTATAATATCTTTTCCGATATTTGCAACATGTACGCAATAAACAAAAAAAAAAAGAGGATATTTATTGGCTAGCCACGAAGGGCAATTTCTTGAATTAATAGATGTATTTAGTTTTTCAATAGAATAATTTGATCAAGGTGGTATCTATGCTCACTCAATTGGCTGTATTTAAATTTCATATTGTGAAAAGTAAAACTTTATATGAATTCTGTAATTTTGACACCATATTTAATTTGAATGAACTAATCAAGATTTAAATTTAGTCCGGGCTTGTAATTTTTTATTTCCAATTAAATATTTTATATTAAGTTAATTTGGAATTAAGTTTGATATTATTTTATCTTGATGGATTTAAGTTAATTTGGAATTGAGTTTGATATTATTTTATCTTGATGGATTTACATGCGGTTCTCGTTGACATAATTTTTAGTTATAATCAGCATATTTTTTATAATTTGTTGGTATATATAATTATTTATTTATATTATTGAATGCAATTATTATTATTTTATTTGCAATTAAATTTTTTCATTGAAACGTTAACAGTGCCCACATATTCTTTTGTATTGAGACAAAAAAATGCTCCATCCTGCAGCTAACACGTATAATCAAACTAGTAATTACCAAGATAATTATCGAATATTGTTTTTGTGTCTATCCTAATTAATTAATGATAATTTAATCTCATCCGTCAAGCATTTACTGATTATCATCTAATTCAATTACGTTGAATCTTCATTCAATTTGATTTGAAGACAGATAAAATCCAACCTGATTTGATTGGAGTCATATACAGAGGCATGTGAGGGGTTCACTCACCCATCATCTCACCACATTTTTTTAAAGTTTTTCATGGTGTTGGACTTTTTATCTCATGATGCTTTGAGGTTTTTTTATATAGTTTTATGAATAGATTTAAAACTTAGAATCTAATCTATGACTACGGATGGGATAAAATTTGATTTTTAAGCTTAAATTTGATTTTTGTAAAACTGACTAGGATCTAGTATCTAGTTGAAACCCGTTGGATAGAGACAATCCTATCCGACATGACTGGGTTAAAATTGAAGGCAAGTAATGTATTTAGATATTGTTTGAATTGGATGTAGGTGGAGTGAAATATGACTTTAACACAAGGCAATATTGCCATCTTTAATTATAACCAGTACTCTAAACTCCTCAATTGTTTTTTTTAATAAGTTGACGAGCTTGGGCTAGACAGTTAGATACCCTTGATTGACGATGAAGCAACGCTTTAATCCCCCCCATGCAATGAAATTAAGAAACGTGGGTTGTAATAAAAAGCCCTAACTAGCTAGTATATATAGTTCATTCGAGGTTTTCGAGTTTAATTGTTCGGTAAGAATAGTTAGGAACTTGGAAGGAAATTAACACCGAATTATAGCGAACCCTTTAAATTACAATAAAGGGGTAGTAACCAAATTGTGTGCAAGGATCATATATGTTTGCACTCCACTAGGCAGCTGGCTACATATCATGATCATAAATCCCTCTAAAGTGGTCCAAATAGTCAAATTGAGATCAAGTAGTAGGTAGCAAACTCGAACACAGCTCCACAACACATTGAAGTGGTGAAAATATTTTGCGTGCATGCGCCATAATTTTTTGTCATAAGACACAAGAAAACTTTGAGTTCTTTCCACGACTAGTCGTGACACTATTTCCTTCAAGAAGATCTTTGATTTCTTGCTCATCATGACTGCATATTTGTGTATTCTTGGTCTCCATGAAATTTGAAGGCATGTACAATATTGTCTTCATGGAGTGTTAAAGAAAGACGGTTTTCCGTTTCCCAAATCCCGTAGAGCTTATCGCGAAGTTCGCCTTTGTGGTAAATGATTGCTAGTAATAGTCACCTCCATTTCTAATGTTAAGCTGGTAATTAAATTGGAAAGAATGCGATATTCAATTAGTTTTACAGCCACCTGACCGGATTTTTATTTTTAGAACACGATATTTGATTAATTTTATCTTAATAGTTTACATAGTACCATCGATTAATTAATCTATCTTCAATCAGTAGTCATTAGAAGAGTTTTAATTAATTAAATGTTAAAAATCTGTAGAAATCTCAAATTAATCATTATCGTGTTATGTAATTTTAATTAATTCCATCCCAAAATAAGAGTTTTTATTGATTGAATTCCTAATAATGGATACTTCTATTCGTGTGTCCAGTAATCTTTCTTTCAATTTCTCTGCTAAAATAAGTTTTATTGCATGAAATGCGTGTATTTTTAGATGGGAGATATCAACAAGCACTAACAGGGAAACTCAATTGAGATATGTATGAAACATTAATTAACGACTCGATAAATATTTTGTTTTGGGATGAAAATGAGGAGTGGGTAATAAATCAGGGATGACATTGTTGTTTTCCCTTAATAAATTGATGTGGGCGCGCGCACAGAGGTATCTCAACTCATCTTTTGCGCAAAGAAAATTTTTATTTTTTTGGCTTATCGTAAAATAATAATGTTATGAAACTCGTAATTAACATTAATATATATATATATATATATTTTTGGCAACTTCTAGACATAACTCATAATTCCCTTCGCGCCTGGGCCGCTACCAGATGGTAAATGTATAATTTGAGGTGGGCAGAATGCGAGGAACTCCGAGAATAGATAGCCACGTGGTTTTTTTTAATAATAAAGTATTCTCCCACTGATTTCACATATCATGACTGAATTCACCTCTACTTCAATTTTAAACATTGGATCTTTTGACTGGAACTGAAAAACAGGAGATCACGATTGAAACCAGTTCAGTTATACAAAATTGACACAGAAACAAGAGAAATTTTGTGGATCCTCAGATTAAAATTAGAGATATTCAAGATAATGTGTGGGGATTCTATTCTCATCGTAGAGAGAAAATTAATAACTCCGTTAAATATCGTTTCAATAAATCTCGAATAAGAGTTTAAAGAATATGTCGTACGTATTAACCCAATACTTTTGCTATATCCATATAATTCTACAATTAACATATTTATCCAAGTTCAACTTTTTATATTTATAAATAATAGTTCCTTCGAAGGTTTTTTTTTTTTTCTTTCAAATACTGGCATCTTCAAATATTGAAAAGGTGTGTGTGTGTGTTGTGTAACATGGCGAAATGAGAGCTACGAAACACGTATGGGTAATGAGCCATGAGGCCCATAACCCTTGGAGTAGAGAATCAAGAACTCGACTCTAATACTATGGTATCAGAACGCATGCGTCTCAGTTACTTATTATATAATAAAATCGTTTTTGCGTGCCGCTTCATTATGAAATCAAAGTATTCGCTGGATTCTTCCGGCAGCCTAGGCCAAATTATGTTTTTATGAAACTAATCATACACCCATCAATTAAACCAACTCTTGTGGACCATTGCTCGCAAGGAGTTGGGAGAGTCAAGAATCACAGCAATAATTGGATGCTCAGGTTCGCTAAGATGCTATAATATCCTCGACTGTTCTATCGCTATGGTCCAAGATGAGTGGCCCATCAAATGGAGGGCAGTGGGCAGCAGGTGTTAAATTTATATTTGAGTCAAACACAATTATCTTTCTAATAAATAAATATTTTGATTGAAATTGAGGGAAAAAATTCCTTACTTTTTTTGTACGGTAATTAGTGTTTTTAGCCGGAACTAATTATGTGGCTCGCTATTTTCTAGGTTAGATATTTTTATTTTATATAAAAATATGTAGGTTTTTTTAATGAATTTTTGTAGTTTAAAAATTACGTTTAAATTTAATTTTTTTATGTATTCATGTAATCAAATAAATTGAGAACTATGCATGAATAAATAAATAAAAATTCATTGATAATAGCTAAAAATAAAAATTAAAAAATCAAAATATAAGTTTAGATCAAGATGTTTAATTTTAAAATATAAGATATTTACTAGATTGTATTTGCTAAATTTTTTAAATTAAAATATTCTTTTATTCAAGAAAATAATAATAGAAATAAAAACATAAATTAAATTAATCAAATAAAAAAAATAACATCATGCAAGGTTACACATATAATTAGAAATATTATCTGAAAATAAATTTTTTATATGAAAAAATAGAGTTCATCCATATAAAATATAAATAAATTAAAAAAACTCTTACAATTTAAATGCATAGCTAAAAAAATAATTATCATTTAAAAGAGGCTCTCCAAACAAAATAAAAAAGAGAAGGGATATTAATTTAAATATAGATTAAAAATAGCTAAAACAAACCATAAAAAATCATTAATTTTAAAAAATAATTAGTTAAAAAACACATACTCCTCTCATCAAATAAAATCATTTGATACAAATATCATCTTCTCTGTGGTCTAAATTTATATTAATGATATTTTACTTAATTAAAAAATAAAAAATAACAAAAATAAGTTTTTATATTAAAATTATATTGAAAAAATATTAAGATGTTGAAATTGAATAATTTACGTGATTTAAAGTTTAACTATCAAAGTGTATATTTTTCAAAATTTATAGCACCCTATCCAGGCATATTTTTTATTTCAGTCTATTTTTTAAAATTAAAATCAATTAATTTTCAATTAAAAATAAATCATAAAAAAAAAAGATTTGAGAACCATATTAAAAAAAATAGAAACTCTTGCACGGCCCATCGAAGATTTGAGAACCATATTAAAAAAATAGAAACTCTTGCACGGCCCATCCATAATGTATAAGATTGAACAGGGAAGCTTTACAGAGTCAAAAGCTTATGTTTTTTGGAGTTATACTTAATGGTAATGGTATTCATGACAGGGTTTTCAACTATTTATGGTTGAAGTTGAATCCAAACCCAAAATTATTATACAAAATCGAACAAAATCAATGGATTGCTACCACTTCTGTTGGTGCTACAACTGGATCTCCTATTGTTGGAGCTGGAGTGGTTACATTGGTGTTGCTGCGTCGCTGGGGCTGCAACTGTTATGACGCGGAGAGTGAGAGGGTTTAGACTTTAGAGGAAGGAGATGCCAGGAGTGTTGATACGTATAGATGTCCTTGTTTTTTTAAATTGTAAGGTTATCAATGTATTCCGGGTCGGGTTAAGTAGGGTGGAGCAATTTAAAATCCAATTTTTTAAGCAACAATAAGTCCGCTCCAGCTGATTCCGGGTCGGGTTAATGTCCGGCACCAAGTTAATGAATAAGTTTCTTTTCTTTTCTTTTCTTTTTTATTGACCCTGCGTTCCAGGAGAAATCTGAACAGGTGGGCAAGCCCTAGCTTGCTCTTTAGAGCTTCCCTAGTCTGTGGTGCGACGGAATTGAAAATGTATATTCCAACAACAAATCTTTAGTACACAATAATGCTCTCCAACTCTTGTAGATGTGTATTCTCTTCTTTTCCATTCCTAGTTAGAACTTGTGTGCATGTTTGATTTAGAGTCCATTTAACATGATTTTTAAATCATAACTTTTGATTTTGAATTATAATCTAAAAGTTATTCTTCATAAATAATTTATATGATAAAAATAATTAAGTTAAAAGACCTTAAATTAGAAATATATTTTTTTAAATGATTCAAAACAATTTTTTAAAGAATGAATGGAGTATAAGTTATAATATAAGTTAAGAGTTAGAGACTTTAATTTTTTATTAAATTAAAAACTTTCACGAAATTCCTAACAGACTTATGTCCATCCAAAAATATTTATACTTTTTCTTTGAATTAAAAGATGAAAAACACCTTAAATCAATTTAGAAAAATATATTAAATATAACTTTACTCATTATGATCTCAGTTAGTGAACTCACTTTGCAGTCCAACTGGGTCCGTTTCCCCCTTCGAACTCTCGGCTAAAACTCATTTGGGATCTTCGAAAGGTTATGTACAGTAGTCCCTCTTATTGCTAGAGCGGCAAGCAGATAAGGTCGTAAAATTCAACCCAAAAAATCTTGCCTTTTCTCTGTTCAAATTCACTTGATTTTATTTTTTTGGGGTGGGGGGTGATTAATTTTCTGAAATTAAATATTTCCACTCGCTAAAGCAGCGACAACATCGCAAGCAAAGCTACTATTGCTAAGTCAGACGTTCCGAAAAGCACTTTCATGCATGTAAAGTATATGTCTGTACAATTGCATGTACATGGCTCAGAGAGGTTCAATGAGAGTACTTAGAGCAGGAAACACAATGAAGGGACTCAAAGCCTGGTTCCATGCTGTTAAAAAAAAATCAGCTTTCAAATTTATCAGTCAACTTTTCCATAAAGTCTACAGACACGAACCTATGCTACTATAGCTTTATGTGAGCCTCGACTAGAGAAGCTTGGACTCCCATTCCACCAACTTTGAAATTGAGAAAACTGAAAGAAGTACCATTACCAAACAATATAACAGAGATTTTCATCGTTTTTTTTTTAAAAAAAGACAGCGGCGAAAATGTCAATCTAAACCAGCCTAAAAAGTAAAAAGACATCAAAGAACTGCATTAGTGGACGCCGGACGGAATCGCAATGGCACAGGTCATTGGATATTTATGTCCTTGAAAAAGTGTAAGGAAAAAAAAATCAAAAGAGTCTGCATAAAAAATAACCCAACAACAGTTTTTGGCTTTAAGTCAAGAAGATCTTTCCATGGGACCAAATAGAATCTAATTAAAGCGTTCTTTCTCAAATTCTCACAAAATTCAAACTTCTTTAGCATCCCTTAACAGCACAAGCTGTCTTAATCATGGATGAACAAGGTGTTTTCCAGTGTCTGGTACGAGATATTTTACAAGTCCCATTTCTTTTCCAGAGTCAAAAAATCATACCCATATTGCCAAGGAATGTGTCCTCAAAGTGGGACAGTGCGCATCTCCATCCAATCATACCTGCCACCGCCAAACGTAAGAACAAAAACAAATGGCCTGATTATCATTTTCCCAAAGCCGAAAGGTGAGCTGATCAGTCCCACTAAATCGAATGAGATCAAATGGAAGAAGCTTGAAGCAAGGTGCAAAATAATATTAATGATCTAGCCAGTACTTAAGATGTGGGAATCAAACTGGTTATTAACAATATAAGCTTTTAAGCAAGTAGATGAGCATGTTGACTAAACCAAATTCTCGTGTGTTGGGAAAGCATTTCTAAACCTTTTCCTTTGATTGTTGAATAAGAATTAGCAATTGAGTAATCATTTCATTATCATCATCATCCCCTGTTGAACGTTCTCTTTTATCCACCATTAATGAGATTAAGCTGGACCCAGCCTGAATTAATAATAAAAAGAGTCTAAATACTGCTGGAACGGGAAAACCACATGTGGTTAGTTGTGGGTTTATTATGTTTTGACATTTACAATGAGGCCTTGCTGTAGCTTTATCGACTTAACAAGGGATATTGTTGCGGGAGTCCGTGAACCTGGACGCCGAAATTCCAAGGGTCACCCCACTTAACAATGTTTTCCTTCCATTTCTTTTTATGCAAAATCATCATATTTCTTGTTTTAATTAATATGCAATCTTTACATCACGTTAACCTAATCACAAAGTCCGCATGCGCGGTGTGCCTCTTGCATAAAAAATCAATGCGTATTTTACAAGCGTTGTTAAGAAACCGATCTCAAGGGGTTAATATAATGGTTGAAGAATTTTTATCTTATTTTATTTTCTAAATTTAAATCTTGAACTAGCATTCATGAAAATTCATTTAAACGCTGATGTGGGGGTGTTTTTTCAATCTTATGTTCAATATTAGTTGAGGTGAAAATTGGTCTAAAAATATATTTAGCTAGTTTTGATATGAAAAAACTAACTGTTAAGACCTTTGTCCTTCCTTTCATCAATTATATAATGAATGAGTGACTGAAAGAAAAAGAAAACGAAAAACACTAACTAAAAGGTTAAAACTACAAATTCTGTGAACTATACAATTATCGTTAATCTACCAAAAGTTATGCTCGGTATCCTCTCTAGATATATGGAAAGGTGTTTGATTTTGAACTTCCAAAGCATTATTCTTCTACCATTAATTTGTTATTTCTCTGATTAGAAATCTCCCTCTTTGCTCTTTTTAGTGTGAACAGAGCTATAGCTGCATGAATATTTTTGTAAAATGATTATATATTATATTTCCTTGCCATGCTAGATCTTCATATGATAGTGTCATTTTGGCAAAATCCCTCAATGGATTCACGCCTTGCTCTCCTAGCTGATGCGTTTGGAATAGCTCACCTGAGAGCTTAGTTTGTTCGGCTTTCATCATCTACTTAAAAAAATGGATCCATGACCTGTTGCATGCAATTGGTCGGAACTCTTGAGTCAAACCTGCAATCGCGCGCGCACAAGAAAAATATCTAGTTCTTCAACTCCTTTTTTGCTTCGAAATTCATATGAAACTGTGCTAGTTTCTGTAGATTAAACTATTTCTTCATATTTTTTTTTTAAAGTAGTGAAAATATATTGCTTTAATTAGCTTGAATTATTATTCCGAAAGTGAGGGAGGGAGGGACTTTAGTTTGTTAAGTTATAGTGTCATGAAAAGATAAAACAAAGAAAGAAGAAACACGGTAAAAACAGAAATCCAAAACCAAGCCGGAAGCCCATACAAAGAGAGAAGGCCCAGTGTAAAGAATAGGTCATAGGCCCAAACCAGTATAAGTCCGGTCCAGTCAACGACATATCATTCACATTCATCTTCACTGGCTCCTTTTAGTTGAATGACATGGCATCCCCTCCAAAACTATAAATTGGCGACACATTTTATAGTCAGTGCTTAAATTGTACTTATACGTAAAAATAATCAGATTTTCTCATATGATTTTTTATATATATACATTCCAGGTTTTCATACCTCCTCGAATATTAAATTTATAAATATTTTTATGTTTTTAGATGGTTATGGTTTTGCACGAAATCAATTTTTTTTTATTAAAAAAAAACTAATTGTTTGGGATTTTGATTGGTTTAAATTGTTAATCATTGATCTAGCTTATCTACGATGTCCTTAATCGGATTCATTTGTATTAAAATTTTATTGATAAAAATTGATGGGTATTTGGTTATGATTATTATTTATGTGACACTGAGTTTAAAAAATAAATAAAGAGTATTTGGTGAAACTTGTATTAAAAGTGATTTCAAATAGAAAGATTATAAATAAGTATATGAGTATTTTTTTTTGTTTATTACGATGAATATATATATATATATTTGTTTTTCTTTATATTAAATGATACTTTTACACCAGTTTATGTTTTAATTTAAATCAGATTAATTTTAATAATCTTTAAAAAAAACCTTTTATACTAGTTTAGTGTGCTCAAAAGAATAAAAGAAATCTAAACAAGGGAGACACTCGGATGTGTCCTCGGCGTTAAAGAACTCTTTGTATTTCTAGTGGTACCAACAATGACAGTCACTTCATCTGAGGTGGGAGATCGACGATTGAGAATTTGGAGTCTGTTCCTAGAAAATTTAGATTATAACTATGTTTTCTTCTTCTTCTTGTGCTATGGTCTCAAATGCTCTATAAAACAGTAAAAACTAATTTGAAAATATAATGTTAAGAAATTATGGAGTTCTAAATAATTAAATTACATCTTCTTAACTTGTTTGATCTCTTTTCATAATTTTCTAATTTTTCTTGATTCTTTGATTTTTTTTGATATATTCTTTTCTTATTATCTTTTTGTCCCTTGTTGTCTTTTACTTCTCAACTCACTACCTAAACTCTTTTTATTTTTTATTATCAAATATAAAAAATTAAATTGAACTGGAAATATAGCTTTTAAAAATATAGAAAAACTAGGAGTTAAAAATATTTAAAAAAATTTAACTAAAATTGTTATAAACACATTTTATATATTATGAGTTTGTTTAGTATTGTTGTGTTTTTTTAAAAAAAATTTCTCTAAAGTGAAACACATTAAAAGATACTAATTGTAACCTTATAAAACATTGTAGCTACAAACTTAGTGATACTGTTTTTAAAATTTAAAATTGTTTTTCAATTTGAAAAAAAATTATTTTTTTTCTTTTAAAAATTATAGTTTAACCCTTTTTGTTCTTAATTTTTCAATTTTAGTACTTATTTCTTGAATTTTTAATTTTTTCTTAATCTTGTTTTAGAAATTTTATTTGATTTCAACTTCATCATCCTATTTCAATTTTCTATATATTATTTTTTTCAATTTAATTTTTATTCTTTTGATTTTTAATTTTCTTTCTTATACTCTTTTGTAAAGTTTTAGTGACATTAAACTCATTAGCAATTCCAAATTGATGTTATCATATTTTTCAATTTAATTTTTATTGTTTTGATTTTAAATTTTTTTTCCTAGATTTTTTATAAAAGTTATTATTATTTTAAATTCCACTCTTCAATCATAAATTTATTTTTATTTTTATTTTTTATGTTAATTTTTTATCCTTGTTATTTTGATTTTTTTGGGTTCTTTAGCTAAATTGATTTTCCTTTCAATTTCATTCTTTATTCAAATATAAATTTTGTCGTATATTGCCATTTTGATTTTTATTTTTTCAATTCTTATTTTTTATTTTTATAATTAAAATTTATTTTTAAATTCTATCATTTAATATTTTATTAATTGAAAATTAAATTTTACAAGTGTTTTAAATAAGATATGACGAGTCTATTGTATTTATCACGAATTTAAAAAGTCAATATAATTATTTTATTAAAAACCTCTATAATTTTTAATTTTATTTTAGTTTTTTATTGAATTATGCTAATTTTATAATTTAAATTACATATTTTACATGATATTTTAAGTTAACTCAGTTTTAATTATCTTATAAGTTTACTATATTAATTTATGATGATTTTTTAAAGTTATTTTTTATTTTATTTCATTTTTTCATATTTAATATATTGTAAATTAAAATAAATTATTTATTTTATTTTAAAAAATATTTTTTTCTTAAATTATCCTAATCCCTTTTTTTTTTTTTCAAGATTTGATGCATCTACTCTCATTTCCTAGTCTTATAACCGTCCCGCCGATACCTGACTCATCGATTAACCAAACAGGAGGGTCAATAGTTAATTTCACACCGTTAAACACTCCTTGATGGCAATGAAGTAAGAAGTGGGGGCTTATTCTGCTTTGGTTATCATTCTTCAAGGAAACGACGTCGCCAATCGTGTGATAGCTGGTTGGAAGAGGAGAGAGCGTGTAATCCGTAAGGCAATAAGAGAAACTGTGACCAAAAGACGGCCCAACAGAGAAGAGAACGAAATCAGCCCACTGACCAAGCCCATCACTTCATGGGCTCCATTAAAACTCGACCCGGTACACGAGACATGACACCCGCACCCGAATGCTAGGCTCCTGAGCTTCATTGCTCTCCCGGAGCTTGTATTCAAGGTGGTGGTTTCTTTAGAGAGAAACCCAGAAGTTTTGGTCCAATCAGAGTAGACGTACTCGTATCTACAAGGGCTGTGAAGGCGAGTGTGGTTGCAGGGATTGGGGTCAGGTTGAGGGACGAGTTGACAGAGAGAGCTGAAACAGTGAAACGGGGAGAAAATGGAGGAGTGGCGAGCGAGGAATGTGGATCCGGGTTTGCGGGGGGAGCAGTTAGTTTTGCAAGCAGAGCATGTAACCCAAGTGAGGTTGCTGCTGGTGTCTGCAACGAGAAGGAGGGTTTGAGGTGGAGAGCCGAGGCGGAGGGACACGAAGTATTGGCCAGAACCGGAGGAAGCTCCGGATATTAAGGGGGATTTGAGTGGGGTAGAAAATGGTGTTTTGTGGTGTAAAGAGAGTTTTAGGTATTCTGTAGTAGAGGTGGATAGATCTACGAAGGCGAGGATGAGGAGGAAGAACAGGGAGAGAGACAACATGATGATCTGTAACTCTGTGTGTTGTGTCCGTGAGAGAGAGAAGAATTAAATGGCCGTACTGCAAGGTGTCGTTCCGTTACTGTTTCGGAGATAGAGACAGTGATATAAATCTGTTTTTAAAATGGTAACCCGAGCTTTACTTCGGATCCATTTTTATTTTGAAAATTAAATTTGAAAATATTTTTTAATTTAAAATTTAAAATTATTTTTAAATTTATAAAAAATTTCTTAATTCTTTCTCCACCTTCAAAAATTATAATTTAACCTTTTTTATTTTTAATATTTCAACTTTATATAAATCTGTTTCTAAAATAACTTTGTATTTCTAATACATGATATAGGAGATATATGTTTCAACTAATAATATTTTTAAAAAATATTATAATAAAAAATTTATAATTTTAAAATTATCCATAATAAAAATTATTATTATTATAGTTTTAAAACTCATTTTAAGGATGGATGTGAGGTAAAGCTTAAATTATTTATTAAGCACTAAATCATGAATTGAGTTGATATGAATCATTATGAAAATAAAAATTATTATTATAATAATTTTAAACCTAATTTTAAAATAGAATTGGGGTAATGTCTATATTATAAGGGGGGTTGATCATTGAACCAAGTTAACAAAAATTATAAAAATAATAATTATTATAATTTTAAAATCTGATTCAAGAGTTAACTTGGATCAACATAAAATAAAAATGATTATTATCACAAATTTAAAACTTGATTCGAGGGGGTTAACTCAAGGCAAGACCCAGGCTATAAATAAAAAAAGTCAATCCAGTAATAAAAATTATTATTATCATAATTTTAAAATTTAATTTAGAGGTTGACTAGGACAAGGTTGAGGTCATAAAGCGAGTGGCTCAACACAAGTTGACTCGAGTCAATATATAAATAGAAATAATTAATATTATAGTTTTAAAATTCAACTTAGAAATCGACCTTAAACAAAATTCAGATCACGAGTTAGAAGAGTCAAGATGAATAACCTATTTTTTTGTTAAAAAACAATCAAAACAATATTGTTTTGACCATTTTTTTCCAAAAAAGTTTATAGGTTTTTTATTTGTTTTTTATCCCGGGTTGATTAAGGTTTTCTGACCAAGTCAAGTTAAGTTAATCATTCGTGTATTTTTTCTTAAATTCGGATTAGTCTAAGCCTAGGATTAACTAGTCAAATTAGTCCTGGTTTATAACTAGAATTATTATAATATTATTAATATCAACACTTAATATAAAAATAAAGTTGAAAGAATAATATATAATTATTTTTTAAAAATATATAAGTTTGATAACAGTACACATTAAAAGTAAAATAATTTTTTTATATATATTTTATTTTATTTTATCTATCATGACCAAACATAATATAAATAATTATTTTCTTTTATCTTGTATATTATTATCAAATATAATTCTATATGACTTCCTTTTGTCTTCATGTCTTCTATTTCAAGATACTATCTAGACATTACCTAATCTAATTGAATTGTTTGCTTTAAATTGGTTTATACTGTAATTGAAATGGTATTTGTTTTTTTTCCCCAGTGTTGGAAAGTCTTATGGCATTGACAATATTTATACTTTTTTTACAGTTAATTTCTTTTTGTAAAGTTTTGATTTTTTTTTTCACTTTAAATTATTTTTTGAGTGTTTTTATATTATTTTGATATGTTGATATTAAAAATATTTTTTTTAAAAATAAAAATAATATTATTTTAATTTATTTTCAAATAAAAAATATTTTAAAAAATAATCACCATCACAATACCAAATGAGCTGTTAATTAAAACTAAGGAAAATGTTTTTTTTAAATAATAAAATTAGTTTATATAATATTAAAAATAAATATTTACTCAATATTGGAATATCCTAGATTTAGTTTATTTCTCCTAAAATTCATTCAATTCTTATCAAAATTTCTATTTTTTTCTGCCAATCAACATGATAATAATACTTCAAGTACTAATTGATTACTTTTGTTAATTACAAGGATTAAATATATATTTAACTCTATTGTAAACGGGGATGTTCAAAGTTGAAGGGAGAGGAGAGAGAGCTCATGGGAGGTGGGGGTGCCAGATGCCTTCTATTTTTTTTTTATTTAACATTGTTTAGCGTGACAATCAATTGTGGGATTAAACGGTTAGGAAATCAAGATTTGGATTTACCATCCGACTAGTCATCCACCTGCGCGCGCAAATTTGTGAGCATGATGCTATAATAATTGATGCATATCTCATCGTTACTCGAGTATGCCTAAATTAGTCCAAATACTCCATGTGAATTATTATTATTATTTTGTGAGTATGATATTTGGACAAAATGATTTTTTCCTGGCCATTTTACCAGCCCACAGGGAATTGCCACGTGGAAATCAAGCTGGAACTTGTATTTTTGTGAGCGTTTGTAGAGGTTGTCGTCAGGAATGGTGTGCGTGGTGTCGCGGTCTTTGAACTTCGGTGGGGAATTTCTGGGGTGGACTCATTATTGCAGAATATGCACACCATGAAAGCTGCAGCTAGCTAGGCCTTTCTTTCTTACGTTCCTTCTTTGTTTTGTTTTTTTTCGGGCTAGAGCTTAATTAAGAAATACTTTGCTCAAATGATCTTTATAACTAGAATTTGATCTGCTCATATCCTCTTTTAGCTGTGTATCTTATTGCTTCTCGATCGGGAAAACAGAGGGCTGACGTCTTGTGTTCTAAGGGATCCATGAGTTATTCTAAAATCAAAAAGGGTTCTCAGCCTGCCACCTCTAACTGTGGGGTTGTGATTGCAAAGCTTTATTTTCAGTGGTTCTGGTGCTAGTCTCCTGGGCAGAGCATGATTGCTACAAAAGTGTATTAATTTTTTTTCAAAACTAGTTCTTACTTTTTTAGCACATGTTTTCAAAGTTAGGTATGCTTGGAGAGTTGGAAAATAGATGTGAATCATGCCTGGGGTTCGATCAGGTTGGGGCGTCAAAGATTCAAAGAGGATGTTTGGGAGATAACTTGTGTTTTTTTAAGTAAAAAACATATTTTTATAATTTTTAAAAATATTTAAAAAATATCACACCTTCAAATCAAACAAATGTGACATGATTTTGGCCACCAAAAACTAAGACTAAGTTCAAGAAGTACATAACCAAGTCAAAAATTATGGTTAAAAACTCTGATATAATATTATATCTGGATTCAGTTTGTGCTATCTAGCGATCGAGTTGTGGATATTTTAATTATGTATTAAAAAAATATATTAATAATATTTTTTAGTCAAAGATTCAAAGAGGATGTTCCCATGGGAGATAACTTGTGTTTTTTTTAAGTAAAAAACATATTTTTATAATTTTTAAAAGTATTTAAAACATATCACACCTCCAAATCAAATAAATGTGACATGAATTGGGCCACCAAAAACTAAGACTAAGTTCAAAAGGTACATAACCAAGTCAAAAATTATAATTAAAAACTCTGATATAATATTATATCTAGATTCAGTTTGTGCTATTTAAAGATCGAGTTGTGGATATTTTAATTGTATATTAAAAAAATATATTAATAATATTTTTTATTTTTTAAAAAATTATTTTTAAAATTAACATATCAAAATGATTTAAAAATATATTAACTTTTAAAATAAATTTTGAACTTTTTCAAAAACATTACCAAAAACCCTCGTGAGAAATGATAGATGCCTATAATAAAAACTTGTAATCAAACAAACTCTCATTTTTTAATCATTTTCTAAAAGAATTTAAAAAATCAAGAAAAAAATAAAAAAAGAGAAATGATAGTAACTGGTACCTAAATAAATATTAAATTTTTTTTAAAAACATTGTCAACGACCCTCGTTGGAAATGATAGATGCCTATAATAAAAACTTGTAATCAAACAAACTCTCATTTTTTAATCATTTTCTAAAAGAATTTAAAAAATCAAGAAAAAAATAAAAAAAGAGAAATGATAGTAACTGGTACCTAAATAAATATTACAAAATCTTATCCCATTAACTAGCCATCATGTGAAGAAAGAAACCTAGCTACTTACTTTGAGTTCACCAGTCCCAATCGAAACATATAAAAGTGGTCAATCCTTCTAAAGAACAGAAAAACTGGTCAGTAGTCCATCGAATATAAAATGATGTACTGTATATATATCATCAGAGTTTTGGATATTCGAACCAAATTATGTCGCCATACATAAACTAGAGCATCTATAGCAGCCAAAATACAGCTCGAGTCAATATTCACATCCACTGAGGTGGAAATATAACGCGCGATGTCCCAATCCGAGCCCTCGCAAATCACAAACAGGATTCATATTATATGCAATTCCTAAGAGCCTATCCAAATTATATAGCTAGAGTCTAGAGAGGTGCTTCACTTATTGATCAATAGTTGGTGTCTTTTTGAGTGTGTGGAAGCAATAGTGATTAGTGGAGTTTATATGCTTTCAGGTCATTCAGTGATGTGGACTAGTAAACTAGCTGGGGAGAAATAAAAAATGGAAGAACTCGGGGTTCCCTCAGAGCATTATTTATGGTTCCAGCTCTTCTGTTTTGTTTTCGGATGCTTGCTTTTAAATGTCTAGAAACAAAAGGCGTAGAGTTAATTTATTTGTTTTGGATTTTTTAATTAAAAAATCATAACCAAAATCACCATCACAATTCTTAAAAACCATTATATTATTTTTATTTTGACAACTGGCCATCAATTTCTTACATGTTGAAAAACAAAAACAAATAAATCATTTCCCGTTTTAACAAAAAGAAACAGATAATGCACTTGCGGAGATGCATCCAATGATCTATGAGAAAACTCTATCCACAAAAAGAAGTCGTGTATATGTAGCTGGCGTCTCCTTCTTGTATTCTGCCTAGGGCCGGCCATGGGAGGCTACGCAGAAATATAAATTATAAATAGAGATGTGTTCTGATGGTGAATGAATGGAAGAGAAATGACTACTTTTACTTCCTCTTACAAGTGGACACATTATTTTCCATTATATCTTAAGTCATTCATGTTTGCCTTTTTGGAAACAATGTTTTTTTTTTTTTAGTTAACATGATAGTGCGAATACATGAGGAGTCAATTAATCATAATAAATTAATGTTAAGAGGAATTCAAAGCCAGCATTTCAAAACTATGATGTCTTATTAGGTATTTAAGACTTTAATGAAACTATTTTTTCTTATGATCTTAATGGTTCATATGTCATATTAAAATATCTGGTAATTATATAAGTACTTGTGATTTGTTAGAATTATTTTTATTAGGTAAAAAATTCACCTTGTTGAGGATGAACTTGACTAGTCATATTAATAGGGTTTTCTGAACAAATCTATTTTTTACTCCTTATGTATTTTTTTTTAAATTCATTTTTAATCATATACCTACTCATTTGATAATAGATAAAACTAATTAGGGTCTTAATTCTTTCAAGCTTTTCACTTAGTGATTTGGGAGTATCTAGATTAAGTTATGGCATGTTTAGGATTTGGTTTATGCTAAAAATAATGGATCCACCAATATATATTTACATAAAAAATTATATTCTTATGAATGGCTCTTCAACTGAAGAACTCTGTATGGAAAGAAGGCTTGCGATAAAAAGACTCCTTATTATTGTTTTTTTTTTATAAAGTTATTAAGAAACTTAATAAAAATACTAAAAAAAATTGTGATTTGGGACTAATTAAAGATATTTGCTTTGATTAGGATCAAATGAATATTACTCATCTTTAATTTGTTGGTAACACACTCGTCTCTCTAGTGCATACAAGTTTTCTTCCTTTCAAAACATAAAAAGAGTTCCACGATGTTTTGATTTAATCTATGAACTGAAGGTTAATTTTTATAAAAGTTTAATTATTGAAATTAAAATTGATAATACTATTATTTCTTCCACTACAAACAGTCTAGTGTAAAAAAGAAAGGTTGCCATTTAAATACTTAGGTATGCATGTTGGAGCATCTCATATCATATATCGATGTGAAGACCTATTATTAATAAAATTAGTTGCAGGTTAACTATCAGGAAATATCGTTATTTAACCATCAATATCAATAGAAGAGTTTGCCTAATTAAATTTGTATGGAATAATCTCTTTATATATTATCCCTTTTTATTTCTTATTTCAATAATTATTATTATAAAAACTAATAGACAAATCAGGTTTTTTCTCTAGTATAATGAGGAGGGAGGAAAAAAAACATACAATGTTAAATGGGCTTTTGTTTTTATTTAAAAAAAAAACAAGGAGGTTTGGGTATAAGTTATGTTCTTGATAAAAACAAAACCTTGTTTTTTAAATGACTTTTACGGTTTGAGAGCTCTGATTCGGGATTATGAAAGGATGTTATATACAATATTCATAATCAAAAAGTAACTTTAAATTTGGCTTCAATCTGTGTAAATTCTAACAGTAGTGCATGGTCTAGCATTGTTAATGTTTGTCATAAGGATAAGAAACTTCATAATATTTCCAGGAAAGAATTTTTTTATTATGGCTAGTAATGATCATGATACTAACTTTGGAATGATACGTGGCTGAGGGATATTGTAGAAGATCAAGTTTTTTAAATAGATAATATGGGTATGTGGGGTGAATTTTTATAGATATGAAATTCTAAATAGAAAGGGGCTATTAGAGGAAGAGAGATTGACTCATTTAATGCTCTCTTTAATAAGTCGTGTAATGTGGTGTTATCAAGTAAAGTTGAAGATAAAATGATTTGGAAATTCAATTATAATGAAGTTTATTCAGTCAAATCCATATGTAGTATTTTATCATCTCATGAACTATTTAATTATTCATATAATTCTTTTCATGGTGCATGGAAAGAATTGGTTCTTCTAGAATACTAGAGAAGTCTTGGTTAGGTGAGGTATTTTTAAAGCTAGTGATACACATTATTCGTTTTGTTTGACATCCAAGGAATATGTGGATCACCTATTCATTTATTGCCATAATTTATGGTGCATTTGATCAAGATTTATTGATTGATGGGGTTTATTTTTGAGCTGCCCAAAAAATATAGTAGCCTTATTTCATCGATGGGAATCTACTGTTCAGGAAAGTTTGGTTTATGATGTTCTTTGCAATCCTATGGTTCATTTGGCTTCTTCAAAATCAATTACTCTTTAATCATAAACAACCTAATTATGATATCATCTTCCTCCTAATTCTAACCAGATTGTGTTCGTGGATAAAAGTTTTATTCTCTAATTTTTTTTTGTGCTATTGATTTTTTAATCTTTATTGATGGTTTTGTTTCATGGTCAAATAACAAGAGTGCTAGAACTCTCATTTCATGATCTCCCCTTGAATCTCATATGATGAAATGAAATGTTGACGGTTCTTCTATTAGCAAACCTAGATCGATTGGTTTTGGAGGGGTTTTTCACAATCGTAAAGACTTCATGCCAAGTTTTTTCTATACTTTTAATGGGATTAAAGGGACTCAAATGAAGTTGAGTTGCTAACTATGACTTTGACAACTATTTTTTTGCAAGATGATTTTTTTTATTTTTAGATTTTGGCATAATATTGCTTTTTTCTTTTTTTTTTTGCCTATTTTTTTGGTGTTTTAATCCAATCTATTACTTATAGAAAGAAAAAAAAATAATGCTCAAAGGTTAAATTTCAAGGATTCTTTCTCCATATACAACATTTTAATTAATTTGATACTGTTATGCGAAATGATTACTGTTGGCATGAAACCCTAATATAAATCATATATGAATATTTAACCATAACCCTTTCTTTTTTATAAATAGAATAGTCGAGCATGCTATATGTATATGTTAGTATTGTCTTTTTTATTTCATCGTTTCCTTAAAGGATTAGATTTAATAAGTTCTAAGACTTGGCTTTTTTCCCTTTTCTGGTACAAGTACTTGGCTTATTTGATCAAACTGCTTGTGGTAGCTTTAAGTAACCTAAGTTCGACTTATAAAATCAAAGACGCCTAGGGATTTGAGGAAGAAATGGGCATGTTTCACTCTACATCGTGTAAGAAAAGACCCCACGTTGTGAAGACAGTTTTAATAATATAAAGATTGAATTATTTATAATCATAATGGTGAATATTAAGCTGACCATCCTTAAGACATTAAATTACACATTTTTATTATCCAATAGTTTGTTTTTCAAGTATTTGTATATGATTTACTTCTATTATGGTAAATTTCTCATTTATTTTCATTCTCTAAGATCCATCAGTATAACTATTATATTTATATTTTCAAATATACAAACAAGAAATAATTATACAAGCCTTTATACCTTTAGTTATTATAATATTCATACATTTAAAAATCAATGATTAGTTTACTATTACAAGTTGACAATAAATAAACATTAGTAATTCGTATGACAAGCTACTAAAGTTTTCATGATTATAGATTCTATTCAATAGATCAAACTCTTATTTTTTTTTTAAATAGAGATGTTTGAATTGGAAAGACTTATGAATAAAAAATGATATAAGAAAGAAGCTAAGAGTGCCAACCAAAAAAGAAGAGATTGTCTTCGTTAAAGGGACTTATAAATTGTTTGAAATTTGTTTAAAGAATATGGTTAATGAGCACATTTAAAATGAAATTAAAAAAAGAGTCCATTCACTTTTAAAGTTAAAATTTTGTTAGAATTTAATTTTTAATACATGCTTTTAAACTTAGAGCATTAATATGATTTAAATAAATTATAGGAGAATGAGAAATTGATCTAAAAATTAAAACCTTTGTTGACATGTTTTTAAAAAATCTAAAACCTTATAAAGAATTTGATATTTATAAAACACATTGAAAAGAAATAAAACTTTTCTAATATTTATAAAGTTGTACTTGAAAATTTAGAACTAGACCTAAGGAGGAGCAATAAGGCCTTGAAAAATAAATAATTTATTATTGACAATAACAAAATATTCTTATTTTACAGTGCTTCAACAAGTAAGTGCTAGTATTTGTTTTAATTTAAGCACATGTATTTTTATTATTAGTATACGTATTAGGACTTTGAATTAATTAATATCAATTGTAAGTTTAGTTAAATGTTTAGTATGTATTCTATTATTCTAGTATTCTATTATTATTATACTTGTGTTGTAAACATGTTTGATATGCATTTTATTTTTGCATATTTATATATTTAAACTTGTATGAACTTTAAATGTTCTTTGAAAACATTCTTATATTTAATATCTTATTATGACAAACTAAACATCTCTACGCATTATTTTAATATATTTATAAACTTTGGTAAAAAAAAGTTTATAAATATAAATAGAAAGTTTAAATGAGAAATCCTAAACTTGAAATACTTGATTGAGATAAGAAATTGTTTAGGATAAAATTAAAACTGCCTATATAATTGGAAGACATTTTTAAGATTTTCCCTACATTTAATAAATTGATTAAATTAAGAAAATTCTATCCTCGAAGATAATAAGAGTAATCATATACTAACTTAAAGCAACAAAAATGATGCATGGCCTTGATTTATCGGTTCCATTAATGAGATCATAAGAATGAATATGATCCTCCTAATTGAGTGATATTGTAGCTTCGTAATGCTTCTCTTAACTAGTATACTAATGCTAAAAAGTGATACAAATTTAACACTAATACTACTAAAAATCATGATAAAGACTGATTCTAAGTTATTGCATTGGACTATACAAGCTTGATAATTCCCTTAGATGACTAGCATTACCTCCATAAGGAGTTAAACTTTATAGAAAAATTGATGTCTTAATAAAGTACTTGTGCTAGGAGCTATTGGGAAATACATGACACATTTCATTCTAGATGTGTCTTGATTATCTATCATTAATAGCAATAAGAGGTGTCAAAACCATGTCAGGAATAATGATTGATGGCTTTTTTATTAGTTTCCACAGACTATGCTATTAATGATGTCTTGACAGATCAAAGTAATTTAGGAGTAAGACTTATGTCTTAGATAATCAACTAATCTCTTAGTTCTAATAATATAATCCATTCTTATTAACCAAGATGACTAGCAACCAATACCTTTAAAAAGTTTTTTTTATAAATTTAAGGATTTTCTGATGTTTAAGTAAATATCCTATTTCAAGGAAAGTTAATGATATTTTAGAGAGAGACTTTGAAAATAAATATGCAATAAATACTAGAAATTATGAACTCCCTTTTCATTAAAGGATTCATAGGATCATTATAATCCTTGAATTTTGTTTTTTTATGGAGATGAGAGGTTAAAATGTCATCTTACTTTGATAACATTAACAAAGAAAAATATATCTAACACATGAGAAATAAATATTCTTTATATATTATTAATGAGGGATAATTAATATGTTATTTTAAAGACTTTCATAAATTTAGAGGTGTAGAAAGATGGTTACTCTTGAACATAATATTTTATGTTAAGGGTCACAAGAAAAAAAAAATAGGCTAGGTCTTTAAACTCAATATAAAACCTTGAAAAATCAACAGTTTAACATTCATTTGGGTTTAGCGAGCTGTTGATCATAGGATGTTGGATTTAAGAAGTCAGACTTGTATATGTTTGGGTTCAATACGTAATAAAGTCTAGGAATATTGAGTTATCACTCTATTTTTTTATTTTTTTAAACATAATTTTTTTAAAAAATAATATATATAAAAACATGTTGATTTATAAATAATAAAATGATGTTTAAGATGATTTATAATACATGGATTCCTATTAGAAAAGGTAATTGAGCTGTTTGTAAGGGAGGAAAACAAAAAAGGGATGGAGGAAATCTAGATGCGAGTGCTATCATAGGATTTAAAATCTCTCTATATTGAAACAAATTTGGTATATGATAGAACCAAATGATGTTAAAAGATACATAACAATTGATGCTTGGTTGGTATTTGTTTGTATACTCTTTAAACAAACCTAAGTAAATTCAAGATTATTCTTTGGCAGTTGGAAGGTTCTTGACAATTAAAGATCAAGATAATTGTGGATTAACATTTGGGAACAAATTAAAATAGTTGGGATAAGCTCAGGAAAATAATCACAAAATAATCGTACCTTGTTTTTGGTCTCTTTTTTTTCTTAAAAAAAAATCAATAATACAAGATACAGTCAGAGAAATGAAAGGGACATTTGGTCTCCCAGTCAAAAGAAAATTTTGCCCATCCATGGTGGTAAAAGTAACTTTGGCTCATTTTTACATGCCTAGCTCTCACTCTGCTGCTTCACAGATATCATTACTTGTCCTTCTTCCCTCTCTCTTCCTGGCTAGGTTTCCTAGAGGTGGCCATGTCTATTATCTACTCTACTCTGCTACCCTCACAAGCTCCTCAAAAAACTTGCTCACCTTTCAATCTATTTTTATCTTTCTCTGAAAAAGAAAGAACAAGAACGGTTCCTATCAGGCAACCACCTGTGCCCACGTGAATTGTTGCCAATGAAATGTGGGCTGGCTCCTCAGTTTCGTACACATAATCACTATCAAAGCTACCTCCTATTATCTGTATCATTTCTGTGTACCGTAGCAACAATCACAAATTGCACTACGACTACTTTTACTGTTCTATATTTCGGAAAGAGATGAAGATAAAGTTTTATCACCCATAAACAGAGGTTCCTCGGGCTAATTCTCCTTCAATCCTGCACCAATTTTAGAAACACTAAAAGCGCTCCAAAAATAGCTCTTCAAAAGAAATAGTACTGTTAAGCTATGTTTTCTTCAAGTAGCAGTTTCAATCCCTTTCAATACGAAAACCCTACCATGATAGCAAGCACTTTAGCTGACCCAGAAAACCCTAGCTCAATAGAGGACTATTCTCCAACGTCGTTCTTGCAGCACTTCCCTGATCTCTTTCTCAATGATGATGATTTGCTGGTAGGTGAGCTCTTATCACAACAACAGCAACAGCAGCAGCAGCCGGGAGTTTTTGGGTCCAATACTCATGTTTTGGCAGTTGAGACTCAGGAGATTAACCCAGTAGCTTCAAACGATGAAAGTACAAGAAAATTCAACAATAGCAAGATGAAAGGTAATGTTAATACTTCAAAGCAGCCAATTCGTCAACGGCGAACAGGGAAGAAGGACAGGCACAGTAAGATCCATACTGCTCAAGGGCCGAGAGACCGAAGAATGAGGTTATCACTTCAAATTGCCAGAAAGTTCTTTGATCTCCAAGACATGCTCGGCTTCGATAAAGCAAGCAAAACTATCGAGTGGCTCTTTACAAAATCGAAGGCCGCGATCAAGGAGCTCACAGATACTGTTCCAAAAGTGAGAAAATGCAGTAGTACTAGTGCTGGCAAGAGTGTTTCTTCCACTTCCGAGAGTGAAGTTGTATCAGGTATCAAGCTGACACCTGACACTAATGGAGACAGGAGAGTGATGGAGGCAAAGAGTGACTCATTAGTGAGCAAACCTCAAGAGAAAAAGAGCAAAAAAGTGCATAAACCAGTTTTTAATCCTGTTGATAGAGAATCTAGGGAGAAAGCAAGGGCAAGGGCAAGGGATCGAACAAGAGAGAAAATGAAGAACAAAGGCATAAACAAGTCAAGTCAGTCTTCTCAAGCAAACCCTGACAATTTGGAAAAGTTTGGGTACTCTAGTACCCTCGAATATGGTGAAAATTTGGCTTCTGGACGCCAAGAAATTAATTCTTCTGTGAAGGTAGTTGATGAAGAAGAAGAATCCAACAATCATCATCACTTGCTGCCACATCAAATGGATCATGTCAGCATCATTGACAAATTTTTTGGGATCACAAATTCACCAAGATCATCTTCGATTTTCGATTTTTCTGAGAGCGTTGAGGTTCCAAGTGGGGCTACTTTGAAGGATGAGTTTTCAGGGTTTCCTCTGAAGTGGGACGTGACAAATGGTAGAGTCCAGTATAAATATAATGCACTGCCAAACATGAAGCTACCATCAGGTAATGTTCAAGCACAAAACCCTAATGCAAATTTCATGACCACCCCGCATGCCCTAGAACAAAACTTAAGCACAATGATCATGACAACATTAAACGCCCATGTTGAAGAAAGCCCTAATTCAGCTTTCATGAGCATGCCAAATCCCAATGAGCAAAATCCCATTTCAATTCTCAAGACCACCACCGCAATTGACAATGGAAACCAATTCTCCTCCAGTCACATTTTTGCCAGAGACTATGATCGCTTATATTGAAGTGTCCAAAACCTTGTGTTAGTTGAACCGACAAGGTTTGCTTAGAGAGTTGAACTCATGTCCATTGAATCCTTTTCTAAATGGTGGAAGGAGAATGAAAAACTTTATAATTTCTTTCAGAGATAGTAAGCATTTCTACAAATTGGGTTGATGTATAAGTCTTCACTTTCGTTTTTGTTAGCAATGTGCATGTGTATTTTGTGTTAGAATTAATTTTGAAACCTACATTCAAAGTAATTTTAGTTATTTTAGGTTTGTAGAAAATCAACGATATGATTATTCAATATCTAGAACTTTTTATAAACAATATAAATGTGTTATGAAAAGCATTATAATCTAAGAACGAGCCCATAAGATTTCTTCTCTTGAAAGAGTAATATGATATGATGAATAGTCTTCCACCATGCTTCCCTACCCACCTCATCCCCTAATTTTTTTTAACAGATGTAGGTGTATTTAGTGTCAGTATTCATTGTATTTGCTATATTTTGTTAATCTTCATGCAGCTATGAGATAATTGTCCAAAAAGGCTACTAAACAGTGCTAATCGAGTTCAGCATAGTTGAACTATAGCTAGAATCAGAAATCAACTATAGCTAGAATCAGAAAATAAGCAAAGGCTGCATGAAAGTTCAGCCTATAGAATACATGATATTTTTCGGGGGATTTTTATCAGCATAATTTCTATGTTCGTGAAGACGACAATATTTACAGCAAAATCGCAACGTAGATACTGCTTTTCTCTTGTACAAAAATTTAAATCACTTCCAAGTTATGTAGATGACAAATAGCAGTTGCCGAGAGAGAAAAATCCAGGGAAAAGTTGAAGAAGCATGCATGCGTAAATATTTCAGACGGTTTTTATTCTATATATTTATGTCTAATCTGGGGTGAAATAGAATCATCTGTAAAGATAGAATTCCCAAATATTTCAACTTACATAGCTGGGCTAAACTCAATGTTCAATAATGCTGTCCTTTCTTGGAATTTGATGTTTTCTTAGAGTAACAATTGGTGATAATTTACCCCCCAAAGAATTCTCCAGTAGCTGGGCTAAACACAATTAGATACATCATTTATTATCTTATATATATACTAGCTAGTTAAAGAACAAGGCAGCATTTATTTTTTTGCTGGGAATGAAAAAGGCGCTTGTAGTGGTCGAACGAAATCTTTTTTGGAGAGCAGCATCGGTTCACGGGTAAGAGAAAACCTCAAGTGTGGTTCCCAGGTAACCAAAAGCCTTTATGTGTTGTTTATTTCGGGATCTTGAAATTTCCAGGAAGCAATATGGGGTACAGCCTGATAGGATTTTATAGTGTAGAATGAGCAGAGTGGCTCTTCAGGATCTTAGGGAGTAGTTGGGGGATTTAATAGAAAGATTTTAGTGTTTATGGGTAAAGGTGAAAGTAGTGTGATGGTTTAGGTGTTTAGTTAATGTAGTCGTGAATAAAAAGGATTGAGAAATAAATTGAAGACCCGTGGGATAGAAAGAAGAACTCAAGTTACTACGACTTTGTAGTATACAAGGCAGAAGCTTTTATTTATAACTAATGGGTGCCCGGGCTGGTTGTTGCCAGGTTTCACCGACTTAAGGCACACTTGCACAAGTGTTTTAACAGCTGCCTATCATTCTAGATTTACTACCTCCATATCTGGATAATTCTAGATCGTTCGTTACTTCTTTACAAAGCTAATATCAGCCACAATTATTTTCACCGATCGACTCACTCTAGATTAGAATTCCATCTCTTCGAAGTCTGCATATATCCAGCATCGTCATAGAGCTTCTATTCTAGAACCATTTCATCAAGTGCATTAATAATTTAATACGGCCAAATGGCTCCCAGGTAAATATATTTTCATTCGTACCTTGCCAGATTTCCATTTCCTTCAGCAATTAGGCTCCAGCGATCAGTATCATGACTAATAGTAGTATGATTGAAAGAAGCAGAACTGTGAAGAAATGGATTTTAAATTCCATATCAAAAAAGGTCTTAGATGCGAGTACTGAAACCAGTGACTTTATGACCTTCTGTATCTGGATCTTGCTTATAGTGCAACATGAAGAAATCTAAAATATTGAATCATATAAACAAGCAACATAGTATTCTTTCCACTGACATGAAAGTAATATCTCATTAATTGATAGACGTTCAGAGCTTAATGTTTACTTGAATTATGCAATTCTTCATTTGTTATGTATAGATAGATCATCAATGTTCATGCTACATGAGCTTGGAATGGCACGACATGATCTGGGTTCTGCAAATAATTAATGAGTTTGTTGATCTATTTATAAAGCAATGACTGTATACAAGTATAGTAGGCGTCCACATTTTTTCAAGCGATTAAGGTTATCTGATTCAAATTTGATCTAATTAGATTGTTTGAAGAAAATAGAAAAGTACAAAATGGAGCCTTACTGGCCAGAATTTTGGTTGCACATCATTTTAGAATGATACTGTAACTATGTATATAGATGTTTCGACTAACTAATAACAATCAATAATTAATGCTTCAGCATATGTCTCATTCAATATATAGCTGATGAATGATAAAGCAACGAAACTCTAAAATCACACACATTCGAGCATTAAGTACACTTGAGGAAGACTTGTTTACTGTCCAAGGCTAGCACAACAATGCTCAAGAAAATCAAGTAGTCATGATAAATACAATAACTATCATTTCGACAGTGAAATATATTGCTTTAGTCAACACAAATTCACATAACATAATCCATGTATTATTAGGTTACCAACTTGGTGAAAACTTACTTATATACCCCCACACACCACCCCCAACCCCGATATGCCTCCTGGAGATCGATACCATTTAAAAGCTCTGAAGGATGAAATATCCAGCAAAGAGAAAACAGGAACAGTACTACACCAAAACAGCAGCAGGGATGCCAGGAGATCGATACCATTTAAAAGCTCTAAAGGATGAAATATCCAGCAAGGAGAAAAGAGGAAGAGTACTACACCAAAACAGCAGCAGCAAGCTACACAGAGGCAGAGACATTATAGAGGACAGTTTTGCATATGGATTACCATTCTTTGGTAATAAAATGGTATCAGATGCAATTACAAATTGTGTTAGGTTTAAGATGAGAAATGATAAGACTACATCTTTCTTGAGAGGATTTTTGGGTGGGAGATAGGCTTTTAAAATTACAATTCTCCCATCTATATAAGTTAAATGGAATATGGATATTGAAGCTTTATTAGCATTGATAATGGTAAAGAATTATTTTAAATTAATAATGAGGTTTTAAAATATAATTTTTATTTTTTAATATATTTTTTAAAATAAAAATTTTTTGGGACTTGAAATTTAAATAGACGTATACTAACTTTGCTTGATTTTTTTATTAAATAAATAGAGATAATAAAATTTAAATTCATAACCGTTTAATCATTAAAATTCTAATACATGTCAAAAAATTAATTTAATCTAAAAATTTAAGTTATTAAATAAAATTTTAAAATATAATTTATGTTATTCTCTAATATGAATTATTCTACAAAGAGTGCACCTTTCAGATCAAAAAATTCGGAGCCTATGCAAAGGATGATAACTACTGGATCAAATTGTATAGTTATCTTTTTAACAAACTTGTTTCTACATGTGACTTTCATTTTAGACGCCGGTTATTACAAGTAGAGTAATACAAATTTTCATTTGTTATTTCATTATTCTAGTACTAGGCAATTATAGGTAAATTTCTTACAATGGTGGAGAGTATGTTGGTGCATCCATCATGTTCTAAATTTATTAATTTATCAATGGCCTTCTTTAGTGAATGCTAAATTTTAATTTTGGGCTTCAAATCCCATTTTCTTTGGCATAGTATGAAGTGTTTAGCTCATAAAAAATGATCTGGTTTTTAATAAGGCGTAGCTAAATGAGGATTCCAGTTTCTATTCGATCTTGCATGAACTGTCGTTTTGGCTAAAGTGTATTAAATCTAATTTTAGCTACACAGGTGATAACATCATTTTGTATTGCAGACGATATTCAGATATGGACAAATACACATTACTAATTTGATTTCTTTTTTTTATCATGTTTCTTTTTGTTTTATTCTTTTTTTCATTTGTAATGCGTTTTATTTTCTTGTAAACAATGATTTAATTTTTCAGAAATCATCTTCTAAATAACTAACTTTTAATTAATACACTTGATTATTATAAAAAAATAAATAAATAGAGGACAAAACAAGCCACAACAAGCCATTAATTATGCAGATAGTTGCAGTTCAAGAAACGTTTTTGCCTGAACAAAGAACTCCTATAACAAACACCATACAGACTTAAACCATTAATAGCCAAAAAAGTAAAGTAATAGCTCATACCAAATCTCCAGATAACGAAAGACAACGATTTCTCTTTAATTTTCTTTTAATGATCTTGGCATAATTAAAAACATACAAGCATTTGTGAGTTTGATGTAAAATTTATTATGAATTAAATTATATAAGAAAATTCAAATAGAAAATGAATGTTTGTGAAAAATATATAGATCTTAAACTTTCATTGATCCAGTCACTTGGAATGCTATGGATGGATATATGTTGTTTCTAGTTCTCAATAACTTTTACTTAGAGGACGAAGCTTATAAAAATCGTGTATATATATAACAGAATCAATCGGAGTTCATTTAAACTGGCTTGAGCGTGTGTAATGACAATGATAGTGAGAGTGCTAGTTAAATTATGAACAGTAATATAATATCCACGTTTTGTTCGAAAAGAGTAAACATGCGACAAATTAGGAAAAGTGATTTCAGGTTGCCCAGGTCAGAGCATTTAAAGCAGTAATTGTTACGCCGTCGTCGTCTCCTCAGATTGTCATTAAAGGTAGAAAATAGTGTTGTGTGAGCGGTATTAGCAGCGGGTGGCTCCCGTACGCGTACCAGCTACCACGACTAATAAATAAAAAGCCTGCTGCTAAATATCGTGGGGCAATAACCTAATGCACTTAGTTGTCTGTTCATTGGCTGCTATCAAGCTAGCTAGTAGCTAATATAATAATAATAATAATAATAATAACGGCTGGTCATGATGCATGCGGTGACTCTCCGTCCTCCACAGTTTCTTTGCTTCTCCACTGATAGATTGATATGTTAAACGAAGCTACAGAGCCTTGAATGCTCGTATAAAATGGCATCAACCAGCAGCTTCGAAGTCCTCTTATTTAACCCAGTTATCTATTTAGCTTAAGAAAGTCAATATTAAATCTCGTTATTTTAAATCTCAATTATCTATAATATAGTCCCCGTGTTCATGAAGATATAATTGTTTTAATATCCTTCTTTCCCTCAAATTATCCATTCTTATGTTTTCAGTATGATATTTTTCACGACAAATTATTGGAGTATTCTTTGACCCTCTCCCTCTCTTAAATGAATCCTAAAATTCTTATTTTAAAGAAAAATTGTCTAGCTATTTAATGGATCTTCATGGTTTTAGATTATCTAATTTTGCTCCAATCCAGGTGGTTGTTTATTGGTATTTTTTCCCCTTCATAATTGTTTTTTTTTCCCTTAAAAAAGATCGGAAGGCTGTTAATTTTTAATTGGTCGGAGAAGATTGATATTAATTGACAATCTTGAATATTTTATTGATGAGAAATGGTAATACAACTTGCTTCTTAAACATTTTTATCTAAGTTTTTATCTTGATATTAATTGAATCTTAATTATCTAAGTTTCTAAACATTTTTTTTTTTTTTATGGACGCTAGTCTTAAAGTTTAAACCTAGAAAGTGAAGAAATGTAGCAAAAAAGTTTAACCGCCATGCCAAGGTTATTGATCTATTATTTTCAAAATTAGATGAACAGACTAATAAAATCATAGAAGAACACTAAATTATACTAATCTACTCTATATATATGTGAATTGAAAAGAGACACTAGATCATCATCGAACAAAAAAGAGGCCACTTGGGGTGCAAACAGTATGTGAATTTTCTCACTCTACGATGAATTAATGCTGCTTGATTGCGCAAACAATAGTTTAACGATGCAGGTGTTGAGCGATCATTGTTACCCTGTTATAAATAAAGAAATCTAAAAGAGATCAGATGGGGAAAATTTTGTATACCTGCACATAAATCACTTGAAGTAATAAATTATTAAATCAATCATTTTTTATTAATTCGTTTTTTAAATACTTCCATATATATTATAACCGGTGAAATTTTAATCCTAGATTAAAAATACCGTATAAATTGCGAGGAACCATGGGTATTTAAGGATCTAATATGTGAGGCAAACGTCATATTACACGTCTATTTTTAAATTCAAGATTTAAACAATACGATAATTAATAATAAATCTGATTCCTACAAAATGCAATAAAATCAATTAACATAATTTATTGGTGATGTTATTATCTCTGCAATTAATCCCTGCTACTTCAAAAGCTATTATCTAATTAATTGCATGTAAAATTAAACATGAAACATGCGAGAAGGGAAAGATAGACAAACTAATAAACAATGAAGATCGGTCGAACCAACCTGAAGTACTTCTGTAAGCTGCTCGTTGATCTCCTGACAAAATTCTTTTGGGAGTTTAACACAGTTATAAATTAAACGATACTAGTACATGGGAATGCTCTACAAAAACAAAGATGATCATATAATTAGAATGGAGTAATATAATTAAATAAATGTATAAATCAAACATGAAAAATTAATAACGATGAAAAGTGGTGTACCATAATAGTGATCGAATAAGCACGCCAAGGAAAGATACAGCTCATCAGGCGATCCTGTTGAAGCTAAAAGCCCGTAAAAGAGAGGACCTCTGCCCTCTGCAAATTCCATTATCCATAAGCATCCATTATTGGAGAGAACTGTGAGAACAGAAAGTATGTGGTGTTGTTTATGCGTGAAGCCAAAAAGAAAGAAACCACCTCATTCTGTTAAATTGAATTGGAGACGATGATAGGCTAGTAAAGTCAACAACAATCACTGACAGCACGTACCTGGCATATCACTGTAGGTGTATTTTTTTATAAGGGTCACTTGATTTTATCTGATTCTTTTGGCTCAGTTGCGTGATCTTATGGTAGTGTTAGGTGCACTGCTTACAGTCCGTGTAGCATAGCCTTGTTGCCGGTTACGGTGCTAAAGCTGCATTAATTGCTGTTCTGTGACAGAATCGTGCTTGTGCAGGATCATTTCTTTTCTTTCTTTCGGTTGAAAATGATGATATCTGTCTGCTTCGTTTGCTTGCTTCTTTTATTTTTGCAGCACTACTGTGCAAAGTTGATGAGCCGGAATTTAAGAATTAAGTCCGTGCAGTGTTTATTGTCCTGATCCGCTGTCTTCGCACATATGCATTTAGGGATTCTGTAAACTATACAGTTACCAAATCTTGGAGGAATAAAAGCGCACAGAAAACTGGACAGAAACTGTTGTTTGAAAGGATCCCTACACTGCTGCCTGAACAAAAATCTTCCTTTGTCAATTAGAGGGTAGTGCACAGGGAGAGTAGCATGCATTGGATGATAGAAGGAAGTCATCGTCCCTATTTGATTTTATCTTTCTTTGCTAACTTCTTTCATTGAGAGGAAATGGAAGAAATTCTACTAAAACAAAGGCCTTCGGCCATGGCATGCAGGAAAAGGAATGGTATGAAATGGCTCTGTGCGTGATCTCATGTTTTGTGGTTTCCTAGATTCTTTTAGATTTGAACTTCCCCTCCAAATCAGTGAAAAGTATTCCATATCGTGACTGCGTATTTTATCAATGGCTGGTTACTCCTTTCGACATGATCTACCCCAGAGCAGCTGTTTGTTTGAAACATGTTCAGGTGTGCCCGCAAAGCTGAACACAAACAGGGGGGAGAGAGAGCTTTTAAACATTTTGAGGCACGGAGATGGCCAATTAAATGAACCAATGCGGTAAGCAAGAGTTTCAAAATTTCTTACTACATTGGCTTCCCTACCCTTTCCAAGACAAATGAAGAAAGAACGTGGCAGTGGCCTCAAATTACAATTTACAGGTATACAACGAATCATTTTGGGAAGGATGACACAGATTAATAACCATTAGAAATGCAACAAAAATGAAATATACGCTAGTTGATCGTAAAACAAATGAGGTGGGAGAGGGAATACAGCCGGAAATCTTTTGATAACACTGTCATTTCATTTCACTATTGAAACAAGAGCACACATCACTGGTTACATATCCAATACAAGGATCCCTGGACAGGCCAGGGGAGGGGAAAAGACAAACCAAGCAGTAAGTTCGTATTTACAAAGATCCAGAGCCATTTACACTAGGCAAAGGATGGCCAAAAAAAAATAAAAAATCCTATCCAAACAAGGTGATCTAAAGCCTTAAAGATGAAAAGAATCGGCTCTTTCATAACATGGGGGAACCATCGCTAAAAAAGTCTGGCATTCATGGAATTTTGCTTATACCTGCTGCCAGAAACAGTACCATGTGACCACGATGATGGCTTGAATCCCCCCGTTAGCAAATTAGAGGCTGCAGAGGCACTGATTTTCCTTCTCTTGGATTCTAGCTCCAAACGTTTCTTATTGGACATGGAAGAACCAGATGACCCCGAAAAAATTGAATCAGCACTGATCAGTGCTCGCTTATCCTTCCTATTTTTGTCAAACTTGGAAGAGAACTTTACATGAGCTGCAGAGACAGCATCCTCTTCAGTTGCTGGAAGCAAGCGTATGCCAAGACCCATTTTCTTGGAAGTGGCCTCTTCTTCAGCAACTCTTTTCTTTTGACTCCTCATTTGGGCACGAAGAGCCTTGTTGAGGGAATAGTCATCTAAGTGCCTGGCATCCGATACTCGCTGAAGGCGAACTAGAATGGGCTCAGCTTCTTTCTTCTTCTGCAAATCCTCTTCCTGATGTTCAAGACGGTAAAATGGATCAGCAAGCTTGCCTCTCTCTGGAAAAAAAGAACGAAGTCAAGATGTTCGGTCAAGAAAAAACCAAATGTTTATGTTTGCATGGCCAATAAGAAATGACGGACTGGTATCCCATGCAGACTTACAAAACAGTATTGTAATTTCATCAGAGTAAATACCGACCTTCATCAGCAGGGAGAGCAAATGTTTCTGCATCCTCAATATCAAACTCCTCGTTTTTTCGTTGAGCCCCACTAATAATCACGTACTCGCAATTTTTTGGATCTGTCTGGATAACAATTTCATGTTTGCAGCATGCAGATTTCATGGTAAAGCTCCATATCTGAAGAAAGCAAGAGCAAGCCATTAAGAAAAGAGATTTGTAAAAATTAAATAAAAATAACACACAGAATCACTAAGCTTAATGCACATGGACATTCAAGTCGACCAGCAGCTTTCAAAATTGATTGGAAGATGAGCATTTCCGTGGATTAAAAAACAACTATAAACAGGACATCATGCCAGCAGACTCGGTATCCTATGTGTATGTGGTACAAGCACACATGCATGAGTGCAAACGCAAGTAAATGAACCATTTTCACTCATACATGACACCACCATGGAATAAACTTGTTTGGTGCTAGGAGATGGCATGTCCTTCGTGGACTAAAATCAAGCGTGTGCAAGAATAACATATCAGCAGGGACTCCGTGCCTGCTCGCGCGCGAGAGTGTACAGATGTAAGAACATATGTATGCTAACGATTGCAAGTGTGTATGTTGCACACGTGCAGATCATAGACCGTGCTCCTTTGTTATGCTTCTAGTTTTCCATGCAAAATTATCAGAAGCATTTGGAATCAGTCGTTAGAGTTTACCTTTGTAGAATAATAATTTCCCACTTGTTTTTTCTCTGCGTTGAACCGAACACCCTTTGCAATCATAGAATTGCAACCACCACACCATATATTGAAGGGCATTTCGAACCTAAAAGCATGAAAATTACATCATACAATTATAGGAAGTGGAAATTGGGCAGCTGGTTAAGAAACATTTGAAATACCTCTTATATAGGCTTTTCATCTACATAGTGATCAATTGTGATTAGCAGTTAAAAACTGTTGAAAAAGAACTTCGGTAACAGTATCTTTTTTAATGTTTCGCTCTCATTTTCACCCTCTCTAGTCATCACCGTAAACCCAAATCAAACATCACCATATATTTATTACTTTTCACGGTTCCCAAAATTCCGTATTTCATATGAAACATTGTCAAACTTTCATCAAGTTAGATGAATTTAGACTGAGAAAAATTCTTGAATATATTGCGAAAACAACACAAAAAAGGGGATTTTCCAATCAAGATTATTTCTTTAACCTGAAATGCTCTATATCCATGCTTTCCTCAGTTATTCAATTAACCCCATGATCTGTTACTAGTGCAGAGAAACAACTAACATTCGATTTAGCGCACATATTCTCCATTTTCCAGTCAAATTACATCTTTTTCTGATGGAATTTCTTCAATCCTAACCCGTACTAGAATCGGCAACCTCCTCTGCTAATTGTGTGCATAAATATGAAAATTCGAAACAAAACCACAATGCATACCTTATAATCAAAATACCCTGGTCCAACTTTCTTGCTCTCTCTCTCAAAGCATGTTGCCCATGAAATTTGTTCAACCCACCCTGAAAGGAAAAAAAAAAAAGAAAAATCAATCTCAGAATCCCTTTCTGCTCAGAAATTAACTAATTTACAATACGATAGAGCCGGTTTCGGTACCTTCTTCGGGGACCATTCCGGCGGGTAGTAAAAATTATCGGCTCTAGCTGCCGCAAGCGAAGACTACAATAAATCAACAAAAAAAAAGGTTAGAATCGTAAGAAAAAAAATCAAGCTCATAAGTGAATTCAATTAAAATCAAGAGAAGATTTTCATCGAGGAACGAGTTTACAATTATAGAATAGAAATCGAAACCCTAAATTCAAATCATTAACGAAAAAAACACAAAAAGAAACCCTAATTCCGATTATTATAGAGAGACATTAGCGTACCATTTTAGAGTTTGGTTATACAAATCAAGATCGGCTTGTCTAGGCTTTCTACCAGGAATTTGTTTTTTTCTTTATGCAAAACATTCGATCCTCTGTGTGTGTAAACGCGGTAGTTTATTTTACATTCTGTTGGGTTTGTACGCGGTTAAGAATCATATTTCAGGTCGGTTTTTGGTTTGGGTCAACACGTATCGGCCCAATAACTCTGGAACACGGGCTGGGACATGGTCTAGCTTTGTTTTTTTTTTTTTTTTTTTTGGATTCCTGGTGTTATTTTTGGGGTGAGGTAATTTGGTGATATTGAATTTAGATTAGATAGTTCCTCTTCGAAAAAATAAAATAAAATAAATTGGGTTGACAAATTGATGGACAACCTCCCACCTGATATTGGATCTCATTTAATAACATTATATATGTCACGTGCATGTAAATACTAACGATGACAAATTTTAAAGTTTTTTAGTGAAAAGATTTTTAAATATTTTCGGTGAATTGCTTCTCTATTCATGAAAAAAAAGGTTTTATTATGAATAGTTATCATAATGGAAGGGAAGAAAGTAACGATTTCTCATTTTAAATTAATATAAAATATCATTTTCTTTTATTTATATCGATTAATTTAAATTATATAACAGAAAAATAAAATTATTTTAGTTATATTATTTTATCATTTTATTTTTATTGTTAATGAAAATATTCACAAATTTAGATTCACCTAATTATAGCTAATTATCACTGTTGAAGGAAAAGAAAAGAATAAAAATCTCCACTTTTTAGGATAAAAGAGTAAAAATAAAGAACTAAATATCAACATTGAAACCCCTTAAAAGTTACCATATGTGAGTTCACATGTCAAACATTGCTTGAATCACATTTTGTTTTGTGGTTTCCCGCACAGAAAGTTACCTTCCTCTCATCGCCGGTGATATACCTCAGGCTAAATGATATTTGACATTTTTTTTGTCCAAATCTTAGTGAAAAGACCCAATTTTTCCAAACTGAAATCTTGTTGCGTACGTGGAATATTTTTAACCTGACTCCATATGTCCATGTTAAAAAAAAATGTAAAATTACCTTATTATATCATATAAAAACCTTAAATTAATTAATGCTTTAAGATTCATGCTTCTTCTATTTTTCATAAATTGGCCTATATTGGTTTAATTATCTGTTGAAACACGCCAATAAAAACAATATTATGCCTATCTCATCTATAAACATAATGATTTTTATCAAGCTTATATCAAAAACAAAATTTTAAAATTTTTTTTATGAATAAGATATTTATATGTGTGTATATATTATGTTAATAAAAGAAAAAATCAATAACAAGTTAATTTTTTTTTATTATTACGAGTATCTAAATTAATTTGTGTATATTTCGATTAATCTTATATACAGGCCTTGAAATAAACTAATATATAAATCTTTAGTGGCTATAAAATTTGTAAGACTCAAATTAATGAAAATAAATTTTAAATTTAATTAATTAAATTATATTTTTAAAAATTATGATAAATTAATTTTAAGGCTTATACATCCAACTAAATAAATCTTTCTTTTATCATTCAAACTCACTTGATCCTTCGAGGGTTTTCAAAAAAATGCTAGAAATAATAAGTTTGCCGAATTCATTGTTTTAATATTACGGTATTCATTTTACTAATTCATGAGATGATAAATGATATATTAATTAATGAATTGACTTCAATTGGGATACGTGTACAATCAAAATGTTAAGTTCATGGCATAATAATTTCAAAAGGGGCTTGGCTCCTCTAATTTAAAAACTTACCTGTAGAATTATTATTGCAATATATCAAGGACATGTTCCTGTTATCCACAGGGGGGTAGCAACTGCTGTTGCCATGTAGCAATTGGCACGTACCCCGCATATACTGTGAAGATTTTGATTGCGTAGAAGAAAGTAAAGGATTTTTTTTTTTTAGTGTATGTTGTGTTGTTTTTTAAAGTATTTTTTTAAAATATATTAGAATAATATTTTTTAAAAATTATTTTTAATATTAATATATTAAAATAATTTAAACATATAAAAAAATTAATTTAAAATTCAAAAATTCAAAAGATTTTAAAAATTCAATTGAACTGTAATACAAAAACGAACCTCAATATTTTGTTGAACTTCCACTAATTAATAATTGAAAACCACAGATCACTGGGTATCTTCCTATTTTCCAGCCTCATGACCAACAGTTACTGTCTCTTTCGGAATTAGTAAAGGTTAATTTTTAAAATATTTTTAATTTAAAAATAAATTAAAATAATATTTTTTAAATTTTATTTTTTACATTAACATATTAAAATGATTCAAAAACATACAAAAATTATTTTAAAATTAAAAAAATAAAAAGTTTTTAAAAATATGGTTTGATTCCAATGTAAAACACCACCTAAAAAACAAGCCAAATTTTACCAATGTCCCAGCATGTTTTTTTTTTTTTTGTAGAATATAGAATAGATTTCCAAATTTTGAGATTGTAAGATTATACTAATTGACGCTCGTATTTATACATGTATTATTTATTTTATTTTTTGAGAACTTAATTTAATTGTATACACATGGACTTTGAACATAACATTATTGTATACAGTTCCATATCTGTTGCTGTGTCCCTTACTTTTTGCAAACAGTACCCACATTGCTTTAGCCATGGAAAATGTGGATTGCAGATTCCCCACCCCATTATTTAGTTGCAATTCACTCAAACCCCGTATGGATCTTCCCTTCCACAGAATCATGCTTCTAGAGAGAGAGCGAGACTAGCTGGACAGGTCCTCTATATATATATTTTAAGTGGTTGAAAGACAAACAAAATCAAACGTAATATAATTCGCGGTTTGACAATTGTACTTATAATGACTCCTTTTTGATGCTTGATTTACAAGGAAATCTCATTGAGAAAGGGTCTACCTCTCCTCTCCTTTCTCTTTCAGCAATAAATTAGCATGAAAAGGTGCAAGCAAATCTCTCATGAAAGGTGAAAAAAGAACACGCAAAACTTTCAGTGCTCTCCTACATTTTCAAGCTGTCAAATTTCTAGAATTTCCTCGTCTAGCAACTAATTTTTTCCTCCCTTTCGCTCCTGATCATTTCTTGCTCCATGCTTCCTCTTCAAACCCTTCTCCTCCTACTCTTCCTCCATGGCCTTGAGAATTTTTCACACTCTATGCGTCGTTTTTTGGCTCTCCCTTCTCTTGTTAGTGTTTCATGATTTGTGTAATTTCAAGTCCAAGATCAACAGCACCAAAGACCAAATCAACAGCATAAGCAAATCATCAGCATTCTCTTATCGCCCTTTCCTCAACAGAAAAGTTGTTGCTAGGAAATTCGACTTCACCCCATTTCAAAAACATCACCAACAACCTATGCCTGAGGAAGAGGAGCACAAGAAACGAGCTCGAAGTGAGATTGATCCACGTTATGGTGTCGAAAAGCGCCTCGTCCCCACCGGTCCTAACCCGTTGCACCATTGATGGTTTGAGAGAGGTTTCATGAGTACTTGTATGTGATGTAATTACTTGTTATAACTTTTGCTGCTTCACCTGATTTTCTTTTGATCACTCATGAAGCCATAAAATTTCAGATTTCATGGATCATGGTGTATGATATTGTGAATTCGAGCTTGTACATGTATTAAGTATATTATCATTATATCTCCAGAAAGGGATGATACAGAGATTTTGTAGGTTTAAGTTCATGATTACCATGATGATGCTCGATTTGATGAAAGTGACAGCTAATTATTATATCTATTAATTGTTTGTTTTATGAGATATCAATGTAAGTAGGAAACACGAGTAGCTGTGACGGCACGGCATGGGAGAAGAAGATATTAACCTAAAGTTCGACACCATAATAATAATGATACCATCTTATTAACGGGATTGGTAGTTTGCTTAAAACTCTCCTTTCTTTTCCTTTAAGATTAAGATGTAGATTGTTTTCATGTTTTAAAAGTATTTAAAAAAAATATATTTTTAAATATATTTAGATTATTTTAATATGTTAATATCAAAAATATTTTTAAAAAAATCAAAAAAATATTATTTTAATATATTTCTAAACAAAAATTATTTTAAAAAACAACTACTATTATATTCTCAAAAATCCTCTAAAAAAAAGCCTTAGGCATACACTACATATCAATACTCTAATCCTCTTCTTCTTCACACACACGCGCGCACACCGGTGAGGAAAGGCAAAGATATGTTAAATGAGAGCACCCGAGATTCCTTCTTCTTCCTTTTCTTTTCAAATAAGAAAACATAAATGATTGTGTGGCGGAGTTCCGAAATAGTACCTATGTAAGTATCATAGGCCCTTACTAATTATTAGATTTTTTTTTCCTTTTCCCTTTGAATTGTACTGCTCCAACTGTTAACTCCCGACTGATCAACTTTTAGTCTCTATCTCTCTTTTTATTTTTCCTTTACTTAAAGGAACTGGAGCCCATATAATTAGAAAAACCTAAAAGTAATGTGCGTGTGTATTCGGGTTGCTCTATTTCCATTTGGTGGAAGTTTAATTGTAATTCCCGTAACAGTGTCTAAATTTAGAGTAAATAGGTTCGATGGCTTTTCTCCAGCTTGCATGTGTTCTATGTTCTCGACTCTCGAGGCCTATGAAGCAATGGAAGGGGAGCCAGCTTGTATGGGTGCTTGCTTGGGAGTCCTGGAGGGTAACTTGTCAATGGAAAGCGTTCATATTGGCAGTGATGAGGATACAATTGGAAATCACAAATTATTATATAAATAATTCCAAAATTTACAAACGAATTGTATTTCTTACATGATTTGATAATTGAAAAGGATATGCAGATAAAGATATCTTTTAGAAAAAATCTTCTTGTGACCCTTCATTTTTATATGCATATTTGTCATTTTCCAAGCTCGATGGGACGAGCTTGGTTCGCAACTGAATAATTTTGGACCTATATGTGCGATACCGAATTGGATCTCTTGTTATCATCGTAAAAAAAACATTCCTTCTATTTAATTCAAATTTCTTAAAATCCACACCGCTCAATCATCATCGCCAAGAACCAGTCCTGCGCGTTAATTTCTTCCAGTTCCAGTGTATATGTTATAGGCGTCTTGGATATGTTTCTTTGTATATATATGGTCTGTGCTTCACTCCCTAATATTAGTTGGATCCACTTACACCCATGTACGTAAAGCTTGATTTTTCATATCCATGGAATATGCATCGAGAATTATATGGCTAATCATTTGCTAGACACAATTTGGATTTTCCACATCCATGGAGGTGTAGCCATAACCAAATGTACATAATCTTTATTCAAAAAATGAAAAAGAAAAAAAGCACTCCACGGTCGATTCAAAAATACAAAAAAAAAAAAATCATGAACACCCCATGAAGAGACCATTATGCAGTGACTATAATTAATTCCTGCTCCCAATGACCAGAGCTTTATTATGCGAGCTTTACAGCCAACTTGAGGCAAGGCAATTAGTTCAGCTTCGTATGTTTTCTTTTTTATGGTTAAAACATGAGTGTAGAGATAGTTTGATTTTTTATATAAACATTAATTGCATCTTTCACGCATGGACATGATCACATATACAATTTAATTTACAAAAATCTTTGTCATGTACGTGTATGTTGAGACTTAAATTTCAGATATCATCACAAATACATAGGATTAATCATCAAATAAATATGCATCACTTTTTTTAAAAAAAATAGAAACAACATCACGATAAATTAGTCTTTTTCTTACGGTTGGATCGTCCTCCCAAAGTTACTTAGAGTTCATGCAAATACTTGTTTTAGAATTGCGAGCTAATAGTGATTTTATTCTTCCCCTCAAAAGGACAAGAGTGCAAAATGACTTGTTAACTCAAATCTCATCTCATCGGATAGAGAACTCTCAGGGATTTTGTGTTTCACGCTTGTAGTATGTCACATGCAATCAATTTTTCCACCATCATGTATACATAATTCAAGCAAATAAACTTCCAATACCTTTATTCAATCAAAAAACATTACGTTTTCAATGTAATCTTTCTCTTTTTTTAGAATGTGTTTCAGTATAACCTTAATTTAGACACTTATATATCAGTCAGTTTGCAATCATAAAATTGGATGACATTGAAATCTACAAGGTTAGAGTATCCTGGAGATATATTGAGCAAGAATTAACGGGAGAATTTACTCCATCTACTTCCATCTAGCCATATACACAATTATTTGATTCGCGGTAACCAGAACTTGCATTTTTATATTATTTTAAAATAAATGGGAGAGATAAATCCAGCTTTTTTATGGGATTAGCAGTGGCCTCTCATCCAATGAGCGCAATGAATCACAGTTTCAAATCTCCCACAAGGGTTCCAGCCTCCAAGGTTTCGGGCCTTCAACCTCGCTCCTCGCAAGACCAGCAGAAAAAAAAGGACTGAGATTAAAGAAAGTCACAATTTCCCATGCATACAATTCTGAAAAATTACTTTCAATAAGAAATTGTACATTTTAATATAAAAGGTAATTTCAAATTAAATGAAAGTTAATGAAGATAATTAACAATTATACTAATTTATGTGGTAATAATTCAAAAATTAACTAACTTATGAGTTACATGATGTTGGGAAAATTTGGAACAACCGGACACCAATTTACCCGGATCAATTCAGCGGAATACAATTACAATTCACAAGTCCCAATTCTTTCCCTCTTTGTGCAGTAAAACAGAATCAAACAATGATGAAAAATAATGCAAATAATCACAAAATCAACACCAAGATTTTTAACGTGGAAAACCCGATGCGGGAAAAACCCCGGGACCGTAGTCCACCTAAAA